>NC_057807.1:625195517-625424823 GCF_018294505.1 Triticum aestivum
TGGTGACCCTCCGACGCCAACTCCAACTCCATATATTGGCTTTCGGGGAGAAAAAATCAGAGAGAAGAAATCGTCGTGTTTTACGATACGGAGCCGCCGCCAAGCCCTAATCTCTCTCGGGAGGGCTGATCTGGAGTCCGTTCGGGGCTCCGGAGAGGGGGATTCATCACCGTCGTCATCATCAACCATCCTCCATCACCAATTTCATGATGCTCACCGCTGTGTGTGAGTAATTCCATCGTAGGCTTGCTGGACGGTGATGGGTTGGATGAGATTTATCATGTAATGGAGTTAGTTTTGTTAGGGTTTGATCCCTAGTATCCACTATGTTCTGAGATTGATGTTGCTATGACTTTGCTATGCTTAATGCTTGTCACTAGGGCCCGAGTGCCATGATTTCAGATCTGAACCTATTATGTTTTCATGAATATATGTGAGTTCTTGATCCTATCTTGCAAGTCTATAGTCACCTACTATGTGTCATGATCCGACAACCCCAAAGTGACAATAATCGAAACCACTCCCGGTGATGACCATAGTTTGAGGAGTTCATGTATTCACTTTGTGCTAATGCTTTGTTCCGGTTCTCTATTAAAAGGAGGCCTTAATATCCCTTAGTTTCCAATAGGACCCCGCTGCCACGGGAGGGTAGGACAAAAGATTTCATGCAAGTTCTTTTCCATAAGCACGTATGACTATATTCGGAATACATGACTACATTACATTGATGAACTAGAGCTAGTTCTATGTCACCCTATGTTATGACTGTTACATGATGAACCACATCCGGCATAATTATCCATCATTGATCCGGTGCCTACGAGTTTTCCATATACTGGTTCTCGCTTATTTACTTTTCCGTTATTACTGTTACAATCACTACAAAATACCAAAAACATTACTGTTGTTGTCTTTACTTTTGTTACCGTTACCACCACTATCATATTACTTTGCTACTAAACACCTTGCTGCAGATACTAAGTTTCCAGGTGTGGTTGAATTGACAACTCAGCTGCTAATACTTGAGAATATTCTTTGGCTCCCCTTGTGTCGAATCAACAAATTTGGGTTGAATACTCTACCCTCAAAAACTGTTGCGATCCCCTATACTTGTGGGTTATCAAGACCTTTTTCTGGCGCCGTTGCCGGGGAGCATAGCTCTATTCTTTGAGTCACTTGGGATTTATATCTGCTGGACACTATGAAGAACTTGAAAGACGCTAAGACTAAGATTTTGCCCTCAACTACGAGGGGAGGTAAGGAACTGCCATCTAGCCTTGCACTAGATTCTTCTTCTGTTATAAGTAAGCTTGCGACGCCTAAACCTGCTACTGTTATGAATTCTGATATGTCGCATGTTATTGATGATGCCACTTCTGCTATGCGTGATACTTATGATGAAACCACTTCTATGCTTGATACTACTATGCCCCTTGGTGAATTTCTTGATGAGAAAATTGCTAGGACTAGAGAAAGAGAAATTATTGCACCTGAATACAATGATGAGAGTGATGATGAAAATATGCCTCCTATTCCTGAAGGTTATCTTTTTTATGCAGAATCTTCTGCGGCTATTTTTGCTTTCCAGGATAGATATGAACTTAAGAGGTTGCTAGTTAAATGGAGTAAAGAATCTCTTAGAGATAGGCTAAGACCCGACCCTGCTTTTGCTACTTCACCTATTTGCGTTCCTGATAAGGATTATTATGATTTTTCTATTGATCCAGATATAATTACTTTGGTTGAATCTGATCCTTTCTATGGCTATGAATCTGAAACTGTTGTGGCACATCTTACTAAGTTGAATGATATAGCTGCCCTGTTTACTAATAATGAGAGATTGCGCTACCTTTATTTACTCAAAATATTTCCGTTCTCATTAAAGGGTGATGCTAAGATATGGTTTAATTCTCTTGATCCTGGTTGTGTGCAAAGTCCTCAGGATATGATTTATTACTTCTCTGCTAAATATTTCCCTGCTCATAAGAAACAAGCAGCCTTGAGGGAAATATATAACTTTGTGCAAATTGAAGAAGAGAGTCTCCCACAAGCTTGGGGGAGGCTTCTCAAGTTACTTAATGCTTTGCCTGATCATCCTCTTAAGAAACCTGAAATACTTGATATCTTTTATAATGGACTAACCGATGCTTCCAGAGATTACCTGGATAGTTGTGCTGGTTCTCTTTTCAGGGAAAGAACACCGGATGAAGCTGAAATTCTATTGAACAATATGTTGACAAATGAAAATAATTGGGCACCTCCCGAGCCAGCTCCTGAGCCAATTTCTGAGCCAATTATTGAGCCTATTCCTAAACCAACTCCGAAGAAGAGAGGTGTTCTATTTCTCAGTCCTGAAGATATGCAAGAGGCAAAGAAATCTATGAAAGAAAAAGGTATTAAAGCTGAAGATGTTAAGAATTTACCTCCTATTGAAGAAATACACGGTCTTAATTTACCGCCTGTTGAAGAAGTATATGATCTCAATTACTTATTTACTGAAGAACCTCCCGATATCCCGACACAGGTAGTAAAGGTAAATTCTCTCTATAGATATGATAAAGCTGAAGTCCCTCCTACTAAAATTGCTAGTCAGTGCTTGGATGAGTTTGATAACTTTATGTTTAAGCAAGATGACTTTAATGCTTATTTTGGTAGACAATTAAAACAAGATGCTTATATGATTAAACGCTTGGGTGATTATATGGCTGATATTAGAGGTGAACTTAAACTTGTTAGCAAACATGCTTCTATGGTTACCACTCAAGTAGAACAAGTACTTAAAGCTCAAAAAGAAGTGCTTGATGAAATGAATAGTAAGAAAAATGATTATGTTGTTAGAGTGGCTACTAGAACCGGTAGAATGACTCAGGAACCTTTGTATCCTGAAGGCCACCCTAAGAGAATCGAGCAAGATTCTCAGAGAAATGATATTGATGTACCTAGTTCTTCTAAAAGAAGAAAAAGAAAAATGATAGGACTTTGCAAACTTCTAGTGAACCTATTGCTGAGCCACCTGAGAATCCAAATGATATTTCTATTTCTGATGCTGAAACACAATCAGGTGATGAACATGAACCTAGTGATAATGTTAATGATAATGTTCATGTTGATGCTCAACCTAGTAATGATAATGATGTAGAAGCTGAACCTGCTGTTGATCTTGATAACCCACAATCAAGGAATCAACGCTATGATAAAAGAGACTTCGTTGCTAGGAAACATGGTAAAGAAAGGGAACCATGGGTTCAAAAACCCATGCCTTTTCCTCCGAAACCATCCAAGAAAAAGGATGATGAGGATTTTGAGCGCTTTGCTGAAATGATTAGACCTATCTTTTTGCGTATGCGATTAACTGATGTGCTCAAAACAAATCCTTATTCTAAGTATATGAAGGATATTATTACTAATAAAAGAAAGATACCTGAAGCTGAAATTTCCACCATGCTTGCTAATTATACTTTTAAGGGTGGAATACCAAAGAAACTTGGAGATCCCGGAGTACCTACTATACCATGCTCCATTAAGAGAAATTATGTAAAAACTGCTTTGTGTGATCTTGGAGCCGGTGTTAGTGTTATGCCTCTCTCTTTATATCGTAGACTTGACTTGAATAAGTTGACACCTACTGAAATATCTTTGCAAATGGCTGATAAATCAACTGCTATACCTGTCGGTATTTGTGAGGATGTGCCTGTTGTGGTTGCAAACGTTACTATTTTAACGGACTTTGTTATTCTTGATATTCCTGAGGATGATAGTATGTCTATTATTCTTGGAAGACCTTTCCTTAATACTGCAGGGGCTGTTATTGATTGCAACAAGGCAATGTCACTTTTCATGTTAATGGCAATGAGCACACGGTACACTTTCCGAGGAAACAACCTCAGGTTCACAGTATCAACTCTATTGGAAAAATTCCATCGATTATATTTGGAGGTTTTGAATTTCCTCTCCCTACTGTCAAGAAAAAGTATGATATACTTATTGTTGGGGATTTTCATATCCCCGTTGAGGTAACTTAGTGCTATTCGAAATTTCTCCGGTTCCGTGTTAATCGGAATGAGCTCGTTAACAAGACTTGATCAACCTTGTTAGTGGATTCTTTTTTATGAACATGAGATGGATGAAACTAGAAGCACAACCTTTTGTACCCTCTTTATATTTCCTGTTATTTAGTAGAAATAAAGTAAAATAGTACTTTTCTGTCTGTCTCCCGACTTATCCGTGCAATATAAAAATATCCCGAAAATAAAAGTCCTCAGAATTCCATGCCAATTTAATATAATTTTTTCAGGATTATTTAAGAATTTACTGTGCAAAAATCACTGCGGGGGGAGCTGCCACCTGGCCACGAGGGTGGAGGGCGCGCCCTACCCCCTAGGTGCGCCCCCTGCCTCATGGGCCCACAGTGGCCCTCCTCCACTTATTCCTGCACCCATCTTCTTCCTCTCCCTCACACAAACACGAAAAACCAACTCAAGCACGAGTTCCAGCCCCCGTTGCTGTGATTTTCGATCTCCTTGCTCAAAGCACCTCTCACAAAACTACTTGGGGAGATTGTTCCTTGGTATGTGACTCCTCCATTGGTCCAATTAGTTTTTGTTCTAGTGCTTTATTCATTGCAAATTTGTGCTGCATAGGTGACCATGTTCTTGAGATTGCATGTCAAATTTATATGGTTCCAAGTAGTTCCAGTGCTTTATATAGGCTCTAGGCACTTGCAGGATTTGTTGCTATCAATTTTATTGAAGTTGGTTCACTTTTATTTGAAGTTACTAAAAATTTCAGAAGTTTTTCAGAGGAAACAATATGTTTAGGAGGATGTTCCAAGGTGGCTCTTCAAGGAAACAAGGTCCCAGGCTTGCAATACGTGATGCTGACGAGGAACCACCAAGAGATGCTCCTATTAGGCCCTGTGAATGGACTTCAGAAAATTTTATGAAACAAGTGGGAATCAAAGAAGAATTTAGCGCATATTTGCGCAACGCCGGTCTTGAGGACTTTGAAGCTGACAAATGCCCCCAGTATCATGATCTCACAAGTTCATTTGTGAGGAGGTTTGAGTTTTCATCTTCGCGTAATTCTCCTTCAGTCATGTTTGACCTTTATGACAAATCTTATACCATGGACTTAGAGGATTTCACTTCTGCTTGCAAGCTTCATCATGGGGTAATGTCAGGGATCCCCCTAAATCTGAATATAGAGACTTTCTTGCTAAAATAACGGTGGGGGAATCTAGAGATATAACACAAGCCACTTTAGGGAGCATTCATTTCCCTTCTATACACTATTTTGCTCTCTTTATATGTAGATGCATTAATGCTAAGGATGAAGTATGTCACTTGTGTGCCCCTGATCTCAGCATTCTCAGAAGTGTTGTGTTAGGAGACCAATCTTATCACATGGGAGCCATCGTAGCTCGTAGGTTGCATCATAACAGATATAACGAAGATTTCTTTGGAGGAATTTATGCAACCCGCTTAGCTAATTTTCTTGAGATAGACATTCGAGAGGGTGATACGGAGTTACCCTCTACTTATTTGGATTTTGATTCTATGGTTTCCCACCGGTTTGTTGAGAGGACTGAACCACCTCTCCAATATCGACTAATCTTTAACAAACGGCATGTAGTCCATATTGCTCTTCCTGCTCCTGTCTTCTTTGATTCGCAGACAAAAGGAAGATATATTATTACCAGAGAGGAGGCAGATGAGTACGAGAAAAGAGCTGAGGCAGCCCAACGCTACGTTGGGGCTCAGGAGGCTATAGCCGCTGCATCACAGTATGACCCCAACTTCACTTACGGGTATCCACCAGGCCATCCCTGGCAATAGACCAACTTAGGCTAAAAACCTAAGCTTGGGGGAGTACGTATTTCCCACCGACATTACATTCATGTTCACACACACTCATTGCTAGATGTCGGTGTTCATACTCTTTCACTGTAATATCCATGCTAGTTTATTTTCTTTTTCCTGCTTTCTTCTTGTGTGTTTAATAAACCTTTAGAAAAACAAAAAAAATTAGTAGTACTTTATTTCTTTGTTGTAGTAATTAAAAAGGAAAATCCAAAAATATTTCACGTTCTACTTTTGCTTGTTGGGAGCTTTCCCGTGTAAATAGTTTTCTTTTCTTTTCTTTGGGGGTCAGTAGGAGAAGACCATGATTAAATTGTTGAAGTGGCTCTTATATGCATGATTGTTTATTTAACTTAGAGCCCATATTACTTGTCTTCTCCAGGTTATTGAATACTTGCAGATTCTAGCTTAGTCCAATGCATGTGCACTCTTATTATTATTCACATCGTTCGGTCGTGCAAGTGAAAGGCAATAATGATGATATATGATGGACTTATTGGGATGAGAAAAGCTGGTACGAACTCGACCTCTCTTGTTTTTGTAAATATGATGATTCATCGTTCCTGAGTTAGCTATTATGAAGTAAGCATATTTGCATTGACATTTAGAGATTATAGTTGCTTGTGCCATGCTTGATTAGCTATGAGTTATAATGGTTTACCTCGCGTGCCAACATGCTATTACAATGATTATGATGTGGTATGATGGGATGGTATCCTCCTTTAAATGAATTGAGTGACTAGACTTGGCACATGTTCACGCATGTAGTTGAATCAAATCAACATAGCCTTCACGATATTTATGTTCATGGTGGATTATATCCTACTCATGCTTGTATTCGGTGTAAATTAATTTTGATGCATGTTTACGACTGTTGTCGCTCTCTCAGTTGGTCGCTTCCCAGTCTTTTGCTAGCCTTCACCTGTACTAAGCGGGAATACTGCTTGTGCATCCAAACTCCTTAAACCCCAAAGTTGTTCCATATGAGTCCACTATACCTTCCTACATGCGGTATTTACCTGCCGTTCCAAGTAAATTTGTATGTGCCAAACTCCAAACCTTCAAATAAAATTATGTTTTGTATGCTCGAGCAGCTCATGTTTCAACTAGGGCTGTCCTTATCTTCCATGTTAGGCGGTTATTCTCAAGAGGAGTGGATTCCGCTTCTCATTCACGAGAAAATGGCTGGTCACCGGGATGCCCAGTCCCATGCTTTATGCAAACTAAATCAAAATAATTGCAAACAAAACTCCCCTTGGGACCCGTTGAATGTTGGAGGCACTCGTTGTTTCGAGCAAGCCATGGATTGATGCTTGTGGAGGAAGGGGAGTATAAACTTTACCATTCTATTTGGGAACCGCCTATAATTTGTTTAGCATGGAAGATATCGTCATCTCATAGTTGTTGCGTTGACAGCAAAAGTATGCCGCTCAAAATGTTATTCAATCTCTATTTTAAAACCGAGCTCTGGCACCTCTACAAATCCCTGCTTCCCTCTGCGAAGGGCCTATCTATTTACTTTTATGTTGAGTCATCACCCTTCTTATTAAAAAGCACCCGCTGGAGAGCACACTGTCGTTTGCATTCATTATTATTGGTTTATATTGGGTATGACTTGACTGGATCTCTTTTACCATGAATTACAATGTTTAGTCAGTCCTTGATCTTTGAAGGTGCTCTGCATTTATGTTTTGCGGTCTCAGAAAGGGCTAGCGAGATACCATTCGTTATATCATGTTATGATTATTTTGAGAAAGTGTTGTCATCCGAGTTTTGTTATTATAGCTCGCTAGCTGATTATGCTATTGATATGAGTAATTGTGAGACCTTTGTGTTATTGTGAGTATGGTTAGTTCATAATATTTGCTGAAACTTGAATGCTGGCTTTTCATGTTTACAACAACAAGAGCAAACAGAGTTTGTAAAAGTTTTTCTTTTTCTCTTTCAGTTTGTCAACTGAATTGCTTGAGGACAAGCAAGGGTTTAAGCTTGGGGGAGTTGATACGTCTCCGTCGTATCTACTTTTCCAACACTTTTGCCCTTGTTTGGACTCTAACTTGTGTGATTTGAATGGAACTAACCCGGACTGACGCTGTTTTCAGCAGAATTGCCATGGTGTTGTTTTTGTGCAGAAAATAAAAGTTCTCGGAACGACCTGAAACTCCACGGAATGTTTTAGGATAATTAATAAAAAATCCTCGCCTAAGAAGAAGACCAAGGGGCCCACACCCTGTCCATGAGGGTGCCCCCCTGGGCGCGCCCCCCTACCTCGTGGGCCCCCTGGTGGCCCTCCGACGCCAACTCCAACTCCATATATTGGCTTTCGGGGAGAAAAAAATCAGAGAGAAGAAATCATCGCGTTTTACGATACGGAGCCGCCGCCAAGCCCTAATCTCTCTCGGGAGGGCTGATCTGGAGTCCGTTCGGGGCTCCGGAGAGGGGGATTCGTCGTCGTCGTCACCATCAACCACCCTCCATCACCAATTTCATGATGCTCACCGCCGTGCGTGAGTAATTCCATCGTAGGCTTGCTGGACGGTGATGGGTTGGATGAGATTTATCATGTAATCGAGTTAGTTTTGTTAGGGTTTGATCCCTAGTATCCACTATGTTCTGAGATTGATGTTGCTATGACTTTGCTATGCTTAATGCTTGTCACTAGGGCCCGAGTGCCATGATTTCAGATCTGAACCTATTATGTTTTCATGAATATATGTGAGTTCTTGATCCTATCTTGCAAGTCTATAGTCACCTACTATGTGTTATGATCCGGCAACCCCGAAGTGACAATAATCGGAACCACTCCCGGTGATGACCATAGTTTGAGGAGTTCATGTATTCACTATGTGCTAATGCTTTGTTCCGGTTCTCTATTAAAAGGAGGCCTTAATATCCCTTAGTTTCCAATAGGACCCCGCTGCCACGGGAGGGTAGGACAAAAGATGTCATGCAAGTTCTTTTCCATAAGCACGTATGACTATATTCGGAATACATGCCTACATTACATTGATGAACTGGAGCTAGTTCTGTGTCACCCTATGTTATGACTGTTACATGATGAACCACATCCGGCATAATTATCCATCATTGATCCGGTGCCTACGAGTTTTCCATATACTGGTTCTCGCTTATTTACTTTTCCGTTGTTACTGTTACAATCACTACAAAATACCAAAAACATTACTTTTGTTGTCTTTACTTTTGTTACCGTTACCACCACTATCATATTACTTTGCTACTAAACACCTTGCTGCAGATACTAAGTTTCCAGGTGTGGTTGAATTGACAACTCAGCTGCTAATACTTGAGAATATTCTTTGGCTCCCCTTGTGTCGAATCAACAAATTTGGGTTGAATACTCTACCCTCGAAAACTGTTGCGATCCCCTATACTTGTGGGTTATCAGCTCACCTCTTGGGGAAAGAAGGGCCTGGCCTGGGGTGAACCTGTGGAGCTGACCGGACTCGAGACCTGCATTAAAAGTATGAGGGACAAGAAGATCAAGCTTGTCAACGTGGGCCAGGTCATGCTCGTCCGCCGGATTCTCCCGTGTGAAAGACGGGCATTCAATATGTGGGAGTTCGATCCGGCCGAACACTAGATGTTGCACGAGTTCTTCGACACGACGCATAAGGACGTCTGGAAGGTGTTGTTCAAGACCGGCGAAGTTCCTCCTCCCACTTCCGAGGACCACGGGCTCAGCGCAAAGCGCCCCGCCAATCCGGTAAGTCCTCTGATTATCACAAGATGTACCTTTCCCAGCATATTCGTGGGAGGATTTTAAGTCACCATGCTGACAAAACAGGATTGTGTGGAGATGGCAGAGCGGATCGACTGTCTGGCTCCGCTACCTGAAGATCCCGCAACCGCACTCCTGACGAAGATGCTGGTTCCGGCGCCTTACAAGGTGCCGAAGAAAAAGGCCGAAAAGAAGGCCACGGGGACCAGGAAAGGTCTCCGGTGCGAGGTCGCACCCGACGCCTCGCCAGAAGACGACGAGGCGCACTCCTCCCACGAAGGGGAGGAGAGAAAGAGGAAGGCCGCCCCAACTGAGGGGGCCGAAGGGTCCAAGAAGGCGGTTGCGGGGGCCAGAAAAGATCTCCGGCGTAGGGCCGTGATTGACTCGTCATCCGAGGATGACGAGGCAGATTCCTCCCACGGAGACGGGGGAAACATGAAGAAATGCCCCCTTCCCACACTGGGGAGGAGAAGAAAAGGAAGGCTGCCTCGAAGGGGAAGGCTAGGATGCCAAAGAAGGGGAAGGCGTCCCTTCCGGATCACTCCACCACGGCCGCCTATAGCGAGGAGGAGTGGCTGCCCAGGGGCAAGCCCCGGGCGAAGTCATAAGTATCCGCACTCCATAATAATTTTCGTGCAACTTTAACTTCATAGTTTGTAATAACGCCGAACATGTATGTGCAGTCCGGCTGGGTCCAATCTCGGGGTATCCTCTTCGGAAGGGTCTCTGAGCGAGTCGGAGATGAATTCACTCCCGACGGCCACCTCCCCACGACCCGCGGATGACACCGAGGTGTTGTCCCAAAGGATACCAGAGCGGGGGGGCGATGGTTCTGGAGACGCCCCGAGGAAAAATCCCAGATGTTGGGCACATGGGGTGTAAGACCCCCATGGATTATGCTGACGGGAGCCACAACAAGTCTGGCTCCCAGCCGGTTACTGCGCCGGAGCCTCCAAAGGCTCCGGATTCCAGTAGGCAGCCCCTCGCGAAGGAGGGCAAGCCGGCCGTGCCGATGACCTGCGCCTAGCCAGACGCATCGGATAATTTGTTAGAAGTGCTTCGAGGCGCTTCCATCGACGATGAGCACCATACTCTTATGAGTACGATAATTGAGAAGGTTCGGCTCGCCAAGAGCGGATTGACCGAAGCCTGCACCAGCCTACTAACAGGCTTTGAGGTAAGTAATGAAAAAGTGTGAGAAAATATCACCCAATAGACAGTAGCCCCTGATACTCTGTTTGGTGTTCGGAAAGAAAAGCCAAACGGAGGGTCAACTAAAAAACCACAGGAATCTGATAGTACTTGTCTATGTTAACAAGCAGGCATTGCTACTGACTGCCGCTGCGTGCACAGGTGAGGTCGCCGGACTCAGGCGCGACCTGGGGCAGGCCAAAGAAGAGCTCGGCCTCGTGAAGAGGCAGCTCGAGGAGAACAAAGGTAAGTGATACCCCGTCCGTGTGTCATGTAAAGGAGAAAATTTTGTGATGCTAACAAAAAGCATCATGATTTTTAATAGGGGCCATGACCGAAGTGGCGACCCTGAAGAAGGCGTTGTCCGAGGACGAAGACAAGGCGGCCACAGAGCGCACCGAGCGTGAAAAGGAAGATGCTCGGGTGGGAGAGGTACAGCAAGAGCTCCAGGAGTTTGGCAAGAAGTTCGAATCCTTGGAGTATGACTTCACGACGCAAGCGTCCGAGCTTGCCAAAGCCCTCGAGAGCGCGAAAGATGCCAAGGCCGAAGCCCAAAAGGCCCTCCAGGAAGTCCAGGCGGCCAAGAAGATAGCGGAGGGTAAGGCATTCATTATGCAGAGCAAGCATGTGAAGGAGACATTTCTTTTACTTAACTAAATTCGGAGCTCTCCAGGGGCATTCGCAGATCTGCCACGCAGCATATCGGATGCCACAGAGTTCTATCGTGCCGAAGAAGGGAGCTTCACGGAGAAGCTGTTCTGGTCCCAATACGGCGGAGCCGAACACCCGATGCCCTTGAGTGACCAACTAAAGCAGTTGGTCGAACTCCATAGAGCGGCCGAACTGGCCATGAAGGACCTCATAGTCCGGATGTGGCCTGGCAAGCCCCTGCCCGATAGCTATTTTGGCCTTATAAAGCGGATGGTGCATGCCTGTCCCCGGCTTGAAGTTATCAAGCAGTCCGTCTGTATTGAGGGTGCCTGCCGGGCCTTTACCCGCGCGAAGATGCATTGGGCCAGACTGGATGCTGAGAAGCTCGTGAAGGATGGACCCCCGGAGGGTAAGGAGCATCGCTACCCCGAAAAATATTATGATGGCGTTATGAAAGGCGCTCGCCTCGTGGCCGATGAATGTGCCAAGGACATAATCTTTGAGTGAGTGTACTCATGTCGTCTTTGTAATATGAAAACGAGTTTGTTTGCGCTATATAACGCTTTGTTGATTTAAAATATTACCTTCTGTGCGGCTGTTTATAAAATTCTGAAAGTAGGCCAGTCGTCGGCTTCTGCCCCTTGTAACTAGTACTGGGGTGTTCGTGGAAAACCCAAACACTCTTTATCCAAATATTTGGTCCTTTAAGGAGGTATTCAGCGCAGCGAACAAGGCAATCAGACTATGCGGCTTTATAACTCTTACTTAGCCATAGAAGTCTACAATTTTAAATTTCGGTGAAGCCCCTAGTATTCAGAAAGCCGAATTGGAGCGCTATACATGCCTAAATCGGACGAGGCCGATTCATCGGCTAAAGTGGAAAAATCTTTAAGGATTTTGAACCTCTACTGACAGTCAGTTTTCGGCTTTCTCTACTGAGGTGCTCGTCTGGAAGAACCGGGACACAATCGCAGTAGTTCTCCCTGCGCTACCTTAGCCGATATAACGGAACATAAGGTACCAAAATAAGGGAGCCGGGCTAACCCAACTATTGACCCAAGACATGATTCAGAGCTGATGCATATAATGCTATAAGTTCGGGGTGCCGCACTGTCGAAAGTGTTCGGACTTATCTTGCTGTATTATGGGGCACAATAAGAAGCCCCTGGCAACTGAACGTACCAAAGTGTACGGGTGCAATATTAAATAAGCATTTAAGGGAAAATATGAAGATAGTAATAAGAAGCTGACGCTGTATACTATTTCCCGTTTATTTGGATAATACATCAAGACGTAGGTGTACAATTAATGCGTGAAGCAGAAACAAATAGGACTATTTGACATGTCCTATCCAAAGGCAGGCTGCATGCGGGTATGTAAAACAGGTATAACGATCGTTAGCAGAGACCACCTGGGTATTCCCTTGTGTGCAGAGCCTCTTGCCTCCTTGGTGTTCCCTCTTGTGATGAGTTCGATAGTCCGGTTCTCTAAGGGGGATGCCCGAAAGTAGGGTCCTGAAAGAAAGAAAGGAAAAAGGGATGTGCGGGCCGCGTGGCGGCTGAACCGCACTGTAGGCCGCATCGTCGGCTCGCCTCCACCTATGCCCATGGTATTTTGAGTGCGTAGTTATGCACGCGTGGCACAACTGCCGCCTGACTGGGGCTGGGGCAGAGGCCGGATTGCTAATCGAGCTCTTGGCGTGCCTGACGATCCTATTGCGGGGTGCTCCGAACCCGCTTGACGGTGTTCAAGGTTGTCATCGCCGAATTGGCTGTCTGTCGAAGGAGGTTGCTTTGTACTTCTGCCTCGAGGGCCGCAGTGTGCTCTTCTGTACGGAGGGAGCGGTCTATGTTTCCATTGACTGTTATAACCCCGCGAGGTCCTGGCATCTTGTACTTCTGCCTCGAGGGCCGCAGTGGGGTACCGCATTGAATCGAGCGAACGCAGTTCGTCCAAGTAGCGCATGATAGCCACTACCGAAAGCGACGATATCGAAGATTAACTCCTCGCTTCGGAAGTTATCCGGAGATCCGAAGACCACTTCCAGTGTTATTGAGCCCGTACAGCGGGCCTCTACCCCTGAAATTACACCTTTAAAGGTGGTTTTGGTGGGTTTGATCCGTGAGGGATCGATGCCTATTTTGTGCACTGTGTCCTGATAAAGCAGGTTCAGGCTGCTGCCACCGTCCATAAGGACTCACGTGAGGTGGAATCCGTCGATGATTGGATCAAGGACCAATGTGGCTGAGCCGCCGTGACGGATGCTGATAGGATGGTCCCTACGATCGAAGGTGATCAGACAGATGACCATGGGTTGAACTTTGGGGCGACTGGCTCCACCGCATAGACGTCCCTCAGTGCACGCTTTCGTTCCCGTTTGGGAATGTGGGTGGCATAGATCATATTTACCGTTTTCACCTGGGGGGGAATTTCTTCTGTCCCCCAGTGTTCGGACGCCGGGGCTCCTCGTCATCGTCGATGTGCAACCCCTTGTCCTTGCTTTCGGCATTCAACTTGCCGGCTTGTTTGAACACCCAGCAATCTCTGTTAGTGTGATTGGCTGGTTTGTCGGGGGTGCCATGAATCTGGCACGAGCGGTCGAGTATGCGGTCCAGACTGGACGATCCCGGATTGTTTCCTTTGAACGGATTTTTTTGTTGACCGGATTTTGAGTTGCTGAATCCGGCATTGACTGCTGTGTCTTCGGCGTTGTCACCGTTATTCCGGCGCTTATGTCTATTGCGCCGTGGCTTTCCGTTAATGTCGCGGACATCTAAAGTGCCGGAGTTTCTTGGCGTGGTGCTACTGCGAGCCAGCCAGCTGTCCTCGCCCGTGCAAAAGCGGGTCATGAGTGTCCTGAGGGCCGCCATGGACTTCGGTTTTTCTTGGCCGAGGTGTCGGGCGAGCCACTCGTCGCGGATATTATGCTTAAAGGCCGCCAGGGCCTCGGCGTCCGGACAGTCGACAATTTGGTTCTTTTTAGTTAGGAACTGAGTCCAGAATTTCATGGCTGACTCTCCGGGCTGTTGGGTAATGTGACTTAAGTCATCAGCATCTAGTGGTCGCACGTAAGTGCCTTGGAAGTTGTCGAGGAATGCATCCTCAAGATTTTCCCAGCTGCCGATGGAGTTCGCCGGCAGGCTATTCAGCCAATGTCTGGCTGGTCCTTTGAGTTTAAGGGGAAGGTACTTGATGGCGTGTAGGTCATCACCGCGTGCCATGTGAATGTGGAGAAGAAAATCTCCGATCCACACCGGGGGGTCTGTTGTGCCATCGTATGACTCGATGTTTACGGGTTTAAACCCTTCTGGGAATTCGTGATCCATTACTTCATCAGTGAAGCAAAGGGGGTGTGCGGCGCCTCTTTGTCGGGCTATGTCACGACGTAGTCCGACTAAGTCTGGTCGGTTATGTTCGGCCCGACCGGACTTATTATTAGTGTATCCGGCATGACGATCATCGTCATGTGCTGTGGCGCGCCCCCGTGATCCATAGATTGATCTTGGTTGTCCTGCGTTGTTTTCCAATATGTCTCGCAGGTCCTGGGTATTGCCCCGGGCCGTAGTGAACTGGCGTGGGGGTGCGGGCTGGTATTCGGTCTGATATGTCGTTTTATCCCGGCCACGAGGTGGCCGGTCAGCCTCGTCTTGTGCTAGTAGTGTAGGTTCTACGGCCTCTTCCTCTAGTTGAGGTAGCAATTTTTGCTTTGGGTAACCTTTGGTTGGGCGCTCGAGTCCGTATTCCTCGGCTGCCAGGACCTCGGTCCAAGGCGTGTGGTGGCGCAATCGATCTGGGATCTGCGGCGCGGCGGATGGCTACAGCAGGCGGCGGGAGGCCGACCCGTCCTCGAACGACGACGGCTTGGCGCAACGGGCGGCCCAGTCACAAGCGGCGGCCAGGGCTGCGGGCGCTGCGGATGGCCCTTCGGGCGTCGGCAGTGGCTGCGGTCGGTGGCGGCCGGCTTGGCTGCGGTGGCATGCATGCTGCCTTCAGATCGGCAACGGCAGCGTGGAGCGCGTGGTGATCTCGTTGGCGGCACCTCCGATCAGATTTGTTCTGACCGGTGCAGCCGACGGTGGTGGTCATCTCTCCCGTCAGAGGTGGTCGGCCTGAGGCTTGGTGTTCGGATCTCGGGATCCGTCATCTGGCACCAGCTGCGAGTCGGGGAGACGTAGTTGCCGGTGAAAACCAAGCCGACAGCGGGCGATGGCGGCGTTCCACATCGTTACCTTGATAAAGGCATCGTCATGTGACTACCGTCGACCCACTCGTACTGCTCCGGGGAGAACCCTAGGATCTGGTGTTCCAGACCGGACGATGGCGGCACTGCGGTGTCGTTTCTCTCTTGGGAGTATCGTTTGTGGAGCAGCGCTGGAAGTCAGAGGCAGGAGGTGGAGCGGCTTCATCTTGCACGGAGCTTCGGTGGAGATGTCAACTCATGCCTGACCGACAGGTGCTACGCTTGGTCATGCCTGGTCAGCAGGTGCTACGCACGACAGATCCGCCAAGGACTTAAAGCTGTGTCGGCTAGTGGTACTTGGCAGCAAGGCGCCGAGGTGTATCAGTGGCGACCGCGACGTGATCAGCTGTTTGCGCGCAGGGAGGAGGTGCCGTTGGGCGCCGTGGTGGCGTCGACGATAGCTGGACCGAGCAAGGTTGATGCATCAGTATAGTTCTGAAGATGGAGCGGTGGCAGTTGGCGGCGGTGGCCTCTGAGAGCACGCCGGACCAGTGTGTGCCCCAGACCCGGCAAGTGGCTAGGGTGGGGTCCCAGGTCTTAGATGTTAGGCTTGGTTGCGATGTCTGTTTGGTATTAGGCCCAGGCTATCTGCGCCCCTTCATCAACTGGATAGATGTAGCGACAGTTTGTTGCTTAGACGGCGGCTTTAGTCTTATTGTTATATGACTTTGTAAGGTCTTGTGAGAATAATTAATAAAGTGGTTGTATGCATCGCCCAGATGCAGAGACCGGGGGTCATCCTCCTTTTCTAGAAAAAACTAATTGATCTTATAAAAAAATCTTATTAATTAATCCATTCATTCTACAATGTAGTGCACTTGCGCTTTCCGAGATTCAAGTTTGACCGTAAATTTAACCAACGAGATCAATTGCGGCGGGAACAAAAATTATACCACTAAATTATATCAAAAATACGAATTCAGTGGTATAATTTTTACTCCCGCCGCAGTCGATCTTGTTGGTTAAATTTACGGTCAAATTTGGATCTCGAGAAATGTGGCCGCACTATATTGTGGAATGAAGAGAGTAATGGATAGAGCTATAAGAGAACCGGTTTCATAAAATCATACGAGGGTGATGTCCAAAATGGTCAGAGGCATTTATCTGATTTTAGAGTTTATATAATAACTAATTGTTGAGAAGCCAAATATTTATTTTCTTTCTTTAAGAACACCTAAATCTAGTGTGTAATTTCTGCAACATGTATTTTATCTATATCTTGGGGGGGGGGGGGGGGGTATTTGGTGCACCCGTTTGAAATTAGTTTTTCTATGAACGTTGTAAAATTCTAAACATAAATTATGTTCTAATTGCAACAAGAATCTATCATAAAACAAATTTTAATATCCGAATTCGAGACATAGTATGAGAGCTAAAAATGACAAATCATTGGTCATAAAGAAAATGGGTTGAATTAAAGGCCTGGTTCGCATTAGCTACTATTCACACCGTGACGTGTCATTTTTTTTCTTCTAGATATGCACTTTCAATTTTGATCTGAAATTTTACACCGTGTTAGATATGCATCATACTTACATCCTCGCGAAATTTCATAATATTTCAAACCCGTCAAGATAAAATTTTGTACTCCCCCTGTTCTTAAATATAAGTCTTTTTAAATATTTGAATATGAACTACATACGGATGAATATAGACGTATTCTAGAGTGTAGATTCACTCCTTTGCTCTGTATGTACTCCATATTAGAATCTCTAAAAAAGACTTGTATTTGGAAACGGCGGGAGTACATATTAGAATCTCTAAAAAAGGCACCCTGATTCTGCAATGCATTGCAGAACAAACACTCGACGCAAAAAATATATGCACAGATGCTTATTGTACAGTCAGCCAGCCTCATCACTATTTACAGCCTACATCATTCACAACCTTCGATCAGCTCGAACTCCAGCCGATCAAATCACAAGAATCAAAAGTGAAATTGGCAGCAGTGATGATCACTGGATCGATCTGAGGTCAATTCGTATAACAAGTTCAGATTAACTTCTAGCAGCAGATTGATCACGAAATGGTTTCAGTTCAAAGGTTGAAGAAGTAATCACCGCCTCGCCACTGGAGCTTTCAGGTAGCCATGGTGTCCTCTCCAAGTGTCCTCCGGAGCACTCTCAGGCTGCGAGCGATGTCGTGGACCACCGCCTCGCCGTCCCTCCCGTTCCTCAGCGAGTTCACGCTGTGCTCCAGGAAGCTCCGGTCCGCTTCCAGCGCCTGCAGCCGCCGGCTGAGCTCCCCGATCTCCTCCTCCAGTGCGGCCGTGTCGTCGCCCTCGCCGCCGCCGTCGTCTCCGCGGTGGCCGTGGCCGTGAGTCGAGCCCTTGCTCGTCGTCTCGATGGACTGAAGATGCTGCCATTTCGTGAAGTTGTCGCCGTTCCTCACGCGCTTGCCGACCACCGAAGCTTCCGTCGTGTCCTCCTCCTTGCCGCCGTCGCCGTCTTCTTCTTCTTCTTCGACGTCCGTGGGCTCCGGTTCTTGGACGATCCCGCTGCTGTTGTTGGAGAGCCGGTGGAGCCTGTCCGTCAGCCCCCTCAGCTGCTTCCAGGCGCGCGCGTTCTCGTCGTCCTCGGAGCCGCCGCCGGAGAATTCCTCTCCGGCCGGTCCGGAGCCGGAGACACCGCCCGTCTCGCCTTGTGTCTGGCACGGAAGGAGCCTCATATGGTCGCGGATCTCGCCGACGATCTCGTGGTCCCTGAGCCTGGCCTTGTATCCCTCGACCTCGGCCTCGAGCTCCCTTACCGCGCCGGCCAGCCGGTCAGCCTCGTCACGATCGTACGCGCTCTGCTCCTCCATGACCCTGCGGTACTGCGCCGCCTCCGTCCGCATGGCCGCCTTCTCCTCCTGCAGCCTGGTGATCATGGCCATGGCCTGGCTGGTCGCCACCGCCGACGCGCTCCGCTCCTCCTCCAGCTCCTTCCACAGGAGCGCCATGGACCTGCGGTCCAGCTCCACCCGCCGCTTCAGCTCGTCAACCGTGCCGCACTCTTCAGCCTCACCTTCAGCGCCGGCCACGCTGCCGTCGGAGACGCCCGAGTAGTTCCGCTGCAGGGAGAGCGCCCTGGTGATGTTGCGCAGCACGGCCTGCTCGTGCTGCTGCTCCTGCACGCTCGGGCTGTCGGGCGCCCGGAAAGAAGAAGAAGTGGAGAGCTGCGAGAGCAGCAGCTTCAGGTGCTGGTGGACTCTCAAGGAATCCTGCCGTGTGGTGGCCCTGTCGGAAAATTCAGGGTCCGGCTCATCTGCTGCAGCTTTGGTTTCAGACGGTTCGCCAGTGTCAGTAGCATTGTGCCACACATCTTCTTCTGGGTTATGATCATCTACATGGAAGAAAGATAGCATTGTCAGAAATTCAGATTGGCAGGACAAAATTTAACAGATGGTATGTATGGTTGTCAATGGTAAAGCTGCACACACCTCCTGTATCTGTATGGGGTTCTTCATCTTTTGTTGGAAGATCACTTGTCTGAATGCTGTCTGGATCTTCACAGTGTAATTTGCCACTCTGAACTTGCGTTAACTCGGATTGAAGAACGCTATCTGCAACCTTCGTGTGAGATTCTTCATCTTTTGTGGGAAGTTCACTTGTCTGAATGATGCTGCCCAACTCCCTTGAATCTTCAGCAGCGTGTGTTCTGTCCGGGACGCCACTCTGAACTTGCGTCAAAGTAAGCTGCTCCTTCAACCGATCGATGGCGGCAGCGTCCTCCGGCGATCTTCTTCTCAGCTCGGACTCGGAGTCGGAGGTCCTGAGCTCACTGTACCCGGCGCGATCGAACCCGTCGTCGACGGCGAGCCGACCCCCTGAAACATCTCCACTGCAAACCTCCCCGATGCCCACGCCGCCACCATCATGGCAGAACGCCTCCGCCCTGTGGGAGCTGCACAGGAGGTCGCGGTAGGAGGAGCCCGGGCGCGCCCCGCCGAGGACGGCGTCGAGCCGCGCGCACGCCGGGCACGGCGGCGGGAGGTTGCAGAGGCGCGCGAACGCCGTGGCCAGGTACGACAGCAGGCCCTCCAGCAGCATCAGCAGGATCAGCACCCATTCCAGGACCGCCGAGGATAGCAGGGCAGAGAGCTGCTGCCGGTGAGATCCCCAGGCCGTGCCGGTAGCTCTTGCTCTTGGCGCCATTGATTGATCTTCCCTTGGGGTGAATGGATGGATGGATGGATAGGCTGCCACTGATGAGTACACAGGCCGCTTCTTTCCTGAGGAAGACAGGTTGCAGATCAAGATCACGCATGCTGATTCGACTCAATCTATAGGATCTGAACAGACTTCTTCACTGAGAATCAGAATGGGCAAGATGGATGAATCAAGAAACATGCGTACACACCATACCTTCATCTCATCTTCCTTGACTTGGCAGGACAGGAGGAGGGAATTCAGGAGAGGGGAAGAACACAAAGCCCAGATCTCCTCCCCCTCTTTCTTTCCTGAGCACCACTCGCCAACTACCACGAAACCGTCCAATAAACAAGAAAAGAATTGAAGGCTGAGAGAGATTTCTACGCGTACCAATACTAGCAATAATTCCAGTCAAAGG
Organism: Triticum aestivum; assembly: GCF_018294505.1. NCBI lineage: Eukaryota > Viridiplantae > Streptophyta > Magnoliopsida > Poales > Poaceae > Triticum > Triticum aestivum. Next base: position 625,215,747 of record NC_057807.1, read on the forward strand.
GACAGCGAGAGGGATGAACTCCGTCCAGATTGGTTGGAAATGTACACGAGATTAGACCAAGAAGAAGAGGCGACAGCTGAATGCTGAATTGCTGATGATGATCTTTTCTTTTCGACACAAAACATAACAGGGTGGCTTTCTGGGTTCTTCAATTTAAATATGCCCACTGTGTCCCATCCAAACCTTTTCCTTCCACGTAGTATTTTTCTTTTTCATTTCTGAAACCGGGTCAGGAAATGGAGCCTGGAAAAGTCAGTTTTATCTGCTAATAAGGCTACTAATAATTGAGACCCTTCAAGTTGGAGTAACAATGCTCCGTTCTTTTCCTAATGAATGAGAAAATAAAGGGAGTGAATGAATGCTACTTCTCTCACCTTTAATATGGCGCTTAAAGTTACTCCCCCTGTTAAGACGTTTTTTGACACGGTCACGGTGTCAACACATATTTTACATTTTGAGACAGAGGAAGTATTTCCCTGGGGTGGCCATGTCATGGGGACGCTTACGTTAAATTTATACTAGATGTAGAACTGGCCCAACCCTTATCATGGTCGCCACGTCTGATCCCGAAGATACTCCGACAAATTTGCAGAACTCAAACCATGGCAACAATAATACAAACATGAGCACAACACCAGACAAGGTGGGGGTCATGGAACATGGGACAAATCAGCAAACCACCCAGACCCAGGCAAGCAAACATCCAGCGGGGCAATGCAACAAGTTCAGCTCTCAAATTTGTTCGTCGAGGGCATCATCAAACGACCGAGTGACTGACTGACATCCACCTTACATGAATCAACTTAACCGCGAAACACAACGACAGCAGAGACAACGTTGAGTTAGGGTTTGTACAGCGACATTCGAACTTGGCTGGCTGCTCCATGCTCCTCCTTCTCAGAGGGCCTTCATTCAGCTCACGGGTTTGACGGCTCTGGCTTTGGCGCCTACGCCGCTCTTCGGCGAGCACTGCGCTTTCTTGGCGTCTTTAGGATTCCCCATGCTGTGACGATGCGCCCTGTGAGATGCCGCGCTGGTGTTCACTGCCTCCAGGGTCGCCGGTGTGCCATCCCCGGTGCTCTTTCTCCTTGTAAACTTTGGTGACTTGGCACGGGTTGGAGGCACCTTCACAGAACAAAACCAAAAATGTAAATCCGTGACTGAGCATAGTTTAAAGTTAGTCCATCGGGTGTGTTATATTTCTTGCCAGTAGTCAGTAAACTAAAATTTTATGGGAAGTTAGTTAAATGTTCTGCTTGTCATAAAACTATGCATCAACATCTACTCTCTATAACACAAATGGAAAGCCTTATAGATGTAAATTTATGAAGCAAATTACACCTATGATATCATTCAATGGGTTGCTTTTGCATTAGGGGCAACATGTGTTGTTCGGTGAAAAAAACAGCACATTAATTAATTATAAGGCATTGGCTCATTTCGGTGATATATACAGAATTCTCCTAGAAAGCACCACATCCATTAAATGTAGATTGTGATTTATTTTCATGTATAAGCAAGTAAGCAACTGCAAGTACAATTTTTATGCGGAAATACAAGATATGGGAATTACCTTCTTCAGCTCAGCCTTTGGAGGGGGGCCTTCTTGGTAGAAGTTTGGCATGGGTTTTGCTCTGATGACCAAGGATTTCCTTAGTTGTTTTAAAGCCGCTTCTTGCTCATCCTACAGGAAAAATGAACATCAGAAATGTTAGTAACAATATTAATAACAAAAGATTCAAAGATATGTTGGTCAAAAAATTGGCAGTAGCAAGCTGTTAGGAATCTAGGGCTCGAATTCAGAAGAGTCTAACCTAGGCTTGAACACTATGTTATTCAATAAGCTTGATAGACATACACTGCTATGGCCAAGTGGGAATGTACAAATAAACCTCCAATGTATAGGAGATGCAAATCCTCACAACTACATTTTCATCATAGGGATTATAGTTCTATATCAATTCCGATTCTATTTCTGACATAAACATATGCAATCAAGCATCTAATCGCCTAGTAATGCTGGAAAATCTGTTTGTTTAAGTGTAGTACAGAACAAAGGATGCCCGTGTTAAATCAAGACATTTTTCCTTTACCAGGGTGGAACAGAGCACAAATAACTCAAATGTTCCATCATACAAAACAAAAGTACGTTCTTACCTTTTTCCTTGTTTCAGCCTCATTCTTCTCAGCTTCCAAAGCTTTGTGCTTCTCTTCTAATTTCGTGTAGAACTGAAGAATTAGTAATAATGTGAGTATCAGATTTAAAAAAAAAATCGCTACTGTCTACTAATGGTTATGATCATCTTGTCTTGGCACAGTGCAATCAGATTGCATACACACCTCTTTCCTCTTGTCAGCACGGTCGTCACATACAAATGTAGGAGCAAAGGCAACGGTTGTCTTAGTTCGGCCAGCTCGTGCTGAAGCTGTGGTTCTTTGTGCAACTCAGGAAAATACATAATCAATTGTTTCAAACTGCTACGAGGAGGGAAACATCATGTAGGCAATGTTTTCAGTTCACAAAACAATGTCAACTGAGAAGATACAGCTTGTGGGTTCATAGCACAAATGGTAAGATCTTCCAGAAAACGTAAGAAACAAATTGCCAGAACAATGTAATTTTCCAGTCATCTTTCAGCCTTGAGCCTTGGTATGCAAAAATTGGAAGAACATCTTCCAAAAAATAAAATTACAGGAACATAATGATAGAACAGTGTAGAGTGTAGACCGTAAATTAGAAAAGGATACGAAGAAGTCACTGAACAGGAGTCGTCGTCTTGAGGTTGAAATGTAAGGCCAGGTTGTGACATCTTCTTGGGTGTCACCAGAGTACTCTGCGGTAATACCCAGATTAGTTCTGTCAATAGAACAAACTCTCTACAAAAAGCTTACAGGATGACATTTTCAGCCAAATAGAAACATCAGTCAGGAACAAAGAAAAGACACATGTCATCGATTAATATGCGTGCATATGTTCAGGTTCATAAAAGAAATTTAAGATGTTCCACGACACAAGAAAGACAAATAAACTTCAACAAAGGAGCTCTTCAATCAGAAGATATTACACTCTTCCCCAACTCATATGATCTGGGGTATGTTTGGATTGTGACCAAAGTGTACAATACAAAAAAAATTGTTATGTCTAAAATATTGGTCTTTGTGTGGATGAGGGCCAACTTTTTGGCAACTCTAGTTCATTTTTCTAGCCAATGATGGCCAATGCATGCGCAAGCAAAACCTCAACCGATAAGTTGGCTAGCCAATCTTGCTTCTGTATGATCTAGTTAGCTAACGTTCCATAGCAATGAAGCATGCATGAACGTTAGGGCCAAAAATCAAATTAAGAACTGTGGTCTAATAAAATCAAGACTAGAGGCACATTATTAGCTGCATCATGATACAGTGCAATAGAGCATAGAGAAATCGCCAACATACCTTCTTTATCATGCTTGCTGGAGAGGCACTACTTCCTTGCCCAGATTTTTCTCCATTACTGGATGGATGAGCAACACCACCATTTCCTCCACCAGAGACCCTTCTTTGAGTTGAAAGTGTGAATGGTTGAGGAACAGTACGCTTAGACTTCTCTGATCCAGACATACTAGGCTTTGTTGGTGACTTAGGAAGAGCAGACATTTCTTGATCGATCAACTTCAGTGAATCTTGGTTTATAAGCTTGTCTTCCCCTGTTTCTCCGTCTATGGCCGGTTCTACAGAAGTTACTTGGCCCTCTGGAGAACTATCATGATCACTGCCACTAACAACTTCCTCGCAATCACGAGTGTTGCCATCTGGTGGGCATATAACAACACCATCTGATTCTTCGTCCGTGGAGATTTCCGCAGCCTCTTTCACAATTGGACTGCAGAAAATAAAGAATATAAGTACAGCTCTGCAGCTGGAGTTTTCTAGGAATTGTAATGAGAGGGAATAAATGGATAAACATTGGGGGATTCAACTACCTTCTATAAATAAAAAAGTGCAATCTCATAAACTATTCGGTGCAAGTATCGTGCAAGCAACTCAGCACATACAGAAATACTCTAATACTCTCCAATAATGAACTAAGAGTCAGGTGCATTTAGTGTATTCAAGCAAATGATAGGCTTATAACCTGAGCATTATGATAGCCAATCCCAAAGACTCATAATGCCGACATATATATGTGACAACTGACAATGAAGTATAAACAAAAGAGCACTTCTGTAAATTTGGCCAGATCTTAGGTATGTAACTGCATAAAGATACTCAATTCCACTTCTCATAACTCTTCAAATTGAACATCTGAATCGAATTGCTCTAGGAAAAAAATGCATGCCAGTTTATGTCTTGATGTTCTCAAAAAAAAAAAAGGAAAAGATGTGTGATAACAAAAATATGTGACCAAGCATCTAATAAGAAACAAGATACATATCCATTTTTCCTTGACAACGCATGGAAGTTGTAGCTGATGCCCAAGAACTGTTGACAAAGATCGCCAGATCTCAACTGCATATCGACCATCCACATAATATGTAAAAAAGGATCCTAAAAAGTCAACTTGCACGATCCTAACAGCCAAGGCCACCTAAGACACTATCTCAAAATCTTCACATGGAAAAGCTGGTGACTAAAAAAAGTTGCAATTAAAAATTCCTGTAAGATGTGCAAGATATACAACTAAAATTTGCCGGTGGAAGTTGAGGAGCGCACATCCACCGGAAATTTCCCATGCACCCTAGAATGATTCAAGCTTGCTAGAGGAAGATGGAATATCCATCTCGTCCAAACTTATGCCTCTGGAAGGTCAAAAAAGGAAACAAGAAGTTCTCAAAGCTAAAAAATGACGAGCTGGGCTCCTAACCAAAATCTTAAAAAAGAAACTGCGTTTGGCTCCTGAAAGCATTCCTTGTCCTACAACCTGAGTTCAGTGTAAGGCGTTTGTGGGCTATGTTGAATCTGTGTCCTCCAATACGAAACCCTAGGTCGCCCAATCTAGAGTTCCCAGACCAAGAAAAAGAATCCCCTAAAAACCACCAAAAACACGCATGAATCGTGCGCAGCTAAAACAGATCTAGCGGCACGCCAGATGACGAGCTCCAGCTCCGACATTGCTCGGGAACGGCGCCCATATAATCCCCTCCTGAAAAACAAAAACGCAGCAAACAGAATGCAGACGGTACTGGTACTACTGTAAGACTGCCATTACATGCTCTCCGCCCCTTTGGTGCTGAGATCCCACCGGCGCCGGGCCGCGGCGGACGCGTCGCCGCCCCCTTCGCCGCTCGCCGCCATGGCCACAGGGGTGGCCGGGACGAGCTCGGCCCGCTCCGCTCCGCTGCTGCTGCTGCTGGACTCCGGCCCGACCGGCCTCGTGGTCTCCCCTGCCTCCGCCACCGTGGGTCGCCTTCCCCCTCTCGAGCGGAGCGGCTCCACCAACCCCGCTAGCTCGCTCGCTCGCCGCGGTGCCGAGAGGGAGGGAGGGAGCGGGGGAGTGTGGGATCGAGTGTGTGCGCCTGGCTGTGTGGCTCCCCCCGTGCTCGAGGGGTTGGGTGGGGGTGGGGTGGGTGGGTGCTTCGTTCGAGCTCGGTGCGCGGGGGCGGTGCTGTGGCCGGGCTGTGGGGCGGAGAGCTCACGTGTAAGTGGAGGTGACTTGGCTTGGACTTTGGACCTTTCCGTAGATAACCGTGCAGTGCTGGCTGCCTGGCTGGCGATGGTGTTGCAGGGATCATCACCCGGTTCACGCCAACTGGACGGTACAGCTGTGCAGATACATGAACATTGAGATGTGTGTCAAGAGGAGGGGCGAGGGGTGCTTGGCTCGAGTGACCGTTAACCGGACGGTTGGTACCATGACCTATACCTCCCGGGTTAACCTGCGGCTACACGGGTAACGATGACGCCTTCTTTAGCTTAGGTCGACGACTGCCCCGCCATGACGCGGTGGCGATCGATGGCCAAATACATTTGGTGGTTGGGGATGTGGTCGGGGAGTGGGAAGATGCAGAGTGGAAGGTGACATGACAATAACGGTGGAGATGATCAGATGCATGAGAGCCGAAGATATGTAATGCGGCGAAGAAGGTGAAAAAGCAGGGTCTCAACAAGTATCTAAGCAGCCGTTCATGGCTTTTAGAAATTCTTTCCATTCAGTTCCTCGAGACTTTTCGACCAATATGGAACCCTTGTATTTGAATTTTGGAGCCGAGAAACAAGCGTAAGTTAGTGGCCGCCACGGATTTTATCCTTGCAGGCGGTATCTAACCATATCGATCAATTTCGTGAGATCAGACATGTGTCTCACACTGTGCTTCCTCTCAAATTTAAAAGCAGTAGGGGCTCCTTCCTTCCTCTACTGGTCCAACTAGTGGTCGGTGCCCATAAGACAACAGGTCGCACTCTCAACATAGTACGAGATGTATGTGTGTGTATGTAAACATCTATGGTTGTATTATGTTTTTTTATAAAGAGAGCTCCCTCTCCAATTTCCATATAAAAGAAACCACAATGTCTTGCAAGACTGCAAAGTAGGAACTACTAAACATGGCTAAAGCTACTATGAGATAAGGAGCCATCCCTCCCTCCCTCCCAACAGCTCACGTAGACAGGCTTTGCCCCGGCACAGGCGTCAGGGGATGCTAACCTTATTGGAGACAAACGAGACAGCCAAGTATCAAAAACACACAAGGAAGGATGCAATGCCATGTCTTATTACAAATACCAAACAAAAAGCATAGAACATGAAAGAGCAAGCTATCTTAGAGAGAAGCAACTTCATCTTTATATTCAGCTTCATCAGGGAGGAAATCAAGGAGCAGCAAGTCTTGACACTCCCGTTCTCCAACCATGCACTGCTATGAAGATCTCCCTCGCAACCTACTCAACATGCCTTACGCCCGGCGTCATTCGCCTTATTTTTTCTTGGTATTTCTGCAACACATTCCAATCATGTAACCACTTAATAATCAAATTAACTGGAACGCAAGGATCAGTGACCCTTCTATTATCAAAACAACTTTATTTCTAGGTTTCCACAAAGTCTAGAAAATAGCAGAAATTCCTACTGTCATGAGATCCCTATCATTTTTCTCAAATTTTCTGATCCAAACCCCAAATAGATTTTGATATTCTCGGAATGCCATGCATAGCAAATGAGCATTTCATAACCATCCACAACATCCTGGCAACAGAATAGTGGAAAAAGAGATGATTAATATCTTCTTCCCTCCCACAGAAGGAGCACTTACTATCACCACGCCATCCCCTCTTGATTAAGTTGTCCTTAGTGAGGATGCATCCTCTTTGTGCAAGCCACAAGAACACCTTTACCCGAGGAGGCATTTTGACATTCCACGGAAATTTATGTGGGTACTTAACCCCGTTTTGTATCATGTATCTATAGCATGATTTAACAGCGTATCTCCCATTATCCATCAAAGTCCAACTAACTATATATTTTTGTCATTTAAAGTCACACTCTCACAAGCCTCTCTGATACGAGTGCAGAGCTCCAAAGACTCCCCAAACAGAGACCTCATTAATATTACTCAAACCCCCTTTCAAAACTACAACAGCTGATTTGTTTTTGTCAAGGCAAATATTATACAACCTATGATAACTATCTTTTAGAGATTTAGGTCCTATCCACCATGTTTGTGTTTCAAGAGCTCACTCGAAAATTGTGAGTCTCCCCCCACCCCCGGTGTTTGACACTTGCGATGCAGATATTCTTAATGTATTTCCCTTTCAGCACCTCCTGCCATAACCCTTTTGTGTTATAAATTTTCTGCCACCACCTGCATAATTAAGCTTTATTCATCAAAGCTAAATTTTGTATTCTCAGCCCACCCATATCCTTTGGTTTACAAACTTCAGACCATTTAACTAAATGATATATTCTTTTCTTATCAATAATCTGTTGCCATAACAATCTAGCCCTAAAGAAATCCATTCTCCTATTCACCCCAACAGGCAACCCATAAAAGGACATCGTGAAGTAAGGTATACCGGTCAAAGAAGATTGGATCAAGGTAATTCTGCCAGCACTAGCCAACAATCTACCTTGTCAAGTATCACATTTTTCTCCATTTTCTCTTTTGGAGGTTTCCAATGTTTATTTCTAATACTTTCTTATCAATAGGAAGACCCAGATATTTCAGAGGAAGATCACCTACTGGACAAGTAATTTTTTTAGAATACTCCTGTTTTTATTAGCAACTTCACCAAATAAAAACAATTCACTTTTGTGAAAATTGTTTTCTAGACCAGACATCTGTTCAAAAAGGCACGCCATGTATTTAAAATTATGAGCATTATCAAAATCATCTTGCATAAGGAAGATGGTGTCGTCTGCGTATTGTAACATATTGACACCACCCTCCAAACTCTCAGACAACAAACCTTGTATCAAGCCAGCTTTTCTACCTTGTATCAAGCCAGCTTTTCTAGCATGATTCATTAAAACTGCCAAAGCATTAACTGTCAAATTGAACATCACTGCCTCATCCCTTTGTGAGTTGAAAAATAAGAACCATAATTTTCATTAACTATGATACAAATATTACCCCCTAATGGTCCCCATGATCCAATCAATCCATTTATCACGGAAGCCTTTCCGTTTCAACATCTGAAACACAAAAGCCCACTTTATTTTATCATATGCTTTTTCAAAATCAACTTTGAATAGTTAAGTGTCTCGTTTCTTAGTGTGCACACTATTCAAAGCTTCATGCAAAACCACGACCCATCCATTATGTATCTGCCTTCAATAAAGGCAGTTTGACTTGCAGAGACTACCTCACCAGCAACCATATTAAGCCTATTCATCAATACTTTAGTAAAGATTTTGAAACTTAAATTTAATATACAAATTGGTCTATATTTTTTAACTTGATTAGAATCCTTACTTTTGGGGGAAAAGTAATAATCCTATAGTTGAGCATTTTAATATTCAAATTCCCTTCATAAAAGTCATCAAACATTCTCTTTAAATCATTTTTTATCAATTCTCAGAAGTGTTGATAAAATTCAGACTAAAACCATCAGGACCAGGTGATTTGTTATGGGCCATCTGGAACACAGCTTTTTTAATCTCATCCAATGAAAACTCACTTATCAATGCTTCTTTAGCAAGTAGAGGCATAATTGCAGGATCATCAATATTTAAAGAAATATGTGACACCCTAGGGTGCCCAAATAAGTTCTTATAAAAACTGGTAATATAATCCAGTAGTTGCTTCCCCGTCTATCTTCCCCTTATCCTTGTCTAAGATAGTAATTTTATTCCTCCTATGTCTTCCATTAGCTTTAGCATGGAAGTATTTAGTATTGCAATCACCAATTAAAATATCATCAATCTTAGCCCTCTATTTCAATTTAGCCTCTTCTTGCCTTAGGAGTCTATCAAGTTGAGCCCTGAGCTCCATCTGCTCCACCCTGTCAGCATCAGTTAGACCATATACCTCACATTGTTTATCTATTCTATCCAGTGTACTCAAAATCTTCTTTTTAAGCTCTCTATACCAAGCATTAATGTTTCTATTCCACCCTCTCAACTTTGGCCTCAAACATCTTAACTTTGCTTGCTAGTTGTCCAAGCTAGAAACATTAGAGCCTGTACAGTTCCATACTTTTTTAACCAACTAATTAAGCCCTTCTCTGGGGAACCAAGAATTTTCAAACCTAAAAATTGGGTCAGTCTTGACCACATCTCCAATATCAAGCAACAATGGAACATGGTCAGATTTCTCTTTAAACAAAGTAGAAACCTCAGTCAAAGGATATGTTTCTTCCCATTCCACACTACATACGATCCTATCAAGCTTTTCAAAAGTAGGTTGAGGTAAAATATTTCCCCAAGTAAATTTTCTACCATGTATATCAAGCCCCTCACACCAGCTTGCTCAAGAATAACATTAAACAAAAAACTCCAATGACCCGGGGTATCAGGTGAAAGCACAAGTGCTCCCTAGGTGATTTTGGTAATTAATGTCAACATATCTCTTGTTGGACTAACACCTTTACCTAGTATATTTTCAGATAAGTTCAACAATGAAGTGGCATGAACTAATGGATGTGGAACCCCTTCAAGATGCTAAGGATAAAAGGATTGGCTCAAGCTTCAAGCTCAAGACTCTACATTTTATACTTTTGTGATCCAAGATCACATTGAGTCTATAGGAAAAGCCAATACTATCAAGAAGGGATGAGGTGTTGCTTAATGAGTTTCTTGCTTCATAGTGCTTAGTGATATGCTCCAAAACCCTCAACTACTTTCCCACATCCACCTATGACCTACACCTAAAGTCCAACTCGGCCCCACCGATTCTTTCTATCCGGAGCCACCGAGTTCAGATGTCATAGCCACTGCCACAAACCCTAAGCAAATCGGTCTCACTGATAGGGATCTCGGTCTCACCGAGATGGGATTGTAATCTCTCTGTGTATGTCCATTATCAAAATCGGTCTCACCGAGTTTGAGTAATCGGTCCTACCGAGATTACAATGCAAACTCTCTGTTTCCTTTTTGTAACATTTCGGTCCCACCGAGATGAGCAAATCGGTCACATCGAGTTTGCCTGACCAACTCTCTGGTTAGCTTATTACCAAAATCGGTCTCACCGAGTTTGTGTAATCGGTCTCACCGAGATTATGTTATGCCCTAACCCTAACCATATCGGTCCTACCGAGTTGCATATCAGTCCCACCAAAAACCCTAACGGTCACATTGTTTACTAAATCAGTCTGACCGAGTTTGTTGATTCGGTCCCACCGAGATTGGTAAATTGTGTGTAACGGTTAGATTTTGTGTGGAGGCTATATATACCCCTCCACCTCCTCTTCATTCATGGAGAGAGCCATCAGAACAAATCTACACTTCCAACTTACCGTTTCTGAGAGAGAACCACCTACTCATGTGTTGAGACCAAGATATTCCATTCCTACCATATGAATCTTGATCTCTAGCCTTCCCCAAGTTGCTTTCCACTCAAATCTTCTTTCCACCAAATCCAAATCCTATGAGAGAGAGTTGAGTGTTGGGGAGACTATCATTTGAAGCACAAGAGCAAGGAGTTCATCATCAACACACCATTTGTTACTTCTTGGAGAGTGGTGTCTCCTAGATTGGCTAGGTGTCACTTGGGAGCCTTCGACAAGATTGTGGAGTTGAACCAAGGAGTTTGTAAGGGCAAGGACATCGCCTACTTCGTGAAGATCTACCGCTAGTGAGGCAAGTCCTTCGTGGGCGACGGCCATGGTGGGATAGACAAGGTTGCTTCTTCGTGGACCCTTCTTGGGTGGAGCCCTCCGTGGACTCGCATAGCCGTTACCCTTCGTGGGTTGAAGTCTCCATCAACGTGGATGTACGATAGCACCACCTATCGGAACCACGGCTCAAAAATCACCGTGTCTCCAAATTGCGTTTGAAATCTCCAAACCCTTCCCTTTACATTCTTGCAAGTTGCATGCTTTACTTTTCGCTGCTCATATACTCTTTGCATGCTTGCTTGAATTGTGTTAAGATTGCTTGACTTGTGCTAAGTTTGCTAAAATCTGCCAAAGACTAAAATTGGGAAAAGGTTAAGTTTTTATTTGGTAAAGTAGTCTAATCACCCCCCCCCTAGACATACTTCTAGATCCTACAAGTGGTATAAGAGCTCCGGTCTCCATTGCTTTGGTTTAATCACCATTGGAGGAAGATGGATGAGTCTACTTTGGGGAGTCTTAGACATAGAGTACCTATACTTGATGGAGAATATTTTCATGAGTGGAAAAATGATATGCTTGTAATTTTCAATCAATATCATTTAAACAAGTACATTGCTAGTCCTTGTGCACCTCATGTTGATCCTATGCATCCTACCCTTGATGAGTCGACTGACATGATTAGGAATGTTAGAACTGTTAATCTTATCACTAGAGGCTTGCCTAGAAACTTGATTGGAAAACTGCCTACTCTTGAGTGTGCCTACACTATATGGAAATTTCTTGAGGAACGATTTCCTAATTATTCTTTGAAAAATCTGGATGAAATTCTTCATAAGTCTATTGCCTTGAGTAAGATGAATTCCAATGATCCTATGTTTGGTAATTGTCTATTTGAACTTACAAATCTTATGCGTGCCAAAGGAAATGTTGGAATTATTAGCGATATTATTTCCTAAGCTACTAGACTTCATAAAGGAGATCATTGTCAAACTCATACTAATGAATCACCCTCACTAGGAATTGATCCACCACATGACGATGTTGAACTTGGATACTATGATGAGGATGATGATGATGACTTCGATCTTGATGATGAAATGAGACACTTGGGTCTTATGGCAAATCTTCGAGGATATATGGCAGGAGGAAAGGAATGGGTTCTTGACAGTGGATGTACCGATCACATGACCGGAGTAAAGACATGTTCCGTGAACTTGCTGAAAATGATGGTCCTCGAAAGTATGTCACTTTCGGTGACAACTCAAAGGGTAAGGTGGTTGGCCTCGGTAAGGTGGCCATCTCACATGATAGTTCCATTCAAAATGTTATGCTCGTTGAATCTCTTGGCTACAACTTACTTTCAATATCTAGACTTGCTGATTTCGGTTTCAATGTCCTATTTACTGAAGTAGATTGCCAAGTGTTTCGTAGAGACAATCATAAAATGGTCTTTACCGGTATACGTAGAGGTGATATTTACATTGTTGATTTCACTAAAAAAGCTCAACCTAGAACTTGCTTCATTGCTAAATCTTCTAAAGGTTGGTTATGACATAGACGATTAGGTCACATTGGCATGCGAAATCTTGACAAGCTTATTAAAGGGAATCATATCCTTGGTGTTAACGATGTCATATTTGATAAGGATAGACTTTGCAGTGCTTGTCAAGCAGGTAAACAGGTTGGAGGAAGGCATCTCGTGAAGAACATCATGACCACAAGGAGGCCACTTGAGCTACTTCACATGGATCTCTTTGGTGCCAACGCTTACAAAAGTCTCGGTGGAAATTCTTCTGGTCTAGTTATAGTTGATGATTTTTCAAGATTTACGTGGGTGTTCTTTATCGATGACAAATCACAGGTCCAAAAGATCTTCAAAAACTTCGCCAGGAAGGCTCAAAATCAGTTTGAAGTGAAGATCAAGAAGGTTCGTAGCGACAACGGAACAAAGTTCAAAAACGCAATTGTGGACACCTTTCTTGACGAAGAAGGGATTTCACATGAGTTCTCGGCTACGTACACACCTCAACAAAATGGAGTTGTTGAGAGGAAGAACCGGACGCTCATCAAAATGGCAAGAATGATGCTTGATGAGTACAAGACGCCGAAGCACTTTTGGGCAGAAGCGGTTGAGACAGCTTGTCATGCAACAAATCACTTGTATCTTCACAAGCTACCCGGCAAGACGGCATACGAGCTCCTCACCGGTAACAAACCCCAAGTTTGATACTTTCGAGTATTCGGCTCAAAGTGCTACATTCTTGATAAGCATCGTCATTCTAAATTTGCTCCCAAGTCTCATGAAGGTTTCCTACTTGGTTATGGCTCAAATTCTCACACTTACCGTGTCTACAACAATTTCACCCGAAAGGTTGAAGAAACGGTAGATGTGAAGTTTGATGAATCTAACGGCTCGCAAGTAGAGCAATTGCCAATTGATGTAGGAGACAAAGACCCCTCGGAAGCAATCCAAGACTTGTCTATTGGCAAGATTCGTCCAACAGAAGTGAAGGAGAGTACATCGTCCATCCAAGTGGAAGCTTCTACCTCATGACAAGGTGAACCAAGAGTTGATACGGAAGCATCCACAAGTGGGACTCACCAAGATGAAGAAAACGAGGAAGTACATCAAGAACGTCAACAATCTCCCTCTCCACAACGACAAGAGAACGACAATGCCAATAATGAAGAAGGCTAAGAAGAAGAAGAAGATGTTCAACCAAGACCCAAGAAAAAGCTTTCACAAGTTCGAGCAAGAATTTCTAAAGACCATCCCATCGAGCAAATCTACAACGATATCCAAACCGGGAGAATCACTCGCTCTAAAAGTCGTTTAGCTAACTTTTGTGAACACTTTTCATTCATCTCTAGCATTGAACCTATGAAGGTTGAAGAAGCATTGGAAGATCCGGATTGGATAAATGCTATGCATGAAGAGCTACACAACTTTGAGAGGAATCAAGTTTGGACATTGGTTGAGAAGCCCTACGACAACCACAACATCATCGGTACCAAATGGGTGTTTCGCAACAAGCAAGATGAAGATGGACAAGTAGTTCGCAACAAAGCACGTCTCGTCGCCCAAGGCTACACACAAGTCGAAGGTATGGACTATAGTGAGACTTATGCTCCCGTTGCTAGACTTGAATCCATTCGCATCTTACTTGCCTATGCTAATCACCATGATAGAGGAGGAAGTTTATGTTAAACAACCGCCCGGCTTTATCAATCCTAAGAAACCCAATCATGTCTACAAACTTCGCAAAGCTCTTTATGGTCTTAAACAAGCTCCTAGAGCTTGGTACAAATGCTTAACCAAGTTCCTTATTGAAAAGGGGTTTGAAATTGGGAAAATTGATTCTACACTTTTTACCAAAAGGGTTAATGGAGAATTATTTGTATGCCAAATTTATGTTGATGATATTATATTTGGATCAATTAACCCTCATTTTAGTGAGAAGTTTGGAAAGCTAATGTCGGAGAAGTTTGAGATGTCAATGATGAGTGAACTCAAATTCTTTCTTGGGTTGCAAATCAAGCAAACTAAGGAAGGTACTTTTGTCTCTCAAACGAAGTACACTAAGGACTTATTCAAGAAGTTCAATATGCAAGAATGCAAAGGTATGTCTACACCCATGCCTACTAGTGGACATCTTGATTTGACCAAAGATGGTGAACCGGTTGATCAAAAGGTTTGTCGCTCTATGATTGGTTCATTGTTATACCTATGTGCTTCACTACCCGATATTATGCTAAGTGTGTGCATGTGTGCACGATATCAAGCTGCACCTAAAGAATGTCACCTTAAGGCCGTGAAAAGGATAGTGAGATACTTAATTCATATGCCAAATTTTGGCATTTGGTATCCTAAGAGGGCCTCTTTCAATCTTGTTGGGTACTCCGACTCGGACTATGCCGGAGACAAGATTGATAGAAAGTCCACTTCGGGTACTTGTGAATTCCTTGGTAGATCTCTTGTGTCTTGGTCTTCCAAGAAACAAAACTCGGTATCCTTATCCACCGCCGAAGCGGAATACATAGCCGCTGGTTCATGTTGTGTTCAATTACTTTGGATGACCCAAACTCTTAAAGATTATGGGATATATGTGAAACATGTTCCATTACTTTGTGACAATGAAAGTGCTATCAAGATTGCTCATAATCCCGTGCAACATTCTCGAACTAAGCATATTGAAGTTGGTCATCATTTCATTCGAGATCATGTTGCCAAAGGGGACATTGATTTTAAGCATGTTCGCACCGAAAACCAATTAGCGGGCATTTTCACTAAACCACTTGATGAGAAAGTGTTTTGCAGGTTGAGAGGAGAATTGAATATCATTGATGCTTCAAACTTGGAGTAGGAACTCCATTTGATACATGCAAGACATATGCTTATGACTAATCCTTGATATTTCTCTTATGATGAAAAAATTACATCTTGGATATATTTGCATCTTGCATGTCATCTAACCTTTGTAGGAACTTGGAGGAATCTAAGTCTATGAGATTGCAACACACTCACATATTGAGCAATCTCAACATCTCCAAAGTCTCTACATAATGGTGGTTGAAGACAAGGAAGCACAAATCCATACACACATATCCTTTGACAAATTCTATGTTTAGTTTCATGTTTGTCATTTTGGATACACAAGTGCTCTTCCTTGCAAAAACTAACCCATGTAGCAGGACGAACTCAAATTCCAAGTGGTGCTCCCAACTCTTGATAAGCTACATCAACCATGAGCAACCCACACAAGTTCAACTACATGAACGATCAACATCACCACCCAAGGTATGTTTTTCCATCTTAGAGAAGCTTTACTCCAAGACATGACTTAAAGTAACTCGACAAGATGTGAAAACATCAAGATGCTTAAATGAAAAGTGGAAACCCCATTTTGAGCTTAAACAATGAGTATGACCTATGATCAAGTGAACTCACTTGACTCCTAAGTCAATATACTCTAACATAGGTGACCTTGTCGCCGACCAATTCTAGATGAAGTTCTCTCGTGTTCTTTTCTGTGCTCTTGCATTTATCTCTTGCATATTTGTTTCCCCTTTCAAAAAAAAACTTCATCTAGATTTCTTTTAAATTTTCTTCTAGTTTACTGTCTGTTCGGCATTTCCTGCATTCAATTCATCTAATTCCTTGCAAATCCTTGTGAGATCTTACTTGTCTAGTGAGCTGAGGTGACAAGTGTTTTCTCTATGATGAAATCGGTTCCACCGGTTTGTCATTTTCGGTCCCACTGAAACCGCTCGGTGCTACCGAAGAATACAACTCGGTGCTACCGATCTCTCTACAGGAAAAACTACCTGCCACTTACTTCTGTGATTCTTTTGATCCAGCTCCACTCAATGAATCTTGTCCTCTACCAGCATCATATTTTTCTTACTGCTTTGACTTGTGACTCAAGGACCAAACCTACGTGACTACACATCCACAAGATCCTTCTTGGAAATTGATGTCAAAGGGGGAGAGAGAGATCACATCAAAAGCTTTATCTATAGAGAGAGATCACATCAACTTTATCATATCTCTAGGGGGAGAAAATACTCAAGGAAAGAGAAGAGTAATCTTCAATGATCCCAGATGCTTGGTGTTCAAGACGAGAGATGTTACATGTCTTCTAGAGGGGAAAGACATGTTCACATGTGCTAAATTGCTTTAGCTCTGTTTTTCTGTTCCCTATCTTCTCCCAGTATCCCATGCTAGATTCAGGGGGAGCAAGATACTCAAGGGAAAGAAATTCTTTAAATTCATTGCATAACTTTATCTTTGGGGACATGTCTAATACAATGTGGTACCTGGTACTCACTCTCTACATGTCATCCCAGTCTTGGTATTCTTGTGGTTTCTTCTCGTTTGCTCTAGCTAGTAGATGCATCTATGTTATCTAACCTTATTTTCACAGGTTCACTCCATCCCAAGCCAACTCAAGACCACAAGGTAAGTATATGCATCACAATCATGTGTATGAGAAATTCTTGCTGATGTACATACTGTTTGCAAGAAGGACTCATGAGCATGAAGGTACATTTCCCATAATTCTTCGCTCTGATGCATATAGCCAAGATACATGTAACACATTGCCTACTCTATCATGCTTATGCATTCACATGCTCCTATATTCCATATTCACGTGATTGCATACATGTAGGGGGAGCCTATGCTTGTTACATGTCCTTCCAAGGCTTTACTTGTTATTGTAGTTATCCTCTATCTAAAGCTTTGATGTATGTTGTCATCAATTACCAAAAAGGGGGAGATTGAAAGCACAAGTGCTCCCTAGGTGATTTTGGTAATTAATGTCAACATATCTCTTGTTGGACTAACACCTTTACCTAGTATATTTTCAGATAAGTTCAACAATGAAGTGGCATGAACTAAAGGATGTGGAACCCCTTCAAGATGCTAAGGATAAAAGGATTGGCTCAAGCTTCAAGCTCAAGACTCTACATTTTATACTTTATTGATCCAAGATCACATTGAGTCTATAGGAAAAGCCAATACTATCAAGAAGGGATGAGGTGTTGCTTAATGAGTTTCTTGCCTCATAGTGCTTAGTGATATGCTCCAAAACCCTCAACTACTTTCCCACATCCACCTATGACCTACACCTAAATTCCAACTCGGCCCCACCGATTCTTTCTATCTGGAGCCACCGAGTTCAGATGTCATAGCCACTGCCACAAACCCTAGGCAAATCGGTCTCACCGATAGGGATCTCGGTCTCACCAAGATGGGATTGTAATCTCTCTGTGTATGTCCATTATCAAAATCGGTCTCACCGAGTTTGAGTAATCGGTCCTACCAAGATTAAAATGCAAACTCTCTGTTTCCTTTTTGTAACATTTTGGTCCCACCGAGATGAGCAAATCGGTCACACCGAGTTTGCCTGACCAACTCTCTGGTTAGCTTATTACCAAAATCGGTCTCATCGAGTTTGTGTAATCGGTCTCACCGAGATTACGTTATGCCCTAACCCTAACCATATCGGTCCTACCGAGTTGCATATCGGTCCCACCGAAAACCCTAACGGTCACATTGTTTACTAAATCGGTCTGACCGAGTTTGTTGATTCGGTCCCACCGAGATTGGTAAATTGTGTGTAACGATTAGATTTTGTGTGGAGGCTATATATACCCATCCACCTCCTCTTCATTCGTGGAGAGAGCCATCAAAACAAATCTACACTTCCAACTTACCATTTCTGAGAGGGAACCACCTACTCATGTGTTGAGACCAAGATATTCCATTCCTACCATATGAATCTTGATCTCTAGCCTTCCCCAAGTTGCTTTCCGCTCAAATGTTCTTTCCACCAGATCCAAATCCTATGAGAGAGAGTTGAGTGTTGGGGAGACTATCATTTGAAGCACAAGAGCAAGGAGTTCATCATCAACACACCATTTGTTACTTCTTGGAGAGTGGTGTCTCCTAGATTGGCTAGGTGTCACTTGGGAGCCTCCGACAAGATTGTGGAGTTGAACCAAGGAGTTTGTAAGGGCAAGGAGATCGCCTACTTCCTGAAGATCTACCTCTAGTGAGGCAAGTCCTTCGTGGGCGACGATCATGGTGGGATAGACAAGGTTGCTTCTTCGTGGAGCCCTCCGTGGACTCGCACAGCCGTTACCCTTCGTGGGTTGAAGTCTCCAGCAACATGGATGTACGATAGCACCACCTATCGGAACCACGGCTCAAAAATCACCGTGTCTCCAAATTGCGTTTGAAATCTCCAAACCCTTCCCTTTACATTCTTGCAAGTTGCATGCTTTACTTTCTGGTGCTCATATACTCTTTGTATGCTTGCTTGAATTGTGTTAAGATTGCTTAACTTGTGCTAAGTTTTTTAAAATCTGCCAAAGACTAAAATTGGGAAAAGGTTAAGTTTTTATTTGGTCAAGTAGTCTAATCACCCCCCTCTAGACATACTTCTAGATCCTAGACCAGGTTTATTTTTTTCAGAAGCTTTCCTAATAATGTTAAATTCCCTCCTATTAGGATGGGGTTAACACTATCCTAAAAAATCCTGGAGAGATCTGCTAAAAATTTAGCCTAGGTTGAGCATCTCCATACATCACAACTAAATCACAGAAAAAATAGTTTTAACATCCTGCATTGTCATCTTAATAAAGTATTCCTCATCCTCTTGTGAAATCACATCCATAGTAGTGTAATTTTCTCCCAATAGTAGACCACTAGATTCCCCCTATCTGGGACATGATGCCAATGAAAATCCCTCCTAGCACAAATCCCTTGCAGATCATTTCTAGAAAATTGTTCTCTCATAGTTTCCTGTAACCCAATGAAATCCACCTTCATATCCATCACCATTTCTCTCTCAAAAAACTTAATATCACCCCCAAAACTTCTTATATTCCAAAAGATCCCTCTCATCTTTTTTATTTTTCTTAACCGATTGTTCAGAGTTTTTAAGAGCCAAAATAGATTTCCTTCAAGAATTTCCGTCGGATATTTTTTTATTTCCATTCTTCTTATTAGAGAACATTTTTCTAAATTGGTCCCATCCTATCTATGCCATCCCCACCAATTCTTCAATGTCATGCTCCCATGGTTCTATTAGTGGGGTAGCATTAGATAATATACCTTGACTATCACCCACACCATTCTTTTTATTATTACTAGTTAACCAGAGATCTATTCTAACTTTTCAACCATTTTAATTAGATTGATGCTATGTTCAATCTTATTCTATCGTTTGCCAAGTCCACTCCCACATTCACAGCGACACCATGTAAAAATTCCTTAGAAGACAATAATAAATTGGGAACATCTTTCTTACCATAATTTTCCTTCTCTGCAGCCCTCTTCATAGCAAGTTCCGCAATGTTACAATCCTCTTTTCTCTTATTCTTGTCACTTTTTATGTACATATTTAGACTCTTAGTATCAAGTTCACCCCTCTCTTCCTTCTTGACCGTCTCAAAGGACTCCTGCTCCCGACTGGCATTGTATTCAACTCGTTCTATATATTCATCTCCAAAATCCCCACCACCCAGCTCTTCCAGTTGCTTGTCAATGTCATTAATGTTATCGAAAGTTTCTTGTTCCCCTTCCTCAACAAGGACCTTTTCCTCCTCATACTACTTAATAGTAGTTTGTGACCCTCCAACTTTCTCAAATCTCCTCATATTGCTCAAAACTCCTCAAATTCTATTGCAGGAGTTCATGTTGCCTCTTGATCTCTCTTTCCAATCCTATTTTCTATTGGGAAACGTAGCATGCAATTTCAAAAAAAATCTTACGCTCACTCAAGATCTATCTAGGAGATGCATAGCAACGAGAGGGGGAGAGTGTGTCCATGTACCCTCGTAGACCGAAAGCGGAAGCGTTTGTTAACACGGTTGATGTAGTCGAACTTCTTCTCGTTCTGACCGATCAAGCATCAAACGTACGACACCTTCGAGTTCTACACATGTTCAGCTCGATGACGTCCCTCGAACTCTTGATCTAGCAAAGTGTCGAGGGAGAGTTGCGTCAGCACGACGGTGATGGTGAAGTGATCCATGCAGGGCTTCGCCTAAGCACTACGTGAATATGACCGGAGGCGTAAATGTGGAAGGGGGCGCCGCACACGGCTAGGAATCAATGTTGTGTGTTCTAGCGGTGCCCCCCACATATATATAGGTGGGAGAGGGGCAGCAAGGGGTGCCCCAAGTAGGAGTAATCCTACTTGGGTGCCTCCCACAAGTCGGTCTTCCCCCCTTCCATAAGTGTCGGAGGAGGGAGGAAGGAGGAGGGGGAGGGAAGGAAGGGGGGGGCGAATCCCTTGCCTTCCTTCTCTCTTCCCCCCTTTCCTTTCCCCCCCAATTCGGCCTACATGAGGGCGCACCGGCCCCTTAGGGGCTGTTCTATCCTACTCTTGGCCCATTAGGCCCATGTAGTTTGCCGGGGGTTGCCCGGAACCCCTTCCGGTGACCCGATACGTACCCGGTACCCCCGTAACACTTCCGGTGTCCGGATACTATCGTCCTATATATGAATATTTACCTCTCGGCCATTTCGAGACTCCTCGTCATGTTCGTGATCTCATCCGGGACTCCGAACAACATTAGGTCACCAAATCACATAACTCATATAATACAAATCATCATCGAACGTTAAGCATGCGGACCCTACGGGTTCGAGAACTATGTAGACATGACCGAGACACCTCTCCGGTCAGTAACCAGTAGCGGAACCTGGATGCTCATATTGGCTCCCACATATTCTACAAAGATCTTTATCGATTGAACTGTTATGACAACATATGTTATTCCCTTTATCATCGGTATGTTACTTGCCCGAGATTCGATCGTTGGTATCTTCATACCTAGTTCAATCTCATTACCAGCAAGTCTCTTTAGTCATTCTGTAATGCATCATCCTGCAACTAACTCATTAGTTACTTTGCTTGCAAGGCTTCTTATGATGTGCATTACCGAGAGGGCCCAGAGATACCTCTTCAATACTCGGAGTGACAAATCCTAATCTCAATCTATGCCAACCCAACAAACACCTTCGGAGATACCTGTAGAGCATCTCTATAATCACCCAGTTACATTGTGACGTTTTATAGCACACAATGCATTCCTCTGGTATCCGGGAGTTGCATAATCTCATAGTCGGAGGAATATGTATTTGACATGAAGAAAGCAATAGCAATAAAACTGAACGATCATAATGCTAAGCTAACGAATGAGTCTTGTCCATCACATCATTCTCCTAATGATGTGATCCCGTTTATCAAATGACAACACATGTCTATGGTTAGGAAACTTAACCATATTTGATCAACGAGCTAGTCTAGTAGA
Organism: Triticum aestivum; assembly: GCF_018294505.1. Taxonomy (NCBI): domain Eukaryota; kingdom Viridiplantae; phylum Streptophyta; class Magnoliopsida; order Poales; family Poaceae; genus Triticum; species Triticum aestivum. The sequence goes on from NC_057807.1 coordinate 625,237,761, forward strand.
GGCTTACTAGGGACACGGTGTTTTGTCTATGTATCCACACATGTATCAAGTTTCAGGTTAATACAATTCTAGCATGAATAATAGACATTTATTATGATATAAGGAAATATAAGATAACAACTTTATTATTGCCTCTAGGGCATATTTCCTTCATTTTCATCATCTCCACTTCTTTCTTCTTTTCTCTTCAACTGCTAACTGAGCTACTTGCCCGGAAGCCATTTCTTCAGCCAATTGCAACCTAATAAGCAAAAATTTCTCCCCCTATGGCAGGCCACCAGCATCCTGGTCCTTGTTGTCACTGCATTCACCATTACTCATCCATGTCTAGGTCTTATTATTGATCAAATTTTCATACGACATCAAATATAAGCTTCCCAACACATTTGCTCTGGATTGTTCATCTCTCCCCCCTTTCTACTTCTTACCTGCCTCCCTTTGGTCAACTTCATCTTCCAAACTGATATAATCAAAGACTTGCCTTTTCTTCCCCTCCTCAAGCTTGTACCATCCTTGTTCTATAATAGATTCCAAAGCAAATTCAGTGTCATATAAGAGCAGATCCTTGGCAGTTATCTCTGTTCCAAATGGAATTTTATGCAAATATCTGATCCCCACTTTAATCCTTATCTCCTCCTTGGTATGTATGTGCTCGTAGATATTTTTATCAATTTGTTTCATCCATCCATCTTCCCTCAAAAATAAGCTGTGGACATATCTATCCATTTTCAATCTATTTCTATGCTTTATCCGTTCAATACCATAGATTTTCTTATTCTCCTTGCTCGACAATCTCCCAGTGTCATCTAGTGCATCAGATCGTAAATAACGAGGAGGAGGAAGATCAGGATCCATACCAAAGTCTTAATCCCCACCAGAATCAGAGTCTAGTTCCTCCCTAGCTAGCAACCAAAGTCGATTGCTCAATAGGGGAGAAGTCAGATCTCCATTCCAACGAGGCGAGCACAGCGTCGGGGCACTAGAGATGGCGCTGGGTTCAAACATGCAAAAGGACGAGGCGGAGCTGACGAAGTCACCCGCAGCGTACCTCTGCAACCCTGTGGCCTCCTGCCATTGCTCCCTTTGCCCCCATCGATCTCGATTAGAGGGAAGCTCGATCCCAGTGTCAGGAGGGCCAGGACCGCTCGCCCTCATCGCAGATGCCTTCATTGTTGGCGCTAGCGGAGTGGTTGAGAACGAGATGTACGATGCCCATTTTGTCACCCTCAATGGATCAGTCAACTCTGCCTACTCCATCGCCCACAACATAATCTCCAGCGAGTGATGAGCGCACTTCTTCACACATAGCTCCCTCTCCTCCTCCTCCGTCAGCAAATCCAACATGGATTGCATCCTCCACACGCATCTCTGCCTTGGTTCTAAACCAGGAACCGATACCAAGCAAGCGCATGCACTTGCCGCCCCCCCCCCCCCAAAGTCCGCCATCCTTGCCTCCGAGATATCCACCATCGCGGCGAGGGTTTGTCTCAACTATTCCCTGTTTAGTATTATGTTTAGTTAGAAAATACGAAATAGACTAGGATATGTTCCGGCTTGTCTCATACTCCAAGTTGACCATGTACTCCTATATATATGCCCACGAGGCTCAAGCAATAAACAACGATTCCAGCAATCCCTCTCTACTACTTTAACATGGTATCAGCCTAACTGATCCAACCCTAACCGCCGCCCGCCGCTTCCGCCCCGCACGCCGCCCCTGGGGCGGTCGGCCTCCGTGACCGTCGTCGGGGGTCGCGCCGCCTGTACCTAGGGTTCATCCGCTGGTCATGTTGACCGGTGATGACCCACAAGTATAGGGGGTCGCAACAGCTTTCGAGGGTAGAGTATTCAACCCAAATTTATTGATTCGACACAAGGGGAGCCAAAGAATATTCTTGAGTATTAGCAGTTGAGTTGTCAATTCAACCACACCTGGATAACTTAGTATCTGCAGCAAGGTATTTAGTAGCAAAGTAATATGATAGTAATGGTAACAGTGGTAAAAGGTAAAGATAGTAGTAGCAATATTTTTGGTGTTTTGTAGTGATTGTAACAGTGGCAACGGAAAAGTAAATAAGCGAAGCACAATATATGAAAAGCTCGTAGGCAATGGATCAGTGATGGATAATTATGCCACATGCGTTTCCTCATGTAATAGCTATAACATAGGGTGACACAGAACTAGCTCCAATTCATCAATGTAATGTAGGCATGTATTCCGTAAATACTCATACATGCTTATGGAAAAGAACTTGCATGACATCTTTTGTCCTACCCTCCCGTGGCAGCGGGGTCCTAGTGGAAACTAAGGGATATTAAGGCCTCCTTTTAATAGAGAACCAGACGAAAGCATTAACACATGGTGAATACATGAACTCCTCAAACTAGGTCATAACCGAGAAGTATCCCGATTATTGTCACTTCGGGGTTGTCGGATCATAACACATAATAGGTGACTATAGACTTGCAAGATAGGATCAAGAACTCACATATATTGATGAAAACATAATAGGTTCAGATCTGAAATCATGGCACTCGGGCCCTAGTGACAAGCATTAAGCATAGCAAAGTCATAGCAACATCAATCTCAGAACATAGTGGATACTAGGGATCAAACCCTAATAAAACTAACTTGATTACATGATAAATCTCATCCAACCCATCACCGTCCAGCAAGCCTACGATGGAATTACTCACGCACGGCGGTGAGCATCATGAAATTGGTGATGGAGGATGGTTGATGATGACGACGGCGACGAATCCCCCTCTCCGGAGCCCCGAACGGACTCCAGATCAGCCCTCCCGAGAGAGATTAGGGCTTGGCGGCGGCTCCGTATCGTAAAACGTGATGAAACTTTCTCTCTGATTTTTTTGTCCGCGAGACGGAATATATGGAGTTGGAGTTGAGGTCGGCGGAGCCTCAGGGGGCCCACGAGACAGGGGGGGCGCGCCCTATAGGGGGGGCGCCCCCCACCCTCATGGACAGGGTGTGGGCCCCCTGGTCTTCATCTTTTGCAAGGATTTTTTATATTTTCTGAAACTTGTCTCCGAGGATTTTCAGGTCATTCCGAGAACTTTTGTTTTCTACACATGAAACAACATCATGGTAATTCTGCTGAAAACAACGCCAGTCCGGTTAGTTTCATTCAAATCATGCAAGTTAGATCCAAAACAAGGGCAAAAGTGTTTGGAAAAGTAGATACGTTGGAGATGTATCAACTCCCCCAAGCTTAAACCTTTGCTTGTCCTCAATCAATTCAGTTGATAAACTGAAAGTGATAAAGAAAAACTTTTACAAACTCTATTTGCTCTTGTTGTTGTAAACATGCATAGCCATCATTCAGGTTTCAACAATATTATAAACTAACCATACTCACAATAACACTTAGGTCTCACAATTACTCATATCAATGGCATAATCAGCTAGCGAGCGATAATGATAAAACTCGGATGACAACACTTTCTCAAAACAATCATAACATGATATAACAAAATGGTATCTTGCTAGCCCTTTCTGAGACCGCAAAACATAAATGCAGAGCACCTTTGAAGATCAAGGACTGACTAAACATTGTAATTCATGGTAAAAGAGATCCATTCAAGTCATACCCAATGTAAACCAATAATAATGAATGCAAATGACAGTGTGCTCTCCAGCGGGTGCTTTTTAATAAGAAGGTGATGACTCAACATAAAAGTAAATAGATAGGCCCTTCACAAAGGGAAGCAGGGATTTGTAGAGGTGCCAGAGCTCGATTTTAAAATAGAGATTGAATAACATTTTGAGCAGCATACTTTCACTGTCAATGCAACAACTATGAGATGGCTGTATCTTCCATACTAGATGCATTATAGGCAGTTCCCACGCAGAATGGTAAAAGTTTATACTCCCCCAACCACCAACAAGCATCAATCCATGGCTTGCTCGAAACAACGAGTGCCTCCAACTAACAACAATCCTGGGGAAGTTTTGTTTAATTATTTTGATTTGCTTTGATCTTTTTGGATCATGGGACTGGGCATCCCGGTTACCGGCCCTTTCTCGTGAATGAGGAGCGGAGTCCACTCCTCTGAGAATAACCCACCTAGCATGGAAGATATAGGCAGCCCTAGTGGAAACATGAGCAGCTAGAGCATACAAAACAGAATTTCATTTGAATGTTTAGAGTTTGGCACATACAAATTTACTTGGAACGACAGGTAAATACCGCATATAAGAAGGTATGGTGGACTCATATGGAACAACTTTGGGGTTTAAGGAGTTTGGATGCACAAGCAGTATTCCCGCTTAGTACAGGTGAAGGCTAGCAAAAGACTGGGAAGCGACCAACTAAGAGAGTGACAACAGTCGTAAACATGCATTAAAACTAATTTACACCGAGTACAAACATGAGTAGGATATAATCCACCATGAATATAAATATCGTGAAGGCTATGTTGATTTTGTTTCAACTACATGCGTGAACATGTGCCAAGTCGAGTCACTCAATTTATTCAAAGGAGGATACCATCCCATCATACCACATCATAATCATTCTAATAGCATGTTGGCACGCAAGGTAAACCATTATAACTCAAAGCTAATCAAGCATGGCACAAGCAACTATAATCTCTAAATGTCATTGCAAATATGTTTACTTCATATTAAGCTGACTCAGGAATGATGAACTCATCATATTTACAAAAACAAGAGAGGTCGAGTTCATACCAGCTTTTCTCATCTCAATAAGTCCATCATATATCGTCATTATTGCCTTTCACTTGCACGACCAAACGATGTGTATAATAATAATAGTGTACGTGCATTGGACTAAGCTGGAATCTGCAAGCATTCAACTCAAGAGAGAAGAAAATAATATGGGCTCTAAATTAAATAAACGATCATGCATACGAGAGCCACTAAACATTTTTTAATATGGTCTTCTCGACCCCCAAAGGAAAGTAAAGAAAATAAAACTATTTACATGGGAAAGCTCCCAGCAAGTAAAAGAAGAACGAGAAATCTTTTTGGGTTTTCATTTTAATTCTACTACAAGCATGGAAATTAAGCTAACTAATTTTTTGGTTTTTTTTCTCAAGGTTTATCAAACACACAAAAAGAAAACTAGAAAAATAAATTTAAACTAACATGGATAATACAATGAAAGAGTATGAGCACCCACAACTAGTGTGTGAACATGAATGTAAAGTCGGTGAGAAATACGTACTCCCCCAAGCTTAGGCTTTTGGCCTAAGTTGGTCTAATACCAGTGACCACTGGTACTCTCCCCGGTGTACTGGGAAGTATAATCAGGATACCACTGGCTGGCCGTCTCCGAATCCCACTGGAAAGATGATGCACGATAAGGGTCCAGTACTAGTTCCGGCTCAGGTTTAGGTTCTGGAGTGGATGCTTGGCCTCGATGAGCATACACCGCCTCCGGTGTCACAAGAAAATTATCTGCAGTCAAATCAAACAACAAGGGTGCAGGCAGAATAATAGTTTCACTGTGTTTCTTATTAAATCTCAAGTTATACAGGAGCGTCTTATCTTCATTCTGAACGATAAAGTTGTGTGCTACCATGCTCCTGTAATCTAAAATGTACGAAGGCAGGATCGTCTCCCCCTTTTCATAATGCCTAATAGGTATCCGAAAATGTCTAGCAAGACGTGAAGCATAGATACCTCCAAATATGGGGCCTTTTGTATGATTTAGGCTTAGCCGTTTAGCAATGACAGCACCCATACTAAAACTATTGTCCCCAAACAAGGCATGCTGAAGAATGATAATATCAGGAACATTAAAATTTCCACTATTTCCACAACCAATCAAGCATCTACTAGCAAATATAGCAAAGTATCGTAAAGCAGGAAAGTGTATGCTAGAGATTTTTGCCTCGGAACCTTTCTTTGGCTCCTCTATAGCTATAGTGTTAACAAAGCCCTCCACATCTTCACGATGGGGTTCCTCTAACTCTCTCCCAAAAGGTATCCTACATACCGCGCAAAAGTCACGTAAAGTCATTTCTTTGAATTCATCATATAAATGAAATGACACTGAAGGTGGTGACTTCTTAGGATAATAATAAAAGTTTTGCACAAAAGTATTGGTAACCAAGAGATACTGATCTATTCGGTCGAGGAGAAAATCGTTGAGGCTTGCACTCTCGATCAAAGAATAAAAATCTTCATGAATTCCAGCTTCTTTCAAGAAATTATCACATGACCATTCACACGACCATACTTACGCTAAGCGAGGAAGATTATACTTGGCTTTTTCCTTCTCTTTAGCTTGTTTTTCCTGAGAGCCTTTGCTAGAAGAGCCCCTCAAAAGTGTCCTTAACATTTTCTGAAAATTTCTGAAATCTTAGTAACTTCAAAATAAAAGTGAATAAAACTTAACAAGAATGGTAGCAACTACTCCTACAAGTGCCTAGAGCCTATATCATGCATTAGAATTACATGGAACCTCATAAATTTGACATGCAAGCTCAAGAACAGGTTCACCAAGGCAGCAAGGATTTGCAATGAATAAAGCACTAGAACAAAAACTAATTGGACCAATGGAGGAGTCACATACCAAGCAACAATCTCCCAAAGCAGTTTTGTGAATGGAGCTTTGAGCAAGGAGATCGAAAATCGCAGCAAAACAAGCTAGAACTCGTGCTTGAGTTGGATGGGGATTTTTTTGGGTAGAAGATGGAGTGTGTGGGTGCTAGCATAAGTGGAGGGGGGCTACCAGGGGCCCACGAGACAGGGGGCGCGCCCTCCACTCTCGTGGCCTGGTGCTTGCCCCTCCTGCAGTGATTTCAGTGCCTAAAATCCTCAAATATTCCATAAAAAATTATACTAAATTTGTAGGGCATTTGGTGCACTTTTATTTTCGGGATATTTTTTTATTGCACGAACAATTCAGAAAACAGACGGATAATACTATTTTTGTTTTATTTATTGTAAATAACAGAAAGTAAAAAGAAAGTACAGAAGGTTGTGCCTTCTAGTTTCATCCGTCTCATGATCATCAAAATGAATCCACTAACAAGGTTGATCAAGTCTTGTTAATAAACTCATCTTGAAATAGCACGGAACCGGAGAAATTTTGAAGTGACACTAAGTTACCTCAACAGGGATATGAAAATCCCCAACAATAAGAATATCATACTTTTTCTTGACAGTAGGGAGAGGAAATTCGAAACCTCCAATGGTAATTGATGGAATTTTCTCAATAGTATTTATGCTATGAACTTGGATTTGCTTCCTCGGAAAATGTACCGTATGCTCATTTCCGTTAACATGAAAGGTGACATGGCCCTTGTTGCAATCAATAACAGCTCCTGCAGTATTTAAAAAGGGTCTACCAAGAATAATAGACATACTATCGTCCTCGGGAATATCCAGAATAACGAAGTCTGTTAAGATAGTAACATTCGCAACAACAACATGCACGTCCTCACAAATGCCGACAGGTATAGCAGTTGATTTGTCGGCCATTTGCAAAGATATCTCAGTAGGTGTCAACTTACTTAATTCAAGTCTACGGTACAAGGAAAGAGGCATAACACTAACACCGGCTCCTAAATCACATAAAGCAGTTTTAACATAATTTCTTTTAATAGAGCAAGGTATAGTGGGTACTCCAGGATCACCAAGTTTCTTAGGTATTCCACCCTTAAAGGTATAGTTGGCGAGCACGGTGGAAATCTCAGTTTCAGGTATTTTCCTATTATTAGTGATGATATCTTTCATATATTTAGCATAAGGGTTTGTTTTAAGCATATCGGTTAAGCGCATGCGTAAGAAAATAGGTCTAATCATTTCAGCAAAACGCTCAAAGTCCTCATCATCCTTTGTCTTGGATGGTTTAGGAGGAAAGGGCATGGGTTTCTGAACCCATGGTTCTCTTTCTCTACCATGCTTCCTAGCAACAAAATCTCTCTTATCATAACGTTGGTTTCCTGATTGTGGGTTATCAAGACCAATAGCGGGTTCAATTTCTATTTCATTGTTATTACTAGGTTGAGCATCTACATGAACATCATTATTAGCATTATTAGCATTATCATCAGGTTCATGTTCATCTCCGGATTGTGTTTCAGCATCAGAGATAGAAGTATTATTAGGATTCTCAGGTATTTCTACATTAGGTTCACTAGAAGTTTGCAAAGTCCTATCATTCTTCTTTTTCTTCTTCTTAGAAGAACTAGGAGCATCTAGATTATTATTCTGAGAATCTTGTTCAATTCTTTTAGGGTGGCCTTTAGGATACAAAGGTTCCTGAGTCATTCCATCAGTTCTAGTAGCCACTCTAACAGCAAAGTCATTTTTATTATTTAATTCAGCAAGCAATTCATTCTGAGCCTTAAGTACTTGTTCAGCTTGAGTAGCAACCATGGAAGCATGTTTACTAGTGAGTTTAAGTTCACCTTTAACTCTAGCTACATAATCATTCAAGCGTGCTATCGTATAGGCATTATTCTTCAATTGTCTACCAACATAATCATTGAAATTTGCTTGTCTATTCATGAAATCATCAAATTCATCTAAGCAAGGGCTATGAAATTTAGTAGATGGGATTTCATCTTTATCATATCTATAGAGAGAATTTACCTTTACTACCCGTGTCGGGTTATCAAGACATTGCGTTTCTTCAACAGGCGGTATATTAAGACCATGTATTTCTTCAATAGGAGGTAAATTCTTAACATCTTCAGCTTTAATACCTTTTTCTTTCATTGATTTCTTTGCCTCTTGCATATCTTCAGAACTGAGAAATAGAACACCTCTCTTCTTTGGAATAGGTTTAGGAATAGGCTCAGGAGTTGGCTCAATTTGTTCAGGAGTTGCCTCAGGAATTGGCTCCGGGAGAGTCCAATTATTTTCATTAGTCAACATATTATTCAATAGTAACTCAGGTTTGTCGACTGTTCTTTCCCTGAAAACACAACCAGCACAACTATCCAAGTAGTCCTTGGAAGCATCGGTTAGTCCATTGTAGAAGATATCAAGTATTTCATTTTTCTTAAGTGGATGATTAGGCAAAGCATTAAGTAATCGGAGAAGCCTCCCCAAGCTCGTGGGAGACTCTCTTCTTTGATTTGCACAAAGTTATATATTTCCCGCAAGGCAGCTTGTTTCTTATGAGCAGGGAAATATTTAGCAGAGAAGTAATAAATCATATCCTGGGGACTACGCACACAACCAGGAGCAAGAGAATTATACCAAGTCTTAGCATCACCCTTTAATGAGAATGGAAATATCTTAAGGATATAAAAATAGCGAGATTTATCATCATGAGTAAACAGGATAGCTATATCATTCAACTTGGTAAGATGTGCCACAACAGTTTCAGATTCAAGGCCATAAAAAGGATCGGATTCTACCAAAGTAATAATTTCAAGATCAACAGAGAATTCATAATCCTTATTAGTAACACAGATAGGTGAAGTAGCAAAAGCAGAGTCAGGTTTCATTCTAGCATTAAGAGATTGCTGCTTCCATTTAGCTAATAACTTCTTAAGATCATATCTATCTTTGCAGGCAAAAATAGCTTCAACAGCTTCTTTATTCATAACATAACCCTCAGGAACAACGGGCAATTCATAATCATTCAGAGAACGTTCATCATCACTATCATCAATAATAGCATCTTCAATAATTTCGTTCTCTCTAGCCCTAGCAAGTTGTTCATCAAGAAATTCACCTAATGGCACAGTAGTATCACACACAAAAGTAGTTTCATCATAAGTATCATGCAAAGCAGAAGTGGCATCATCGATAACATGCGATATATCAGAATTCATAGCAGTAACATGTTTAGGTGTCGCAAGCTTATTAATAATAGAAGGAGAATCTAGTGCAGAGCTAGATGGCAGTTCCTTACATCCCCTTGTAGTTGAGGGATAGATCTTGGTTTTAGAGTCTTTCAAATTCTTCATAGTGATCAACAGATATAAATCCCAAGTGACTCAGAGAATAGAGCTACGCTCCCCGGCAACGGCGCCAGAAATTAGTCTTGATGACCCACAAGTATAGGGGATCGCAACAACTTTCAAGGGTAGAGTATTCAACCCAAATTTATTGATTCGACACAAGGGGAGCCAAAGAATATTCTTGAGTATTAGCAGTTGAGTTGTCAATTCAACCACACCTGGATAACTTAGTATCTGCAGCAAGGTATTTAGTAGCAAAGTAATATGATAGTAATGGTAACAGTGGTAAAAGGTAAAGATAGTAGTAGCAATATTGTTGGTGTTTTGTAGTGATTGTAATAGTAGCAACTGAAAAGTAAATAAGTGAGGCACAATATATGAAAAGCTCGTAGGCAATGGATCAGTGATGGATAATTATGCCAGATGCGATTCCTCATGTAATAGATATAACATAGGGTGACACAGAACTAGCTCCAATTCATCAATGTAATGTAGACATGTATTCTGTAAATAGTCATACGTGCTTATGGAAAAGAACTTGCATGCCATCTTTTGTCCTACCCTCCCGTGGCAGCGGGGTCCTAGTGGAAACTAAGGGATATTAAGGCCTCCTTTTAATAGAGAACTGGACCAAAGCATTAACACATGGTGAATACATGAACTCCTCAAACTAGGTCATCACCGAGAAGTATCCCGATTATTGTCACTTCGGGGTTGTCGGATCATAACACATAATAGGTGACTATAGACTTGCAAGATAGGATCAAGAACTCATATGTATTGATGCAAACATAATAGGTTCAGATCTGAAATCATGGCACTCGGGCCCTAGTGACAAGCATTAAGCATAGCAAAGTCATAGCAACATCAATCTCAGAATATAGTGGATACTAGGGATCAAACCCTAATAAAACTAACTTGATTACATGATAAATCTCATCCAACCCATCACCGTCCAGCAAGCCTACGATGGAAATACTCATGCACAGAGGTGAGCATCATGAAATTGGTGATGGAGGATGGTTGATGATGACGACGGCGATGAATCCCCCTCTCCGGAGCCCCGAACGACTCCAGATCAGCCCTCCCGAGAGAGATTAGGGCTTGGCGGCGGCTCCGTATCGTAAAACGCGATGAAACTTTCTCTCTGATTTTTTTCTCTGTGAGACGGAATATATGGAGTTGGAGTTGAGGTCGGCGGAGCCTTAGGGGGCCCACGAGACAGGGGGCGCGCCCTATGGGGAGGGGCGGCGCCCCCCACCCTCGTGGACAGGGTGTGGGCCCCCTGGTCTTCATCTTTTGCAAGGACTTTTTATATTTTCTGGAACTTGTCTCCGAGGATTTTCAGGTCATTCCGAGAACTTTTGTTTTCTACACATGAAACAACATCATGGTAATTCTGCTGAAAACAGTGTCAGTCCAATTAGTTTCATTCAAAGCATGCAAGTTAGAGTCCAAAACAAGGGCAAAAGTGTTTGAAAAAGTAGATACGTTGGAGACGTATCAACCGGCTGTCCTAGAGAGTCTTTTTCCCGAGTCCTTGCTCTGAGTTTTTTCTCTCTCTTTCGACGGTCATCTTGATCGGTGTTATCTTTTTGGTTTTCCGATCTAAGGTCGGTTTGCGTCGCCCTTCGTCGTCGTCGACCACATGCCTCTACTCTGACACCAACGCCATTCGGCCTGTTCTCCCACCCAGTGGCCCATCACGGTCATTGTTCATGTCTCTGCCCGCCTGTCGCTCTATGTCGGCCGCCGCCCTGCACGACCGGGGCTCCTGCATCACCTCCCACCTCCGCAGTGTACGTACGGCCGTGTCCGTACGACGTTGCATTCGCCGCTCCGGGCCTGGCCAATCGGGTACCACTGTTGCGTTGGCTGCCTGGGCATCGCTGCCCGGGCGCTGGCTTTGTGCTGGCCACCCGCACGTCGCCGCCGACGCAATCATTGACACGTCATCCTATGGCGGTCGTCGCCGTCGGCTTCAGCTTGGACTCCGTCACCACCCCGCCTCCACCAAGTGGCGTCCTCGACCTCGCGCGCGATCGGATTGATCACCCGTCTGCCACCGCGATCCGCCTCATTTACCCCGTGCAACCGACCTAGCCCGTCGGTTGCACGTGCCTCCATAGGTCCTGTGAAGACCGTTCAGAGGACAATGCGCCCCTACACCGATCGAGCATCAGGCTGCCGCTGCGTCGCCCCATCGGCCCACAGCTCCGCTGCCGCGTGGTTTCGCCCGCGGCTGCACTGACTCGCGTGCTGCCATTGCGTCGCCCCTTCGGGTCGTTGTGTCGCAGCCCGCGGTCTACTGCCGTCTCAAGGCCGTCCTATCAATGTCGTCTCTAAGGCTGCACCGACCCTCGCGTTGCCGCTGCGTTGCCCCATCGAGCTGTAGCGAGCGTGGCACCGCCGCCGCCCGAGGCCATCCCCGTGGCTGCATTGACTCGTGCGTCATCGTGCCGCGGCCCGCAGTTCCCGTTGCCGCCCAGAGGTCTTCCCACTGTCGCCCGACCCGCCTGCTGCCGCTGCATCGCACGCAGCGCCATGGCTCGTGGTCCACTCTATCGGCCCCGCGTTTTGACTTCCCGTGGTATGCGTCGTGCCGCCTCCCTTGGCGTGGAACTTCACCGTCCGCGCCGGTCTTCGTCATGTTGTCGGGTTCTTCGCCTACTTCGAGCACTGCCGCCGCGCTCCTAACCTAGCCGCCACCGCTCTTCTTCGCCTGCCGCCGCTGCTACCCCCATAGCCGCCGCCGCCCGTCCACCTTCTTCGTCTTCGTCCAGCACCAGCTCGTCGCCAGGGTCGCCGTCGTCTTCCCCGACCACTTTGGTGACATCGGCCCCACGCCAATTGGTGCCACAATCGTCGTCGAGTCTTTGTCTCTGCTGGCCCCTCTGACTCCTCAACATGGCGTACAGCTCGTGCAGGTCCCTCGTCTACGCTGCGCGGTGCTGGCAACATCGATGCGTGCCTTCGTCCATGACGTGTCTCCAGGCTTGGCAAGCCTGGTGCGGCGCTTCGTCAACTTCTTCTTCGTCCGTTTACGCATGACCGACGCTGGCAACACCGATGCGTGCCTTCGTCCATGATGTGTCCCCGAGCTTGGCAAACCCTGCGCGACGCGTCATCAACAGCGTCTTCTTCCCGGTGCACCACTATTTCGACACCACTGCGCCTATGACTAAGATGGCGCCTCCTTGCGCCTGCGGCTCCATGACGACTTCCTCAACACCGTACCCCTACTCGACATTGAACACAACGTTCTTTGCACGGCTACCTCGACCACGGCTACACCACCCTCTGCTCTCGGCTACATCGACATCGGCACAAAGGGCCACCGCCTTGCTTGAGCAACCTCGTTGGTTTCCACTCTAATCACAACTTCCGCTATGTATCGACCGTTACGACTGTGTGGGGGTGGTGGTTTCCGTCGGCGTGCCTTTGGATTTTTCTTTGGTCTCACCGTCTACGTCGCTATTGTTGTGTCTGCGCGCGGGGGGGGGGGGGGAGAGGGGGGTGGTGTTGAGTATTATGTTTAGTTAGAAAATACGAGATAGACTATGATATGTTCCGGCTTGTCTTGTACTCCAAGTTGACCATGTACTCCTATACATATATGCCCACGAGGCTCAAGCAATAAACAACGGTTCCACCAATCCCTCTCTATCCCTTCTAACATTCCCCACCACAGGCTAGAGTGGAAGGAAGTGGAAGAGTGAATGTGACCCCTCCCTTCCACTCACCCCTCCTGGCTTAAAAGCAGTCGTACACCACCCGCCATGCGCGCCGCCCGAGGTGCGATGTGCCGTATGGCCAGTCGCGGCACAAGTTTTCGTAACATGACATGGAAAATGTACCTTGTCGCCCACCACGCAAACCTCATCCCGTCGACGTGCGCGGCGGTCCACCACCAAGCCTCTCCCATCGACGAGGGAGAGGAAGCGATCCCGCACCACCACCTCACCTAGGCGATAGGCGAGCACCCCCGCGCTCATAAGTCCGGCAAGTACCACGTCGCCCATCTATACTCACCGTGCGCGTCATCGAGCGTGTCGCCACGAAAATCGTCAGAGACGTGTCGAAACGTCATCTCGCCTGATTGTATTGTGTTAAAAAAACAGAGTACGACGAACCAACCTGTGGTTGGATGGTTAGAGGGACTGTGGTATCCCCAACCCACTAGAAAGTCCTGGTGCTCACATTTATTCCTGAATTTATTTCAGGATTTTCGGCGATGCGCATTCGGTGGGAGGAGACGTTCCCGTCGACGACGAGGTGGTGACTTCGTAAATTTCAAGATGATATGCCGGCTCAGTCTTTTGAAGGTGCTCATAGGGGTAGGGTGTGCATGTATGCTTTCATATGGATGAGTGTATACGCGTGTACACGAACGCTTTGTGTCTGTACTGTGTTAAAAAAAAACAGAGCGCGTGATGGCTTGATAAACGATACACGGCTTGCCTTGACGTAGAAGATCTGAATCGGGAGAGGGAGCTGAGAGATGCCACCGTTTACTACCGACCGACCGACCGGACCACGGTGAGAAGGGCCGCGACCCATACCACACCCAAATGTACGTACATAGGATGCTCCTACCTGACAATCAATTAAGCAGCCGGTCAACCGTAAGCATCACCACCACCGTCCCCATTTTGCCTCCGGGCCTACGCGATTAAGCATTTAAATGTACTACGCGCTCATGTAGTCCTGTATAGCTGGGCCTCCACTACGTGTTCGGTAGAGTACTCAACCTTTTGTGTACTATACTCCAACAAACCTAACATGCCCTTAACAAGCATGGATAAGTTCGTCACCTCCACGCTTTGACGATCAGCCCATTTGGCTGTTGATGATGGGAAGGGGAATCCTGATGACCTAGCTTTGGCTAGTAGTTTAGGTTAGATCTTTTTAGTTTTCGCAAGAGTAAATAGCATAAAGCTACTAGTTTACAGGTTAGGGTTTCAAAAAACTACCACTTTTTTTAATTTTCTCAGAAAGCTACCAAACGCGCGGTCCGCTGTTTCAAAAAACCCAAACCCGCGGTGACTAGCGATTTAACCGTTTTTCTGACGGCCTGGGCCCATCCGTCAGCCCACGTGGCCACGCGCGCTCACGGCGCGGCAGTTCACGGCCGTTAGCCGACGCGGTCCGGTCGGAACCAAAGTAGGCTGTCAGGTTTCTTGTTCTCTCACTCCCCTCCTCTCCCCCTCCTCTTCCCCGCAGTGACCTAGTGGGCGATGGCGGCGGCGCAGCCAAATCTCGTCGGCGGCGAGCGATTCAGCCAAGGCGGCACTGGCGAGGAGGGCGGTGGACCCTTAGAGGTGGACAAATGGCTAGGCAGCTCGAGCTTCCCGGCGCAGCGGTCGCAGCAGCCATCACCGCCCGCGGCTCATGTGGATCCGGCGAGCTCAGATCTGGAAGTCCGCGCAGCCAGGGCAGTGGCGAAGCGCATCCACGCTGATCCAGCAGGCGGCCACCATTGGGCTTCGTCCTTTGGTGGAGTGAGGTAAGCACTGCTCAATGTTTCTGGGTGCTTTAGTTCAAATTAGAAGAAAGTGCTACTGTATTTATGGGTCAATTTAATCCTACAGCTTAGATGATGCGATTTGGGACTTGAGGCTACATTTTCAAGGAATAGATAATATGGAGAAAAAGTATTCAGTGTCCTCAGATATCAGTTATCTGACCATATTAGCATTGGTTGAGTTGGAGGGCTATGGAATGGATGCATTTCTAACTTATGTAAAGGAAGATGGAAAGGGGCTGGAGGGTGTGGAGGCCCTGGATAGTGAGGAGGCATTAGAGGAAATGCTTGACTTATTTGTTGATAATAAGGTACTGAACATCAGTGTCAGAAAAGCTACTGATCCAAGCCCAGCAGATGAGGAACAGATCCCCATTGATCATGTTGGTGAACCTGTTGTTTACAGAGTTTCACAAGAAGGTGTTCTGTACCCTGCCCCTGATGATCCCTACATAAACACACAGCAAAGCAGCAATTTTAACAAGGGGAAAAAAGTTGTGGAAGAAGAAGATGTAGAAGAAGCAGCAGATGAAGAAGAAGAAGATGTACCAGAGGAAGAAGATGAAGTTGAAGATGACAAATCATCTTCAGATTTTGAGTTCTTTAGGGGTGATTACAGAGGGGAGAAAATTTCTTACAAAGCTTGGTGTAGGGGTGAAGATGAGACTGGCACTGATACTGCAGAGCACTTCTGTGCAGCTAACTCAGAACCTTCTGAGTTTTGGGAGGAAGAACCAGTTGTTTATGAAGATGAACAAGTAGAGGATCCTGGCATAAGTGATCTTGGTACTGTAACTACAAATGCAGCCAAAAAGCTTAAGCCAGTTAGAAAACCTGGCCCAACTAGCAAGTCTCACAGTCAGCCTGAGCACATCAAGTTTGAAGATTATGTCCCTGAAGCTGATGAGTACTGTTTTCCAGGTGATTTTGGCATAAGTGATGAAGATGATGCACCAAGGCTACCATCTGGAAGGAAGAGTAGGAAGAAGCAGAAGAAGGAGAGGATATGGTATGATCCATCAAGGCCTGATGCACATGAGCAGTTTGCAATGCATTTGTGCTTTGAAAATGTAGTTGAGTTCAGAGAAGCACTTAGAAAATTTCATGTGAGGACTCTTAGGAATTTTGAGTATCACAGAAATGAACCAACTAGGGTTATTGCTTGGTGCTCTGAGAGAAAACATGGATGTCAGTTTTACATAGTTGCCTCCAAGATAGCTCATGAGGCAACTTTCAGTATCAAGAAGATGAACCTGGATCACACTTGTGGAGCAAGTGGAGAGAACACAAAGGTGACAGTCAATTGGGTTGCTAAGGTTTGTGAGGATACAGTCAGATCCAACCCTGGAGCTGGTGTTGACACAATTATGTCATACACAAAGAAGAAGTTTGGTGTGCATGTGCCTAAAAGCTTGGCATATAGGGCAAGGAAGCAAGCAGTTGAGGTTGTGCAAGGAGATCACAAACTCCAGTATCACAGAATAAGGGACTACCTGCAGTGTGTGCTAGATACTAACCCTGGCAGTAGGTGCATAGTAACAACACATGAGGACCCACTTAACCCAGCTCCTACCCCAAGGTTTCACTATATGTTTTACTGCTTGTTTGCATGCAAGGAGGGTTTTCTGAATGGATGCAAGCCATTTATAGGTAAGTATTCAGAAATTTATATGTTTTTTAAACATTGATGTACTTAGGCACTCATGTTATCATGTTAGCAGGTCTGGATGGTTGCTTCATCAAGCTAAGCACTGGTCAGCAGATATTGGCAGCTACAGGGAGGGATGGCAACAATAACATCTTCCCAATAGCTTTTGGTGTTGTTGATAAGGAAGAGACAGACAGTTGGACATGGTTTCTCACACAGTTGAGAACAGTCATTGGAACTGGCAATAAGTTTGGCAAATACACAATTATGTCTGACAGGCAGAAGGTATTGTTCTCAACCTAGTCTTTACATTTGCCTTTACATTTGCAATGAGTAAAATGTTATTCAGTAGATGAGTAACACTTAAGATTACCTTATATTGAACAGGGATTGTTGAATGCAATAGATGATGTATTCCCTGACTCTCCACAAAGGTTTTGTCTTAGACATATTTATGCCAATTTTCAGTCAGCTGGTTTCAGAGGAGAGGAACTTAAGAAACATTTAGATCAGGCTGCCTATTCCTTTACCAAACATGGACATGATTTAGGCATGGAGAATTTGAAAAAAGAAAGTTTAGAAGCTTGGAAGTGGTTGTCCCAGATACCAGACCATACCTGGGCTAGGTATAAAATGGACACTGTGTGCAAAACTGACCTGGTAGTAAACAACCTTAGTGAGGTTTTCAATAGAATGATATTGGATGTTAGGAACAAGCCAATCAGGACTATGTTAGAGGGCATAAGAACAAAGCTAATGATTAAGTTTCAGAAGATCAGAGAGAAGACAGAGGGATGCAGATGGGAAATCACACCTACTTATTCAGAGATTTTAGAAGAGGGTAAGAAGTGGGCTAAATATTGTGAAGCATACATGGCAGGGCCAGGGATATGGCAGGTCACAAGTAGCTCAGAAAACACATATTGTGTTAATTTGAACAATGAGACCTGTGACTGTAGGAGGTGGGACATGACAGCTATCCCATGCAGTCATGCCATTGCTGCAATGCAGAAAGTGAAGATACACCCTGAAGACTATGTTTCTGCTTTCTTCAAGAAACCCATGTATTGTGAAACATATAAGCACATAATATTCCCTGTGCCAGGTCCTGACCATTGGCCTCATACAAATGGGCATGATATTTCTCCCCCTGTTTTTAGAGAAAAGAAAGGTAAGAAACAAACTGCCAGGAGGAAAGGCCTGTTTGAGGTGCCAGCTAAAAAAGACACTTCTAGGATTGGTACAGTCACATGCAGCAACTGCAAGATGCAAGGGCACAGGATCAACAATTGTGGTGTCCCATTGAAACCTAAGTTCCAAATGAGGCTGAACAAGCATCAGGTATGTCCATTGATTCCATGGTTACTTACATTGCATTGCATTGTTACATTCATTTCATTTGTAGGAAAATACTTTTAACTAATATTGTTGTGTAGGAAAATAGAACAAACTACTCTGAGGCTGGATCTTCAATGGCTGCAAGTGCACAATGGCCACCAAGGGTACCTGCTGCCTCTGCACCTGCACCAACTCCTCCTCCAGTAACAAATGAGTCAACACAGACAGCTTCTAGGTCAAGGAAGAGGGCAGCACCAGCTACATCAACAGCAGCACCACCTCTCAAGAAGAGCAGGACCAATACATCTTCTGCAACAGTAGTAGCACCTGCCAAGAAGAAGAACACAACTATTCCTGTCAATGGATCAAGGTCTTCTCCAGCAAAGAACACCAGGTCATCAAGGTCTTCTCCAGCAAAGAACACCAGGTCAGCTACTGCTAATAGAGGTGGCACTGGATCTTTCATTGCTCCTAGACAGGCTACAAGTGCTGTGCATGATGGGTCAAAGAGGGTCAGGAAGCCATCTAATAGGCTGAAAGATTACTTTTATGCAAGTGGCAACTAGCTGAAGTTGTTGAACTCCAAGTGCTTGATACTGTTTGATTTGGTTTGTAATAACATTGCCTCACTAAGTACTTGATACTGCACTCTTTGATTTGGTTTGTAATATGGTACTGTATGTGGATTCTGCACTTGTTTGCAACTTCAATTCATCTGTCTCACAAATACTACTACAAGTCTCATAGATTACATCCAAATCTCACAAATACTACTACAAGTGCTGCTACAAGTCTCTCTCAAATTGACTTACAGATAGAAAGATAGATAGAAAGATAGATAGCTAGATTGACATATCAGTCATAGCGCTCAAAGAAACGGACCCACTTGGTCCTAGTTGCTGGATGAGGAGCCATGACTGCCCTCATCCTTGCCCACCTAATGATCTGGATGAATGACCTTCCCCTGCCACCAGTGAAAACCAACTCTAGTTCTTCATCATTGCACTTCTCCAGTACCTTGTTGGAGAGTCGGCAGTTGAACTCCTCTTGCTGCTCATCCTGGGCCGCCTCTAGTGCCCTCTGCCTGCGCCTCCTGCTCCTCCTCTGTGCTGCTGCTGCTGTCCGTACCTCCACAGCCTCCCCCTCTTCCTCTGTGACATCCCCCATGTCAGGATCCATCTGTAGGGTTTCTTTTGGTTGGCGGCTGGTGGAGTCACTGGGAAAGGGTGGGGGTGGGGAGGGGTTTATATTGAGAGATGGATGGGGGATTGGGGTTAGTAGGCCTAGGGTTGCATTTGGTCAGAGAGTAGTGGGCCACTAAGCCCAATTACCCATAGAAATAATATATGAAGGATAACAAATAACATATAAAAGATATAAGATCAAGTTGAACACCTAATAGCATAGGAGATCCATTTCCACTACTTAATAGCATAGGAGATCCATTTCCACTACTTAATAGCATAGGAGATCCATTACAACACTTAATACCATAGGTGATCCATTACAACTTAACAACATAGGAAATAAGGTTCTTACACACTAGGTTAAACTTCACATTCCCCAAAATGTACACCCATAATTACTTGAAATCATGCCAGGCCACATCCTTATATAAAGGCCTTTGGATGTACTTACTTCACCAACATATCACAGCAAGTTCAAGACTCAAGGATGACCTTGATTTGCTCTAACTTCTCCTTGCTGCCATACCCTTCATTCAGCAGCTCAGCAACAACAAGCTCAAGCTTTGCCTTCTCCTTCTTAAGAACATCTCTGTCAACTTCAACATCCTTCATAGCCTTCCTAGTGTTCTTGATGATATCAGCTTGGCTCTGCAAAATGCACCTCTGCTCTTTTGCAAGTTTGAGCTTTTCCATCTGCACCTCCAACATGGCTTTCTCCTCTAGCTCCTTCTTCTTCTTCTCAAGTTCTTCCTCCTCCACTTGTTTCTTGTCCACCCTACCATCCTGCCAATCAAACATCTTGGATACATCATCAACAAGCTTGGTGTACTCAATGCAAAGCTTGTCATTTTCAGTCCTCAGCTTGGCCAACTCCCTTTCATGTTCACTCTTAAGCCTTGCCAACTCCTGCTCAAACTTCTCCTTGTCCTGTACCCTTCCAAAGTTCTGCTCATGGAACATCTCCCATAGCTTGCACAAACATCTCTGAAGAACAGTTGGCCAAGGCCCATCAACCCACTCTGTAACACCACAATTCACACCATTTTCCTGCATTTGTAAATGTGAAAAGTTATTACAATGCCATTAGTAAGTTTCCAAAGTGGCAAAAATACATATGTGTCTGTCATATCAAACAAACTGCTCCATCATATCAAACATCACTGAACATCCATAGCAGAAAACTTAATTGGCATCTAACCTGGACTGGGCAGCCATAGAAACGCCTCCCTGTTACAGGCCCTTCAAAAGCAACACGCTTAATAGGCCTCAGTTGGTGCAGAATGCACTTGGGATGAGCAAGCTCAAGTTGGCCACAGAAAAGGGGCTCCACAGTGGTGTCTGGTTCCTCCTGCAGCCATAATAACCAACAAAATCTAGTTTCAATCTGCACTTAATACCAGAATCAACTTGCACTGTTCATTAAATCCCCAAATCAGCATGAACCCTAACACTGTACAGAGATGAACCCTAGGTTACCTAAATCCTACAATCAAACCGCACCCTCCACTAATCAAGAACAGTATCACACACACAACAACAACACTACACTAAGCAAAATCCATGGCTGTAGCCTAAGCTACTAGCACCTAACCCTAACCCTAACCCTAGGTGGCAAAGAACTTACCATAAGTCCCATGTCCATGCTGACAGCCTCGCACTCCTCCTTCGAGCTGGTTTCCTCGTCTTTCCAGGAAGGCATTGCGGAAAGGAGGTCGACGGCCACCGGCCTCGAAGACGGCGCGCGGCGGCGAGCTCGTACTGGAGCAGGGGAGTGAGAGCAGGGGAGTGAGCGAGCAACGAGAGAGTGAGCGAGTGTGTGATCCCGACCGACCGAGCGGATATATTTACCCCACTTCCGACCGGGCCGGTCGGCTAACGGCCGTGAACTGCCGCGCCGTGAGCGCACGTGGCCACGTGGGCCGACTGATGGGCCCAGGCCGTCAGAAAAACGGTTAAATCGCTAGTCACCGCGGGTTTGGGTTTTTTGAAACAGCGGACCGCGCGTTTGGTAGCTTTCTGAGAAAATTAAAAAAGTGATAGTTTTTTGGAACCCTAACCTGTAAACTAGTAGCTTTATGCTATTTACTCGTTTTCGCAAAGACGGCGTTTGGATGGATGACGGTATTTCATCTTTGAGTTGGTCTTTGTAGTTTCAATCCTCATCGGTTTTGTTCATCAGGATGGACTTCTGACATAGATTTATGTCATCTCCTTCGGACGACAAGGTTAGAGTTTCTCGCCGTACATACACATGACAATATCTGGTGTCATGCGTTTCAGATCGATTCAAAGGTTCAACGATGACGACTACAATTCCAATGTGTCGGTCTTTTGGGGCACGCATTGTCAACGACAAGCTTAGCATGGCCCATGTGTGTGCGTGTGTGTGTGTGTGGGGGGGGGGGGGGGGGATGGCGAGGGAGCTTCAATGATTCGTGTCGGCGACGGTAGTAGCGGTCCGTGGTTTAGGGACGTTCATGTAACTTATTATTTTTGAGGTGTTTTGTATTTCTGATGAATTTTTTATAATATGTCTCATCTCTTTTGCTAAAAGATATTTAAAAACATGGATAAGTTAACTAAGGTGCCATTGTGCCGTCGTGCGGTTGTGTGCACGGGATGGAGATCAACGTTAGTGCTTGGGTGCTCCCGTGCTTGTACGTTTCGGAGTGTATTTCGTAGAGCTGGAGCCAGGCACAAGCCGGGCGATCTGGAAATTAATCATGGCGTCGCAAGGAGAAGAGAGAAGAGTGCGGGCTAATGCTTTGGTGGTGTATTATCATCCGCTTCGGTTAGCACTAAAGGCGACGCTTTACGCCAAGAGGAAGCTAAATTGGCCCCATCATTGTATGTAGGTATCTTACCACGCAATCTAATCTAATTGCGACTTTATTGGTTTCCTTAACAATTCATTAAGGCAATCTGGTGGGTCTCTTGTCCCTCGCAAACAAAGATTAGGTGGGTCTCTCTCTTGCATGGAGCATGCTGAGTTCTCTTTTTTGATGAATGATACTGATGGAGCATACTGAGTTACCGACTGATATTTTTTCTTTTGAGAAACTAGTTACTGACTGATAAGCTTCGCATCTGGCTGTGATGGATGATGGGTCGGGCTGAGGTGGTGACGGCCGGGTGTGTCATGGGCCGAGTCATCGTAGGACTGCTCGCTCCATCGGCGGCAACCCACTAAAAATTGAAGTCACTAATTGAGAATTACTCCTTACAAAGATCACTCTCACCTTTTTGAGTTTTCTTCTTTTTTGTAGATCCGTTTTATCTCTTAAACCGTGCGTACAAATTTTGAACCGTTTTCACCGTTGAATTCCTCGTGTCGGGATCTTCAAAACTAGATTCCATGTTGATATGTTTTCACAATCTTTTTTTCACGAAAAAAACGAACGAAAAAAAACTGGACAAAAAAACCGACCGGGAGCATGGTTTTTTTTCTTTTCGAAAGAGGCACGACCGTGCCTCCTGCGAAAGCACATCGTACCTCTCGCATAAGCAAAACTGTGCCTCTCCCTCAAAAAAAATAAAAAACATTTTTTTCGTTTTCCGAGAGGCACGCCCGTGCCTCTCGTAGAAGAAAAATAAAACAGAAAAAGAATTTTTTTCGAGAGGCACGGCCGTGCCTCTCGCAAAACCATAACCGTGCCTCTCGTGAAAGCAAAACTGCATCTTTCACGGAAGCAAAAAAAAGGGATTTTCACACAAAAAATTAAAAAAGAATGTACCAAAAGCTAAGAAAGACCGTAGGAAAACCAAAAAGTAAAAAAGAAAAAGAAATCGCAAACTTTCGAAAGAGCGCTCTTTAACTAGTTGCTCTCACCAAAAATGCCCAAAAGTCACTGGCTCGAGCAGATAACAAGCTGCGTCCGGGAAGTCAGCTAAGCGAGTAAACTCGTGCTAGTGCATCATGTATTTCATCCCAACTCTTATTTGACGCCCGTTAACTCTGTTACATTATTCGTAAAAGGCGCACCTCCCCGCCCACTCGCTTCGGTACATGTAGAATGGGCCGCCCGTTAGCCACGAGCGGGAAAGCTTCTTGTTTTGTGAGGCTTCCGGTCAGTTTCTTTTTGTTCTTTTGATTTTCCGGACTGTTTTTATTCTTTTTTCTTTCTTCTTTTCTTTTTCTTTTCCTTTTCTTTTTAAAATATTTTCTTAATGAACTTTTCCCAAATTCGAAAACATTCTAAAATAAATTGTACAATATTTTCAAATTAGGGGATATTTTTTCCAAACCACTTAAAATTTTCTTTAAATTCATAATTCTTTTTTCAAAATCCATGAACAGTTTTTAAATTCATGAACCTTTTCCCAAAATTGATGATATTTCATTAAATCCGTGAATTTTATTTGACTTTGTGAACTTTTTGCCAAAATCATGAACTTCCTTCGAATTCTGTGAAGTTTTTGTTTTTTATGAACTTTTTTGAATACCTTTTAAATGAATTTTCTTGAAAAGTCAACAGTCAATCGCGACCGATCAACCACGACTAGTGAACTGGGAAAACCGACGAGCGAGGGATCGATGGCCTAATTGTTGAGCCCGCCCATGAGTGGTGGCGCTTAAGCCGCTGGGCAGGAGCCCTTGTTTACGGAATTTCCTATTTGCCGCAATTTGCGGCAAACAGTTGACCAATCGCACACCCAACCCATACCAGATCGATAGAATGGACCGGCCCAGCTGAAGGTGCAAGCTGATGGTTTTGTGAACTTTCTGGAAGGTTCTTGGCCGGTTTTAGGAACCTTCTAGAAGGTTCCTAAACCTGTTTTTTCTGTCTTTTCACGTTTTCTCGGTTTTGTTTTTCTTTTTTGTTATTTTTTCGATTTTATCTATTTGTTTTTTCTTTTTCTTTTATTTCCTCTTTTTCATTTTTCTTTATTGTTTCTTTTTCCTTTAAATAATTGTTCAATCTTTATAAACAATATTCAAAAGTTTCCAAATTTGTTCATGTTCGAAAAATTGTTTGCATTTTTGCTAAAACTGTTCAGAATTTCTAAATTTGTTCAAGTTTTCATACATGGCTCTAAGTTGCAAATATTGTTCAAGTTTTATAACATTGTTCTTATTTTCAGCAAACGTTCGGAATTTCCAACATTGTTCAGGTTTTCCAAAAATGTTCTGAGTTTCAAAATGTTATTCATGCTTTCAAAAATTGTTCACTATGTCAAAATATGCTTGGAATATCAAAATTTATTTAGGTTTTTCAAACAGTTCTGATTTTCAAATTATTGTTCACGTTTTCAAAAATTGTGCACAATTTCAAAAAATGTTTGGAGTTTAAAATTTTGTTCGCATTTTCAAAAATTGTTCGTAGTTTCCAAAATTATTTAAAATATTAATTTTTGTTCTCATTTAGAAAAATCAAAAATTTTCCAATTTTTCAAAGATCATTCATGTTTTCAAAAAATTCCATTTTTGAAAAAATTGTTCAGAGATTCAAAAGATGTTTGCGTACTAGAAAATGTTCATGGATTTCAAAAAATGTTCGTGTTTACAAATTTTGTTTGAATTTTTGAAAATTGTGCCCGTTTTTGAAAATTGTTCACATATTAGAAAAGTGTTTGGGTTTTGAAAATTTGTTCATGTTCTTTTTAAAAATGGAATCAAAATTGTTTAGAATTCCAATTTTTATCTTCATTTTCGAAACAATATGCGACATTTATTTATTTTTTAAAATCACAAAACGATCATACATTTTTGTAAAGATTGTTTTAATGAGTCGGTTCATTGAGATCTTGATATGCTCGCGCTCTTGTTATTTCAGT
Organism: Triticum aestivum; assembly: GCF_018294505.1. NCBI lineage: Eukaryota > Viridiplantae > Streptophyta > Magnoliopsida > Poales > Poaceae > Triticum > Triticum aestivum. Next base: position 625,263,142 of record NC_057807.1, read on the forward strand.
AGCAGGTAGCATGCGTTGAGGACTCGCATGTCGCGAGTTCGATCCCTGTCGGCTCCTCGCTAATTTTATTTTTTTTGCTTGCGCTCCCTTTTGTTTCCTGTTAGTGGGCCGGCCAATCGCGGGGTCCTCTGTGCGTCTGCTCGCTGTTGGACGCAAAGAGCGTTCAATAGGAGCTCCCCTTGTTTACGGTGGTTCCTATTTGACGCTTGCGTGCGTCGAGGAGACGTGGCTTCGCTGAAGCGCGGGAGAAGATGCGCGCGATGGGCCGGCCCACTTCGCTAGTTAATGCAGTTCCAGGCAAACCGGTTATGGGAACCTTCTTCTAGAAGGTTCCCTAAACCGGTTTCTTTTCTCTTTTGCCGGTTTTCTGTTCTTCCTGTTTCTTTATTCTTTTCTTCTTCAGTTTCTTTATTTTGTTTCTTTTTCTTTTTTACTCCTCTTCTTATTTTATACTTTTTCGTTTTTATTTCCTCCTTTGTTTCAAAAAAGTTTAAAACTTCGTATTTTCTTCATGATTTCATAAAAACAAATATTTTTAAAATTCTGTTCACAATTCAAAATTCGTTCAACGCACATTACAGAAATGTTCAATGTATTTTTAAATTTTGTTCGGTTTATATCACAAAAATGTTCAGTATATATTTCAAATTGTTCAGCGTATAATACAAATATGTTCAATGTATATTTAAAAATTTGTTCATCTTTTTGGAATTTCGAATTTTTTGTTTAACTTTTTAATAATGATTCACGTTTAAAAAGTTGTTCAAATTTCAAAAATTGTTCATGGTTTGAAAAAGGGTTTCACATTTGTCAAATTTTGTTCAGGATTTTCAATTTTTTGTTCTCGAGTTTCTTCAATTGTTCATAAATTTTCAAAAGTTATCGTGTACTTTAAGCTCTTGTGCTACTTGCAAATCAGTACAACATATCAGCTCGACTGGTTTGGTTGTAAAATTCCCGAGCGGGACGTCGATCTCTCGCTGGCGCCTGGTATTTTTGGCGTTTTTTTACGCGATTGAGCTATTGACCTTCAAATGTGCCGGCCCATCTGTATCTACCTTCAGCGAAAGCTGCTTTGCCTGACGCTAACGAGCGTCAAGACAGGAGCTCTCCTTGTTTACAACTCGCAAGCGACAAACAGATGTGCCTTCGCCTGCAGCGCCCATGGGTGGCTCGGCCCAGTTCGTGGCAAGCGAACTCGTCGTTTGCTGCTTTTTTTCGTTCTTTTTTTCTGTTTACTATTTCCTTTTTGTGTGTTTCTTTCTGGTTCGTCTATGTTTTTTATCTTCTTTTGTTTGTTTGGTTTTACCTTTCCGGTTTTCTATGTCCCTTGTCATTTATTTGTTTCATTTTTACATAAATTCTAACTTAAAAAAACTGAGGTTATCAAAATTCCAAATGTAGGTCATAATTGTTCATGTTTTTTGAAATCACCATTTAAAATATTTTTCTCATTTTAGAATAAACATGTTAATGGTTTCAAATCTTGATCATTTTTTAATACTATTTTCTAAATTTTCTTTAAAATTATAAAATTTGTTTAGAATTCAAATTGTTCGCAATTTCAAAAACTATTCATATTTTTCTGAAATGTTTGTTTCCTTTTTCAAAATTTATTCATGTATTTAAAATCTGGTTCGCCTTTTGAAAATCCTATTCACCATTAAAAAATGGTTAGAATTCAAGATTTGTTTGTGACTAGAAATTTTTTCACATATTTGCTCATGTCTTCAAAAATTGTTCTCATTTTACAAAATTTACTGTGTAGAAATTGGTCCCCAAAAAAATTTGGTTATGAAAAAAAAATCGAATTTGTAACTTTGATTCTCTTTTTAAGTAATATTCCTGTTTTCCACATATTATTTGATATTTAAAAAAATGCTTGGAATTTTCTATTTTTTGTTGACAATTTTCGTGAATTGATCGGAAAAAAAATCAGAAGAGGTTTGCTTCTGCCGCTGGAATTGGTTCTTAAAGTTTGGCGGTGCGGATCGAACACTAGAAATCATTATGTTAATATTTTAGGAACACATGTTCACTAGAGGGACGTCACGAGTTCGAGTCTCGCGCAACACTTTTTGGCAACTTTATTTGGGTGTCTCGAGTACGTTTGCTCCAAATGGCCCGGCCCATTTGGTCCTACCTTCAGCGAAGGTTCAACTATTTGCCGCCTATGGGTGGAAAATAGGAGCTCTCATATTTCTTTTAGCATCACGCAAAAAAATGTATTTATTTTAGCAGGGGTCCTCATGTATGAGAACATACTCTATGCACCTAGAGAACTTGTGCATCAGGTGCACCAACTACTTATTGGTCGTCTGATGGAGAAGGAAGCGACCACATTAAGCTGCGACCTAGTCACTGGCACATTTACTGAAAGCCCATAGAATCTTTATATTTTCCCCCTCCCCTCCCCTCAAAAAAAGATGAGACAATCCTTGGTGAGCTCGCTCTTCCATCATTTCCACTCGGGGGTTCCATAGTTCTATTGGAAAAATTCCTTTTGATCTAAGTGGAAGGATACATAATTTTTTACTAGAAATTGCGCTCGCTATAAAATAAAAGTTTCAATTTGGGTTTTCCCGCAACTAAAGAAAAAGAAGATCGTGCATTTCAGTCAAATTCAGATCCGTTTTTCTAGTCCATGATATAATATAACCAAATTGGATAGATCTTCCACTTGTTTAGCTAAGAAAGAACAGATACAGAGGTGGATAATAGATCGTTTATTTGTAATTTGTTTGAACAAGGAGCATAAAAAAGTTTGGTTTCTATGAAAAACGAGAGTACTTTATTAATTCAAAATAACAATTACATCGTCCATGAGCAGGGGTACAATATTCTTCGGAGTTTGCTCAAACCAATCATAAGTCGTAGAAAACGTAGCTAACTTCGTAAGCTCATGAGTGACCTTATTTGCTATCCTGTTACATTGTTCAAAACTAGTTAAAGGAAATCACAAACCAAATGATAACACTCATAAAAAACAACACTCGTCGCTCGTCCTATATTCTTCATGGTTTTGATAACCACCAAATTATCCGAGTTGGTAACAAGTTGATTGCATCCAAACCTTTGCGCAAGCGATAATCCAAATCTTAGCGCCAATGTCTAAGCCATTAGGACATCCGTGCACCAATCAATTCTCAAATTTTCCCCAACAATAAAATTACCTTTGTGATCTCTTTGAGCAGCACCAGTTGTACCCCTTAGCAAGTCTCGATCGAAGGAAACATTAAATTTGAGTTTTCCAAAAACCTTAGGGGCCTAATCCAACGTAAATGCAATTCGGCTCCCGGGAGCACGTGCTCCTGCCTATGGAAAATGAATGTGAAATGTCAAAAAAATCCCGAATTTTTTTATGTGTTCTTTGTCACATGCTACCTCAAAATTCTTAGGCAAAAAGGGTAAGCATTTTGGCATGCGCAAAAAAAAAACAAATTGAACATCAATTGTTAGCCCCAAAATGTCACACCAGAATTTGTTTTTTTCACCGACGATACAATGGTTCTCCATTTCGCATGAAAATTGTCAATCATGCTTGCGACACTAACATGAGTATCTACAAAAAAAATCAAATTTCTTTTAAAAAATAATGTTATATTTGATTTTGTTGTTCATCAAGGTACAAATGCACCTGGGAGCCAAAACACCTAGCCCCTAATCCAACCCCCTCTTTTCATGGTAGCAGTTGCAGAGGAAGCAATCACATAACTAGACGTAAGCGCCTGGATCCCCATGTCAATTTGATTGCCATCTTGAGGTGTCTCCTCATGGACCAGTTTGCGCCTTTCCCACCATAAGTACCAAGTGGTAATGGCTATCATCCCAAGCACATTCTGAATACCCAAAAGAGATAACTTCTGATCAGGTAGAAGAAGTAGAAACTCAAGTACAACCTTGATACGTCCATTTTGCATCATGTCTTTCTATTATTATGTATAGTGTTTTTAATCAATATAACACTTTACAGAGCAATTCTAATGTCTTTTCTCTCTTAATATGCAAGATTTACATGAAGAAAGAGATTGTCGGCAACTGGAATTCTGGACCTGCAAAAGCTATATCGGAGATAACTATTCTCCACATCTCCAAATGAGCTAAAATTTCACGGAGATTTATTTTGAAATAAATAAAAAATATTGGAGAAAAGAAATACTAGAGGGGGACACCAAGGTGCCCACGAGGCACCAGGGCGCGCCCACCCCCCATGGGCGCGCCCTGGTGGCTTGTGGGCCCCTGGCCAGCCTCCGGTGCCCATCTTCTGGTATATAAGCTCATTTGCCCTCGAAAAAAATAAGGAGAATACTTTTGGGATGGAGTGTCGCCGTCTCAAGGGGGAACTTGGGCAGGAGCACTTTTGCTCTCCAGCGGAGCAATTCCGCCTAGGATATTTCCCTCCGAGAGGGGAAATCGAAGCCATCATCATCACCAACAACCCTCTCATCATGGGAGGACCAATCTTCATCGACATCTTCACCGACACCATCTCATCTAAAATCCTAGTTCATCTCTTGTATTCAATCGTTGTATCAAAACATCAGATTGGTACCTATGGGTTGCTAGTAGTGTTGATTACATCTTGTAGTTGATGCAAGTTGGTTTATTTGGTGGAAGAATATATGTTCAGATCCATTATGCTATTCAATACCCCTGTGATCTTGGACATGAATATGATGTGCGAGTAGTTACTTTTCTTCTTGAGGACATGGAAGAAGTCTTGTCACAAGTAATCATGTGAATTTGGTATTTGTTCATTATTTTTGATGATATGTATGTTGTTGTTTCCCTTAGTGGTGTTATGTGAACGTTGACTACATGACACTTCACCATCTTTGGGCCTAAGGGAATGCATTATGGAGTAGTTATTAGATGATGAGTTGCTAGAGTGAGAGAATCTTAAACCCAAGTTTATGCGCTATTTCGTAAGGGGCTGATTTAGATCTATATGTTTAATGCTATGGTTAGATATATCTTAATTCTTATTTCATAGTTGCGGATGCTTGCGAGAGGGGTTACTCATAAGTGGGAGGTTTGTTCAAATAAGAACAACACCCAAGCACCGGTACACCCACATATCAAATTATCAAAGTAGCGAACGCGAATCAAATAATCATGATGAAAGTGACTAGATGAAATTCCCTTATGTCCTCAAGAACACTTTGCTTATTATAAGGGGCCGTTCCGAACTGTCCTTTTCTACAAAATGGATTGGGCTACCTTGCTGCTCCTTAGTTACTATTCTTACTTGTTACAAATTATCTTGCTATCAAACTACTCGCTACCGATAATTTCAGTGCTTTGCAGAAAATACCTTGGTGGAAACCGCTTGTCATTTCCTTCCGCTGCTCGTTGGGTTCGACACTCTTACTTATCGAAAAGACTATGATTGATCCCCTATACTTGTGGGTCATCAAGAATATTTTCTAGGGCCGTTGCCGGGGAGTGAAGCGCCTTTGGTGAGTGGAATTTGGTAAGGAAACATTTATATTACGTGCTGAAGTTTACTGTTACTTGTTACTATGGAAAACAATCCTTTGTGGGGGTTTTTCGGGGTATATTCACCTCGACTGAAAGCACAAAGAGTTACTCCTCAACCTACTACACCTACTGAAAATACTTATTATGAGATTCCTTCGGGTATGATAGAGAAATTGCTAGCTAATCCTTATGCAAGAGATGGAACAATACATCCTGATATGTGATACGTCCATTTTGCGTCATGCTTTTATATCGATATTTATTGCATTATGGGCTGTTATTACACATTATGTCACAATACTTATGCCTTTTCTCTCTTATTTTACAAGGTTTGCATGAAGAGAGAGAATGCCGCCAGCTGGGATTCTGGGCCGGAAATGGAGCAAATATTAGAGATCTATTCTGCACAGCTCCTAAAGTCCTGAAACTCCACGAAAGTCAGTTTTGGAATATATTAAAAATATTGGACGAAGAAAGCACCAGAGGGGGGCCACCCACTGTCCACAAGAGTGGGGGGCGCGCCCCCTGCCTCATGGGCCACCTGGAAGCCCCCTGATGCCCATCTTCTGGTATAAGCTGTCTTTTGCCTTGGAAAAAATCATAAGGAAGCTTTCGGGACGAAGCTCCACCCTCTCGAGGCGGAACCTGGGCGAAAACAATCTAGGGCTCCGGCGGAGCTGTTCTGCCGGGGAAACATCCCTCCGGGAGGGGGAAATTGTCACCATTGTCATCACCATCGATCCTCTCATCGAGAGGGGGTCAATCTTCATCAGCATCTTCACCAACACCATCTCCTCTCAAACCCTAGTTCATCTCTTGTATCCGATCTTTGTCTCAAAATCTCAGATTGGTACCTATGGGTTCTTAGTAGTGTTGATTACTCCTTGTAGTTGCTGTTAGTTGGTTTTTTCGATGGAAGATCATATGTTCAGATCCTTTATGCATATTAATACCCCTCTGATTATGAACATGAATATGATTTGTGAGTAGTTACGTTTGTTCCTGAGGACATGGGAGAAGTCTTGTGATAAGTAGTCATGTGAATTTGGTATTCGTTCGATATTTTGATGAGATGTATGTTGTCTCTCCTCTAGTGGTGTTATGTGAACGTCGACTAGATGACACTTCACCATTGTTTGGGCCTAGGGGGAAGTCATTGGGAAGTAATAAGTATATGATGGGTTGCTAGAGTGACAGAAGCTTAAACCCTAGTTTATGCGTTGCTTCATGAGGGGCTGATTTGGATCCATATGTTTCATGCTATGGTTAGGTTTACCTTAATTCTTCTTTCATAGTTGCCGATGCTTGCGAGAGGGGTTAATCATAAGTGGGATGCTTGTCCAAGGAAGGGCAGTACGCAAGCACCGGTCCACCCACATATCAAATTATCAAAGTAATGAACGCGAATCATATGAGCATGATGAAAACTAGCTTGACGATAATTCCCATGTGTCCTCAGGAGCGCTTTCCTTTATATATGAGTTTGTCCAGGATTTTCCTTTGCTACAAAAAGGATTGGGCCACCTTGATGCACCTTGTTACTTTTGTTACTTGTTACCCGTTACGAATTATCTTATCACAAAACTATCTGTTACCGATAATTTTAGTGCTTGCAGAGAATACCTTACTGAAAACCGCTTGTCATTTCCTTCTGTTCCTCGTTGGGTTCGACACTATTACTTATTGAAAGGACTATGATAGATCCCCTATACTTGTGGGTCATCAAGACTATTTCCTGGCGCCGTTTCCGGGGAGTGATGCGCCTTTGGTAGGTGGAATTTGGTAAGGAAAAAATTATATATTGTGCTGAAATTTACTGTCACTTGTTACTATGGAAAATAATCCTTTGAGGGGCTTGTTCGGGGTATCTTCACCCCGACCAGTAGAGAAAAGAGTTGCTCCTCAACCTACTGAACCTACTGAAAATGTTTACTTTGAAATTCCTTTGGGTATGATAGAGAAACGACTAGCTAATCCTTTTACAGGAGATGGGACATTACATCCCGATATGCACCTAAACTATGTGGATGAAGTTTGTGGATTATTTAAGCTTGCAACTATGCCCGAGGATGTTATCAAGAAGAAGGTCTTCCCTTTATCGTTGAAGGGAAAGGCATTGACATGGTTTAGGCTATGTGATGATATTGGATCATGTAACTACAACCGATTGAAATTGGAATTCTCCAGGAGCGTTTGCGGATCTTCCGCGCAGCATATCAGATGCTGCAGAGTTCTACTGAGCCGAAGAAGGGAGCTCGACGGAGAAGCTGTTCTGGTCTCAATACCTTGGACCAGAACATCCGATGCCCTTGAGCGACCAGCTGAAGCAGCTGGTCGAACTGCACAAGGCGGCCGAACTAGCCATGAAGGACCTTGATACGTCCATTTTGCATCATGCTTTTATACCGATATTTATTGCATTATGGACTGTTATTACACGTTATGTCACAATACTTATGGCTATTCTATCTTATTTTACAAGGTTTACATGAAGATGGAGAATGCCGACAGCTGGGATTCCGGGCTGGAAAAGGAGCAAATATTAGAGACCTATTTTGCGCAGCACCAAAAGTCCGGAAACTCCACGAAAGTCATTTTTGGAATTAATAAAAAATATTGGCGAAGGAATCAACGTCAGGGGGCCCACACCCTATCCATGAGGGTGGGGGCGTGCCCACCCCCTAGGGCGCGCCCCCCTGCCTCGTGGGCCCCCTGACAGGCCTCCGGTGCCCATCTTCTGCTATATGAAGTCTTTTACCCTGGAAAAAATCATAAGCAAGCTTACGGGATGAAACTCCGCTGCCACGAGGCGGAACCTTGGCGGAACTAATCTAGGGCTCCGGTGGAGCTGTTTTGCCAGGGAAACTTCCCTCTGGGAGGGGGAAATCATCACCATCATCATCACCGACGATCCTCTCATCGGGAGGGGGTCAATCTCCATCCACATCTTCACTAGCACCATCTCCTCTCAAACCCTAGTTCATCTCTTGTATCCAATCTTTGTACCAAAACCTCAGATTGGTACCTGTGGGTTGCTAGTAGTGTTTATTACTCCTTGTAGTTGATGCTAGTTGGTTTATTTGGTGGAAGATCATATGTTCAGATCCTTAATGCATATCAATACCCCTCTAATTATGAACATGGATATGATTTGTGAGTAGTACTTTTGTTCCTGAGGACATGGGAGAAGTCTTGCTATAAGTAGTCATGTGAATTTGGTATTCGTTCGATATTTTGATAAGATGTATGTTGTCTATCCTCTAGTGGTGTTATGTGAACGTCGACTACATGACACTTCACCATTGTTTGGGCCTAGAGGAAGGCATTGGGAAGTAATAAGTAGATGATGGGTTGCTAGAGTGACAGAATCTTAAACCCTAGTTTATGCGTTGCTTCGTAAGGGGCTGATTTGGATCCACATGTTTCATGCTATGGTTAGGTTTACCTTAATACTTATTTTGTAGTTGCGGATGCTTGCAATAGGGGTTAATCATAAGTGGGATGCTTGTGCAAGAAAGGGCAGTACCCAAGCACCGGTCCACCCACATATCAAATTATCAAAGTAACGAACGCGAATCATATGAGCGTGATGAAAACTAGCTTGACGATAATTCACATGTGTCCTCGGGAGCGCTTTTCTCATATAAGAACTTGTCTAGGCTTGTCCTTTGCTACAAAAAGGATTGGGCCACCTTGCTGCACCTTATTTACTTTCATTCCTTGTTACCCGTTACAAATTATCTTATCACAAAACTATCTGTTACCTACAATTTCAGTGCTTGCAGAGAATACCTTACTGAAAACCGCTTGTCATTTCCTTATGCTCCTCGTTGGGTTCGACACTATTACTTATCGGAAGGACTACAATAGATCCCCTACACTTGTGGGTCATCAAGACTCTTTTCTGGCGCCGTTGCCAGGGAGTGAAGCGCCTTTGGTAAGTGGAACTTGGTAAGGAAAAATTGATATAGTGTGCTGAAATTTACTGTCACTTGTTACTATGGAAAATAATCCTTTGAGGGGCTTGTTCGGGGTATCTTCACCCCGACAGTAGAGCAAAGAGTTGCTCCTCAACCTATTGAACCTACTGAAAATGTTTACTTTGAAATTCCTTCGGGTATGATAGAGAAACGTCTAGCTAATCCTTTTACAGGAGATGGAACATTACATCCCGATATGCACCTAAACTATGTGGATGAAGTTTGTGGATTATTTAAGCTTGCAGGTATGCCCGAGGATGTTATCAAGAAGAAGGTCTTCCCTTTATCTTTGAAGGGAAATGCATTGACATGGTTTAGGCTATGTGATGATATTGGATCATGGAACTACAACCGATTGAAATTGGAATTTCATCAGAAGTTTTATCCTTTGCATCTTGTTCATCGTGATCATAATTATATATATAATTTTTGGCCTCGTGAAGGAGAATGTATAGCTCAAGCTTGGGGGAGGCTTAAGTCAATGTTATGTTCATGCCCCAATCGTGAGCTCTCAAGAGAAATTATTATTCAAGAAATGTATGCTCGACTTTCTCTCAAAAATCGCTCCATGCTCGATACTTCTTGTACTAGTTCTTTTATGATGAAGACTATTGAATTCAAATGGGATTTATTGGAAAGAATTAAATGCAACTTTGAAGATTGGGATCTCGACAAAGGTAAGGAGTCAGGTATAACATCTAAGTTTGATTGTGTTAAATATTTTATGGATACCGATGCTTTTTGTGAATTTAGCACTAAATATGGACTTGACTCTGAGATAGTAGCTTCTTTCTGTGAATCATTTGCTACTCATGTTGATCTCCCTCAAGAGAAGTGGTTTAAATATCATCCTACCATTGAAGTAAAAGTAGTTGAACCTATTAAAGTTGAAGAAAAGACTATCACTTATAATGTTGATCCTATTGTTCCTACCGCTTATATTGAGAAACCACCTTTCCCTGTTAGAATAAAGGATCATGCTAAAGCTTCAACTGTGGTTCGTAAGAGTAATGCTAGAAGACCTACACCTTCTGATCAAATTAAAGTTGAACCTAGTATTGCTACGGTTAAGGATCTCTTGGTCGATAATATTGATGGCATGTTATTTACTTATGTGATGAAGCTGCTAGAATTGCTAGACCCGATACTAAAAATAAACATAGGCCTATTGTTGGCATGCTTGTTGTTTTTGTTAAAATAGTAGATCATTGTTATCATGGCTTATGCGATACGGGTGCTAGTGCGAGCCCAATACCTCATTCCTTATACAAAGAAATTATGCATGATATTGCACCTGCTGAGATAGAAGATATTGATGTTACAACTAAGCTTGCTAATAGAGATACTATTTCACCAATTGGGATTGTTAGAGATGTTGAAGTCTTGTGTGGAAAAGTTAAATATCCTACTGATTTTCTTGTTCTTGGTTCCCCACAAGATGACTTTTGTCCCATTATATTTGGTAGACCCTTCTTGAATACTGTTAATGCTAAGATAGATTGCGAAAAGGATATTGTTACTGTTGGTTTAGGGGACATGTCTCATGATTTTAATTTTGCTAAATTCTGTAGATAACCCCATGATAAAGAATTGCCTAGCAAAGATGAAATTATTGGTCTTGCTTCTATTGTCGTTCCTCCTAATGATCCTTTAGAACAATATTTCCTTGACCATGAAAATGATATGTTTGTGAATGAAAGAAGGGAAATAGATGAAGTATTCTTTAAATAGGGACCTATTTTGAAACACAACTTGCCTATTGAAATCCTAGGGGATCCTCCTCCACCCAAGGGTGATCCCGTGTTTGAGCTTAAACCATTACCTGATACTCTTAAATATGCTTATATTGATGAAAATAAGATATATCCTGTTATTATTAGTGCTAACCTTTCAGAGCAGGAAGAAACGAAATTATTGAAAAAAATCTAAAGAAGCACCGTGCTGCTATTGGATATACTCTTGATGATCTTAAGAGAATTAGTCCCACTCTATGCCAACACAAAATAAAATTGGAGAAAGACGCTAAACCAGTTGTTGATGACCAACGGCGGTTAAATCCTAAGATGAAAGAAGTGGTAAGAAATGAAATACTAAAGCTTCTAGAGGCAGGTATAGTTTATCCTATTGCTGATAGTCAGTGGGTAAGTCCTGTCCATTGTGTCCCTAAGAAGGGAGGTATTACTGTTGTTCCTAATGATAAAGATGAATTGATCCCACAAAGAATTGTTACAGATTATAGAATGGTAATTGATTTCCGCAAATTAAATAAAGCTACTAGAAAAGATCATTACCCTTTACCTTTTATTGATCAAATGCTAGAAAGATTATCCAAACATACACATTTTGCTTTCTAGATGGTTATTCTGGTTTCTCTCAAATACCAGTGTCAAAAGAGGATCAAGATAAGACCACTTTTACTTGCCCTTTTGGTACCTTTGCTTATAGACGTATGCCGTTTGGTTTATGTAATGCACCTGCTACCTTTCAAAGATGTATGACTGCTATATTCTCTGACTTTTGTGAAAAGATTGCTAAGGTTTTCATGCATGATTTCTCCGTGTATGGAACTTCTTTTGATGATTGCTTAAGCAACCTCGATCGAGTCTTGTAGAGATGTGAAGAAACTGATCTTGTCTTGAATTGGGAGAAGTGCCACTTTATGGTTAATGAAGGTATTGTCTTGGGGCATAATATTTCTAAAAGAGGTATTGAGGTTGATAAAACTAAAGTTGATGCTATTGAAAAGATGCCATGTCCCAAGGACACTAAAGGTATAAGAAGTCTCCTTGGTCATGCCAGTTTCTATAGGAGGCTCATTAAAGACTTCTCAAAAATTTCTAGGCCTCTGACTAATCTCTTACAAAAAGATGTTCCTTTTGTCTTTGATGATGATTGTGTAGAAGCATTTGAAATACTTAAGAAAGCCTTGATTTCTGCACCTATTGTTCAACCACCTGATTGGAATTTACCCTTTGAAATCATGTGTGATGCTAGCGATTATGCTGTAGGTGTTGTTCTAGAAGAGTTGATAAGATATTAAATGTTATCCAATATGCTAGTAAAACTCTAGACAGTGCCCAGAGAAATTATGCTACTACTGAGGAGGAATTTTTAGCAGTTGTATTTGCTTGTGATAAGTTCAGACCTTATATTGTGGATTCCAAAGCAACTGTTCACACTAATCATGCTGCTATTAAATACCTTCTGGAAAAGAAAGATGCTAAACCTAGACTTATTAGATGGGTTCTCTTGCTACAAGAATTTGATTTGCATATTATTAATAGAAAGGGAGCTGAGAACCCCGTTGCAGATAACTTGTCTAAGTTAGAAAATGTTCTTGATGACCCAGTACCTATTGATGATAGCTTTCCTGATGAACAATTAGCTGTCATAAATGCTTCTCCTACTGCTCCATGGTATGCTAATTACATTGTTGCTAAATTTATACCACCTAGTTTCACATACCAGCAAAAGAAAAAGTTCTTCTATGATTTAAGACACTACTCTTGGGATGACCCACACCTTTATAAAGAAGGAGTAGATGGTGTCATTAGACCTTGTGTACCTGAGCATGAATAGGAACAGATCCTACGCAAGTGTCACTCCGAGGCATATGGAGGACATCACGCGGGAGATAGAACTGCACAGAAGGTATTGCAATCTGGTTTTTATTGGCCTACTCTTTTCAAAGATACCTATAAGTTTGTCTTGTCTTGTGATGAATGTCAAAGAATTGGTAATATTAGTAGACGTCAAGAAATGCCTATGAACTATTCACTTGTTATTGAACCATTTGATGTTTGGGGCTTTGATTATATGGGACTGTTTCCTTCCTCTAATGGGTATACACATATTTTAGTTGCTGTTGATTACGTTACTAAGTGGGTAGAAGCTATTCCAACTAGTAGTGCTAATCATAACACCTCTATTAAGATGCTTAAAGAAGTTATTTTTCCAAGGTTTGGAGTCCCTAGATACTTAATGACTGATGGTGGTTCACATTTTATTCATGCTGTTTTTCGTAAAATGCTTGCTAAGTATGATGTTAATCATAGAATTGCATCTCCATACCATCCACAGTCTAGTGGTTAGGTAGAACTGAGTAATAGAGAGATTAAATTAATTTTGCAAAAGACTGTTAATAGATCTAGAAAGAATTGGTCCAAGAAACTTGATGATGCATTGTGGGCCTATAGAACTGCATACAAAAATCCTATGGGCTTGTCTCCGTATAAAATGGTTTATGGAAAAGCATGTCACTTACCTCTCGAACTAGAACATAAGGCATATTGGGCTATTAAAGAGCTAAATTATGATTTCAAACTTGCTAGTGAGAAGAGGCTATTTGACATTAGCTCACTTGATGAATGGAGAACCCAGGCCTATGAGAATGCCAAACTGTTTAAAGAAAAAGTTAAAAGATGGCATGACAAAAGGATACAAAAGTGTGAGTTTAATGTAGGTGATTATGTTTTGCTATACAACTCTCGTTTAAGATTTTTTGTAGGAAAACTTCTCTCTAAATGGGAAGGTCCTTACATTATTGAGGGGGTCTATCGTTCCGGTGCCGTAAAATCAACAACTTCAAAGGCACAAATCCGAAGGTGGTGAACGGTCAAAGAATCAAACATTATATCTCACGTAATCCCATAAATGTTGAAACCAATGTTATTGACACCGTAACCCCGGAGGAGTACATAAGGGACACTTTTCAGAATGTTTCAGACTCCGAAAAGGAATAGGTATGTGGTACGGTAAGTAAACCGACTCCAAAATAGTTCTAATAGCAATTTTTCTTCGTTTTGGATTATTTAAGAAAATAGGAAAATAAGAAGTAGTCCGGAAAGGACACGAGGCATCCACGAGGGTGGAGGGTGCGCCCTACCCCCCTGGGCGCGCCCCCTGCATCGTGGGCACCTCGTGTGCCCTCCAGACTCCGTTTTCCTGCACGATACTTCTTTTGGTCGGTAAAAATTCATTATAAAATCTCCCGAAGGTTTTGACCACCATACCACGATGAAATCCTCTGTTTTTGTTTTGAGTTGTTTCTACCGCAGATTAGAGCAATATGTCATCCCCCTCCTCCAACAATGTGCACGATGATGCTTGGCTAATGAAGATAGAGACGAAGCGAGAAGAAATCAAGGAAATCAAGGAAGGTGACAAGATCAAGGAGGTCGCTAAGGAGCAAGTCTCAACAGTAGAAGAAGAAGGCTTCTCTCAATCTTACTACAATCATCTCACCCAACTGAGATTGAAGCTTTCAAGATGATTGAGCTAGCTCACATACAAAAAAAGTATCTCACACGTGAATTTTTTTTGTTGCAAGAGCATATCACCGCACTCAAGGGCATTATCCGCAAGTTGGAGGATCTCCTACGCTCGATGTGAGACACCCCATCATCAACAACTCCATCACCACCACCTCCGAAGAAAGAGACATAAATACATGGGTATGGGCACTCCCTTGGCAACTGCCAAGCTTGGGGGATGTTCCCCGGCATCATATCACAATCACACTTCTATCTTTACCGTTTTTCTAAGTTTGATCCTTTGGTTATATCTTGATCTAGTAGAATAAAGTTTAGTATGATCTAGTTTTGAGTTTTTGTGTTGATCCCCATATATGTAATCGAGTCCGTGATCTATGTATACTAAAGATTAGTTTTGAGTCGAGGGCTTTGCTATCTTGCTATGATCTTGAGAGAATAAAAGAAATAGAAACATCATATTGATCTCATGGAGAGTAATGACTCCACACATAAAGAGTATGATGAATAAAAGTTGTTGTGAGTTGACAAACATAGTTTTGGTCATCGTTTGCAATAAATAGGAAGTAATAAAGAAAGAGAGGTTTTCACATATAAATATACTATCTTGGACATCTTTTATGATTGTGAGCACTCACTAAAATATGACATGCTAAAAAGTTGATGTTGGACAAGGAAGACAACGTAATGGGTTATGTTTTCTTATATCCGAAATAAATTATATTGTCATGGATCATCCGACATGTTGAGCTTGCCTTTCCCCCTCATGCTAGCCAAAATCTTTGCACCAGTCGAGGTACTACTTGTGCCTCCAAACATCCTTAAACCCAGTTTTGCCATGAGAGTCCACCATATCTGCCTATGAATTGAGTAAGATCCTTCAAGTAAGTTGTCATTGTTGCAAGCAATAAAAATTGCTCTCTAAATATGTATGATCTATTAGTGTGGAGAAAATAAGCTTTATACGAGCTTGTGATATGGAAGAAATAAAAGCGATGGACTGCATAATAAAGGTCCCTATCACAAGTGGCAATATAAAGTGACATTATTTTTCATTAAAATTTTGTGCATCCAACCATAAAAGCACATGACAACCTCCGCTTCCCTCTGCGAAGGGCCTATCTTTTATTTTTGTCTTCTACCTTATACAAGAGTCATGGTGATCTTCACCTTTCCTTTTTACACTTTATCCTTTGGCAAGCACTATGTGTTGGAAAGATCCTGATATATATATATATATATATATATATATATATATATAGGGTGGGTCTATTCTAATAACACCCCTTAAGACCTTATTCTGGTAACACGTACGCTTATTCTGCTAACACTGCCCCCGAACCACCCCCACCTTCTTCCCCGCGCCATACCCCAGACCCTTCTCCACCTTCTTCCCAGCACCACGCCCCTACCCCCTCCACTACTTTCCCCGCGCCCACACAGCACCATCTACCCCTGCGCCGATGAGCCACCGCCATTCCTGCCGGCAACGGATCCCACCACCCACGCCTCCCCTCCACCATCTTCCCCGCGCCCACACACCAACCACCGACCCCTGCCCCGGTGAGCCACCACCGCGCCTGTCAGCGACGGATCCCACCTTCCACGCCTCCCTGCGCACGGCCGGCGACAGATCCGGGCGCAACCAATAGCCCACGCCCGGCCACGCGATTTGGATTCTGCCCAGTCCCCGTCACCTCAGGGGCCGCACCGCCACCGGATCATGGCTTCCACGGATCATCCCCCCGCCCCGCCTTCCTATCCCGCCCGCCGCTGCCGCACAGGGTTGTGGCCCCCGCCCAGCCAACTACCTTCGGCGGCCATGCCCCGCCCGGCAACCACCAGATCCAGCAGGATCCCGCTCCACCTCCCTTCATCTCCCATCTTTCACCATGCTCCATCTTCCTCTTGCGCCAGCTCCCTCCCATGGCCGGCCCAATATGGGCTAGATGCCTTCTCCTAGGACGGCAATGATGTGCCAAGAGGTACACGGTGGCGACGGCAGCAGGGATTGTGCATGCGCAATCGGGAGTCCGCATGATGCAGTCCGGCGCCCGTGGATGTGCAGCTCTGCTGCGTGAGATGCGGTTTTGGGTGTTAATGTCAAGCAGTTCGTGGGTGCGCTGGCGATGACAGCAGCAACGGCTCCGCCTCCAGCAAGCTCAACCGGTCGTCCGCCGGTGGGATCCTCAGGTGAGCACCGCCCCTATTTCCCTGTTACAACAATCGGAGGACGCCGTGCAGTTTGTTAATTCCTGGCCCGCGGTGACCCTGTCTTCTCCGTGACTCGCCGGCACAATGCCTCGCCGGTGCATGGGCCAACCTACCCCAACCCCGCAGCACCCACTCTTCTGATGGCAACCACCACCCCGCTCCTTGGATCCTCATCCCAAGTGCTCACCCACCGAACACCACATCTTCTTGACCCATCTTGTTTCCTATGTGCAGTTTGGCGGTGCGTAGACGTACAATGCGGTGGCACTGACAAAAACGAGAACGATGGTGTGTGACTTGTGACCCCCCATCTTGCCAAGATCCCTCCGCCGCCCCTTCCCTCCCTCTCAGGTGTGCGCCCCTTGTCGTCATCGGGGTCAACGATCGATGCTGTGGCCACCACATGCGTCAGCAACCAGCGAGATTCCACCCCCGGTTGCACATTAGGTCGGTTTGGTATGTGCCACTATCCTCCGGCGAGTGCGCATGCAGTGCATTAGAGGTGATGCTCCACCTTTTTGGCTGTCAACACCTCCATCCCCTAGTTTTGGTTGCCGACAAAGACATGGGTCGCATCGGTCTACAAAAGTGAATTCGGCCCAGGCACTATAGTTCACTTGTTGAAGAAAAATTTTAAATGCATCTGGAGTTCTTGATTTTATTTGTTTTGTGATTCAGTTCAGTATACACTCTTTTGCAGGACATGGGTTCGGTTCTTTTGAAGAGGTTCGCTGCAGCAAATGTTGTCAGTTTATTGTTTATGTCGAAGGGGTTCAGTCGGCTATTATTTCTTTTTCAGCAGAGGGGGGAACAACAAAAATGTGAAAACATAAATCGAGCGTTTTGGTGCAGTACGACACGTCAGAGTACCCTGCTGCACTTCGGCTAGGATAGCATTGTGGCTAAGAGTTTAATTTCATGTGAGATTTGCTCTGTAGTGCTGCGGGTGTGCTGTCTAAAACTTTGTTTGTTCTGGTGCAGTTCGCGAGTCTCACATCTGCAGTACCCGATGTCTTGAATAAATTTGTGTGAAGAAGAGAAAAAAAGTACTTCACTCCAATTTGTGTAGCAGCTCATTACCCTTTTGTATGAAGTGCAATTTGTTTCATGTGTTTCAAAATTCAGTTGACTACATCAACATCTGCAGTGCATTTGGTCCTGGATGTGGTTCACTTTTGAGAGTGATGGTGTTCACTTGTGCCCAACATGAAAATGCGAAAAAAATTAGTGAAACAACAATAGTAATGAGGTTCACTTTGATATATGTCGCGGTTCACTCACCCTCATATCAGCGGTCCACTCGCGTTGATAAAAAAACGTCGAAAAAAGACAACAAAAACTCGTGGGAGAAAATTTATTTATAAATAAAAGAAATCATGAAGTTCGCTTGCCCGTTTGATGCAGTGCGATTTTCAGTTGAAAAGCTGTGCAGTTTCTTTACTTGTCTTCAAAAATTTACGTCCCACAAAAAGAAATCATGCAGTCCGCTAGTCCGTCTCATGTAGTGCGGTTTTTAGTGTAAAAGCAGTGCGGTTTTCTTCCACGTCTTCAAAAATTTACGTCTCACAAAAAATAAACCATGCAGTTCTCTTACCCGTTTGAGGCAGTGCGTTTTTCCGTCCGATGCAGTGCGGTTTTCAGTCGGGTGAAGTAACCACGTTGATTTGGGTGTCGCGAAAAACAGTGTCCGTATTTCGGTAAATTCAAAATTCCTCTTAAACCGTAAAGAATTAGAGAGAGTGTTCTACATGAAAGAGTTGCGTATCGTCGGTATCTTTCCAACGGCGTATCATTTGAATCATTCCGACCAGTAGTTTGCAAAAATTTCGCCAAAAACGGCCACTGCCACTCGTAGTTCGCCGCACGATTTTCAAAATTAACTTAAAACCATAAGAAAACATTGCAACATATGAAAGTTGCGACTTGTTCGTAGCTTTCCAACGGCGTATCACACGCCTCGTTTCGACAAACGGTTCAAAAAATGGAGCGAAAATAGTACCGAAAATTTTAAAAAACTTGAAAAACAAAATTCCGTGATTTAGTAAATTTGAAACTGCTCTTAAACCGTAATGAATTAGAGAAAGATTTATATATGAAAAAGATGCGCCTGGACGATATCTATCCAATGGCGTATCATTTGCTTCATTCTGACAAGCGGTTTAGAAAAAAAACGTGAAAAACAATCGCTGCCACTCGTCATCCGCCGCACCATTTTCAAAACTACTCTTAAACCTTGTGGAATCTCCAAAACTGTTCAACATGTCGAAGTTGCGCCTAATCCATAGCTTTTCAACGGTATATTATACGCCTCATTCCGATAAACAATCAAAAAATTAGAGCGAAAATAGTACCAGAAAAACACTGCGTGTAGTTTTTTCCAAAGCGAAGTTCACTAGTCTATATTGCAGTGCTCGTCGTCAAGAAGATGCAGTGCACTTGCGTTCAGCACGCAGTGCAGAAGTGGTGTGCAGAATAGTTATTCTGCTAATTGGATGTGGGTTTTCGTAAAGCACTATTGTTGACATTACCCTTGAGGTAAAAGGTTGGGAGGCAAAACTATAAGCCCCTATCTTTCTATGTGTCCGATTAAAACTTCATACCCATAAATATTGCGTGAGTGTTAGCAATTGTGAAAGACTAAATGATAGTTGAGTATGTGGACTTGCTGAAAAGCTCTTATATTGACTCTTTCCGGTGTTATGATAAATTGCAATTGCTTCAATGACTGAGATTATAGTTTGCTAGTTTTCAATGAAGTTTTTTTTCATACTTTACATTGTGAATAGATTGTTACATGAAGCATAAGAAATCATATGACAATGTGTATATGTTGTTGTTCTAAGAATGATCATGATGCCCTCATGTCTGTATTTTATTTTATCAACACCTCTATCTCTAAACATGTGGACATATTTTTTGATATCGACTTCCGCTTGAGGACAAGCAAGGTCTAAGCTTGGGGGAGTTGATACGTCCATTTTGCATCATGCTTTTATATCGATATTTATTGCATTATAGGATGGTATTACACATTATGTTACAATACTTATGCCTTTTCTCTCTTATTTTACAAGGTTTGCATGAAGAGGGAGAATGCCGGTAGCTGGGATTCTGGGCTGGAAAAGGAGCAAATATTAGATATTTATTCTGCATAGCTCCAAAAGTCCTGAAACTCCATGAAAGTCAGTTTTGGAATATATTAAAAATATTGGGCGAAGAAAGCACCAAAGGGGGGGCCACACACTGTCCACGAGGGTGGGGGGCGCGCCCTACCCCCTGGGCGCGCTCCCTGCCTCGTGGGCCACCTGGAAGCCCCCAATGCCCATCTTCTAGTATAAGGTGTCTTTTGCCCTGGAAAAAATCATAAGGAAGCTTTCAGGACGAAGCGCCGCTGTCTCGAGGCGGAACCTGGGCAGAAACAATCTAGGGCTCCGACGGAGCTGTTTTGCCGGGGAAACATCCCTTCGGGAGGGGGAAATCGTCACCATCATCATCACCATCGATCCTCTCATCGATCCTCTCATCGAGAGGGCGTAAATCTTCATCAACATCTTCACCAGCACCATCTCCTCTCAAACCCTAGTTCATCTCTTGTATCCGATCTTTGTCTCAAAACCTCAAATTGGTACCTGTGGGTTCCTAGTAGTGTTGATTACTCCTTGTAGTTGATGCTAGTTGGTTTATTCGGTGGAAGATCATATGTTCAGATCCTTTATGCATATTAATACCCCTATGATATGAACATGAATATGATTTGTGAGTAGTTACGTCTATTCCTGAGGACATGGGAGAAGTCTTGTTATAAGTAGTCATGTGAATTTGGTATTCGTTCAATATTTTGATGAGATGTATGTTGTCTCTCCTCTAGTGGTGTTATGTGAACGTCGACTACATGACACTTCACCATTGTTTGGGCTTAGGGGAAGGCATTGGGAAGTAATAAGTAGATGATGGGTTGCTAGAGTGACAGAAGCTTAAACGCTAGTTTATGCGTTTTTTTGAGGAACCAGGACAGTGGGAGAGGCTCCCACTGTCATATATATTAATACTTATAACAAATTACAAGGAGAAGTTACATCATGTACATGTCTCCCCCCATCTCACTTTGGAGTGAGGAAAGAAAAGGTCTAAGGAGTACAATTAATCAGAGGGTAGGGAGTCTAAAAGCAAGAAGATGAAATCCTTCTTGTTGTCTTTTACCCTATATTGGAGGAGACTAAACTCTTCTCTGAATCTGGCAAGCCAGGAGTGGTAGGAGGGGGTAATATTTCTAAAAAGTTTGTTGTTCCTTTCCTTCCAAATGCTCCAGGATGCTTGAAGGATGATTTCCATGAACAAATGCCTGCCCCAAATAATTTTAGCTTGCTCTAGCCAGGCCAATCGAGTGGCCTGATCGCCAGGGTCTAGTCCAAAGGTTGACCAGCAGTTTCTACTAAATGGGCATGTTAGGATCAAGTGATCAATGTCTTCTTCTTTTTGGCCACATACTAAGCAGTTCAGGTTTGTACCCATGTTATAGTGTCTTCTCTTCAACATGTTTCTGGTGTTTAATCTGTCTGACAACATAAGCCATCCAAAGACCTTGAGTTTAGCAGAAACTTTTGATTTCCATAGCCAGTGGTAAGTTTTATGGGCCTTCATATCCCTGAAGCAAAATTTGTAGTATTTACTTGCCGAGAAATCAGATCCTTTCCAAGGGTAAGACCATATATCCTTTGCATTTTGGTTGTTATACAAAGTAATGTGGGCTACCAACCCTTGCATCTCTTGTACTTCCTGTAATGCTTGAGAGGATAGTGGTAGAAAGAATGCATGTTCCAAAGATGTTATGGATAAGAATTCTTGGACTGAGCAATCGTCATTCCTGGCATAAGAAAATGCTCGAGGATGTGTATCAGAAAGGACTTCCTCCAACCACAGATCTTTCCACATGAGAACATTGTTTCCACAGTTCACTGTAACTTTGGAGATGACTCTAAAAATAGGAGTAAGCTTGAGAATGTCCCTCCACCAGAATGAACCACATGGATCTGAGGCGTGTGGTATTTTGTTGGTATAGTATGTGGACCAGATCAGTTCTACCCAAGGCAGGTCCAGACGGTTGTAAAACTTATGTAAATACTTTAGAGGTAGAGCATCACTTTGCATTTTAAGGTTAATGATTCCAAGCCCTCCACTCTGTTTTGGTCTACAAACTCTGTCCCAGGCCGCCAAAGAGTTGCATTTTTCACCCTGTTCTGTCTTCTTTGTCCATAGGCATCTCCTTCTTAGTTTGTCTAGGAGCTCAAGGATTTTTGGAGGGAATCTTAGTGTACAAAGTACAAAAATAACCAGTGAGGCGATGACCGTGTTTAGTAGGGACAGTTTGGATCCATATGACATCAGGGATAACGTAGAAGTGAGTCTTCTTTCCATATTGCAGACAATGGGCATTAGGTCCTGGACCGAAGGCTTTAAAGTACCAAGTGGTAATCCAAGGTATGTGAATGGCATCTTGCCAATTGTGCATCCAAAGATTGCGGCCAGGTCTTCACTTAGGGCTTCATCACAATTGATAGGAATCAAAGTTGATTTGTGAAAGTTAATTTTGAGGCCAATGGAAGTTGCATAGTCAGTGAGAATGTTTTTCATTGTATGAGCTTGATCATGGCAGGCAGGCATGATGATAATAGTGTCATCCGCGTATTGGATGACAGGGTAATCAATTTGGTTTTGCCGAGGGAAAGGTAAATGAAGTAGACCATGTCTGAAGGCATCATTAATGGCTGCTTGCAGTAGGTCAGCCGCAAGCACAAAGATAAGGGGAGAAAGTGGATCACCCTGTCGAACCCCACTTTTGCAGATAAATTGTCTGCCCAGAATTCCATTCAGTAGGACAGAGGATTTGCCAGAAGAGAACAATGACTTGATCCATAAAAGACATTTGTCATTGAATCCCATGTGTTTCATTATTTCCAACATTGCATCATGCTCAATGGTGTCAAATGCTTTAGCGAAATCCAGTTTAAGGAGCACAATCTTCTTTTTGGAGTTTTGGCACTGGTGTATGTACTCAAATGCCCAAGCAAGACAGTCCTGGATTGCTCTTCCTTTGATGAATCCATATTGATTCCTATGTATAATTTTCAGAATGAGCTTTTGTAGACGATTAGCCAGTAACTTTGTGATCACTTTGAGGCAGCAGTTAAGTAGAGTTATAGGTCTAAAGTCATTAACTGTAGCTGGGGAGGCAATTTTAGGGATCAAGGTGATGTATCCTTCATTAATGCTTTCAAGGTTTAAGGTTCCAGCATGGAATTGATCACATAAGTTGTAGAAGTCTTCCTTAATGATATGCCAACATGACTTAAGAAATATTCCTGTGAAGCCATCTGGGCCTGGAGCTCTGTCTGCTGACATTTCTTTAATGACATTGTCAATTTCCTCTCTGGAAAAAGGGACTGTTAATTGGTCTAGATCATTTCTCTTTTTTATAATGTTTGCAAGATTAAACTTCATTTGAAATTCTCCTGAGGTTCCCAGTCTCTGTTTGAAACTTTGGTAAATTAAAGCTTCTTTCCCAATATGATCTTCAATTGTTGTGCCGTTATCTAGTTGAAGAGAGGCAATATTGTTCCTTCTATACCTCTCAGAAACCATGGCCTTGAAAAACTTTGGGTCTTCATCACCAAATTTTGCCCATCTGATAGTACATCTCTTTCTCCAATATTGCTTTTTATACTCCAATAATCTGAGTAAATGATTTTTAAGAATTCTTTGGAAGTTTCTCTCTTGGATTGTGAGATTTCTTTTGTTTTCCAAAGAGTCCAGATCAGCCAGTGCTGAATTAGAGTTGGCAATAGCCGAAGCTAGCTTTGAAATTTTTTTACTCCAATTTTTAGCACATATCTAAGTGTTTTAAGCTTCCTGGAAATTATTGTGGCATAGTTATCTAAAGGTACATGTTTGTTCCAGGAGGCAGTTACTAAGTCCATAAAACCAGGATGTTGGATCCAGTAAGACTCAAACCTGAAAAGGTTGCTTCTAGGTATATTTGTTTCAATGGATATGACACATGGTATATGGTCAGAAACTGGTTTAGAGAGAGGTTTTACAATGGTGTTTGGGTATGTATTAGTCCAGTTAGTTGAGGTGAAGAACCAATCCAATTGTTCCAGCAGTGGATCTTCCTGCATGTTACTCCAAGTAAAAGTTCTGCCTTTGAGTGGGAGTTCAATCAGTCCTTGTGTTCGAATGAAATCGTTGAAAGTAATCATATCATTAATGTTTCCACCAGGTTTATTTCGATTAGTAGGGCTACGGATGTAGTTGAAGTCCCCAACAAGTAGCCAATCTTCATTAGAGGGAATATTAAGATTAAGTAACCAGCTAGTATAGTCCATCCTAGAATCGCCTTGACATGGGCCATATATATTTACCAAAGTCCACATTTGGGCAGATTGGGTGGATTGAAATTTAGTGACAAGAGCAAATTCCTCCTCAATTAGAACCGTGCCAGTAAAGATAGCACTATTCCATAATGTTAGAATACCGCCAGAGGCCCCTCTCGAAGGGATGAAAGCATATTTGTCAAAGCGTTTAGGGCAACAAGATTTAATATATGAATTATCAAAAGCAGTTTTCTTGGTTTCTTGAAGACAAATAACAGAGCAGCCACTAGTAGCAATAGCATTGGATAAAGCCAAAAGCTTGGGGTCTGAGTTCATGCCCCGGATGTTCCAACATAACACATTCCAATTCGATAGCATAGGCAAAAGCAAAAGGAAATAAAGCTGAAACTAAGATGAAGTGGAAGAAGAGCCAGCCCTCATATCTGCCATAAGCAGATCTTCAGTAACTTCTTCAGGTGGGACAGCACACTGCTGTACAGCAATATGCTGGATTTGCTCAATTGTCATGGGGGGTGGGAGTTCACCATCTTCAGGCTGATCGTCAGTGATCTCAGAGATGACTACAGCAGACACAGCATTGGGAATGATCCTGGGTTTCACTTTGGAGATCTTGGTCCTGATGTCAGTAAGAGGAGGCACCTTGAAACCATCATATTTATTGGAGCGAGCACTTCTATGCACACTGGTCATCGAGAGAGGAGCTTTATTCTTGCCACATTTGTTGTTTGCACCCACCCTTGAAGATCCAGCCTGAGGGTCGGAGATTGCCACTTGCAAATCATCCTGGTTTGTAGGAGTTCCAGAGATTTCCACAGCCTGATTGCCAGCAATAAAACCCACATCATGAGTGTCTTCGGACAGAGTCTGCATCTCCTCAGAAGCCAAGGACCAAATATTGATAGTAGTGGTCACTGAACCATCTGCCTCACCCTGAGTAATGCAGGAAGAAACCTGGATAGCACCATTGTTTTCAGAAAGTGACAGGGTGATATCCAGATTGATTGGCCTCATGTCATAGCCATGGGCCCAAGGGCCAATAGTGGCAAGGGAGGGCATGATGGAGCTTGAGAGGAAGTTAGTGATGGGCACATATGACAGGGGCTCAGCAATTAGCAAAACATTCACGAACTGATTGTCAGCTTGAAACTGAATGTTCATACCAGCATTGGTGATAGAAACTTGGATCTGAATCCTCGGTACCTGAACCTCCGATGTAGGGGCCAACAGTTCATTATTCATCACAGGAGGTGCCACAATAGCAGAATAAAGAGATCCATTCCTCTGGAGAACCTGCAGAACAGAGGCCGGTACTAACACCAGAGCATCAGAGTCAGAGTTTGTAGAGGAACTGCTGAGAGAAATTGAGTCATTCCAAGCTGCAAACGGGCTGTCTTGCAGATTGTTAGTTGGAAGAATTCCATCCTGAACTTGCAGACCCTCATTAGCCAACCACTCCTGGTAATTATAGAGAACAGGTGGAGCAGGTGGAGGAGGTGCAGGCCATTCTCCCCATTGGGGGTGTATCTCAATATCTTCTTGAGCTGCAACATTTTCACCCACATCCTCTGCAACATTGTTTCCAGCACCCTATTGAGACATCCAGTTATTAAGTTGCATCTGATAGAGTTGTTCAGCACTAAGGCCTTCACCATAGAGAGGATGTGGTATCCCATTAGCAGGTGGTGGATCTTCACCAGCCGGAGGAACTTCGGGCAAATGAGCATTCCAATCCGAGCTGCACAACATTGTAACGCAAACTGTCCAGCAGTGACGACTGCCTCCAAGTTGGCGGATAACCAAGCTCTTGGGCACCAACCTGAGATGAATGAATTTAACATGGAGAAGTATTAGCTTTCTGTCTCCTCTTGGGTTGTGCCAGTGCGTCAGACTACCAAAGCCATCAACAGATCTATGCAGATAATTGTAGGTTTGGTAATCTTGAGGAAAACCAATGTATAGAAGCCAAACATCAGGAGCATAAGTAGTGAGCCGCATGTTAAGTGCCTCATCATGCGGAACAAAAGAAACTACAGTGTTCATCTCCCCTTCTTCCTCAGCATCAAACTCAAAAGTAGTACCCACAACATTATCTCGCATCAGAGGACTAGGGAAACCGTAAATAGCAATGCCTAGTGGATGATCATCAATTTCAGTCGGAACAAAGTTGGATTCATGCAGAAGACCGGTGATTACTTGCCTCAGAGCAGCCTTATGATGGAACGGGACATGGCAGTTCACCTCGGCAATGGCGAGAAAGTCGTGGTTGAGAGGAGGCACAGGATGGACCTCCATGTCGCTACGAACGATCCGGTCAGCTGGCCCGAGCTCGATGGTCATCCCCATCGGGATGTAGGGGACGACGTTGACAGGAAAGTTCACCATTGAAGCCGGCAGAGAAGCTCTCAAGGCAGGCAAAGCAGGGGAAGTGGAATGCGGAACGGTAGCTGGGATTGTCTTAGGCTTCCATATTAGTCTTTGCGCCTCTCTCCCCTCCAACAATATGGCTCCAGATGTCCAAATCGGCCGCAGATGCTGCATCGAATGGTTGTAAAAGCATCTGATTTTTTATTGCGGTTAGGGAAGGTAATCAATGAACGTTGGCAACTGGATATCTGCTTCTGATGTGACGTCGAGTTGATAGCACAGGGTGTGTTAGTTTGTTTAGCAAGTGGTGCACCCTTAGGAATACCATCTTGACCATTATTTTTGCCCAAAATTGCATCGTCGCGAGAGGGAATCGTGGTGGAGATTCCTTTGGGTTGCCACCAAAGGTAGGTACTATCAGCCTTACCACAGTTATTAGGTAAGTGGCCTAATAGATGGCAATGATGGCAAAATAACTTGGAAGGGCAGAAATCCGCTAAATGTCCTTTGGAGGAGCAAATTATGCAAGAGAAACCTTGATGTACCAAAGTTGAGCTGGTCACAAGAGGCCGGGCCGGGATAGGCTCCAAATGTGTGTCCTGGTTGGGCTGAATATCGACGGCCTGGATGTGACAAAACGGCCCAAGATGGCCTAGTTGGTTACAGTTTGAGCAAATGATGACTTTATTGAGAATAAACTCCATAGATGGAACCGAGTCCAAGGCCCAAACTTTAGCAATATGCGAATCATCATATCCCGCCTTCCGAAAATCCATAATGTGTAGGAGAATAAATTGTGGAATAGACTCCCAATAAGAGGACCGGAAATTAGTACCAATAAATGTCGATTGAGGCCTTTGAATGTGAGGATTAATGACTGATTTGAAGTTGCCCAAACGGATAAAATTATTATCTTTGTCATGCAAGGAAATATCCGGTTGAAAACTACCAAAAATGACCTTTTCAGGATGAACCAGCGATTGATCCAATGGAGAGCTTGGTTCATGGCCAAGAACACTGCTTGACTGCGGAGGAAGAAAACCAAACTTTGCAAGCTCCATGGCTGAATGATTATATGGAAGATCCTCAGAAGACTGGAACTTAAACCTTGTCTTGATGGCCATAGGAGAACGTGAAACCAACTCAGAGAGCTCATGGTCAGAATGCCAACTTTGATCTGATTGAGAATTAAACCAGGCATTGTGCCTATAGAGATTGAAATGACAAACAAAATCTGGCCAGACCCGGTCCTTAAGACCATACACAAAATGACCAACTTTATTTGAGGCCACAGAAAAACGAAATTGCCGACCAGCAAGATGCTTGACATTGAATCCCGAGGAGGATCCACCAATGCAACATTGGAGGGCAAGAACAACTGATTCGATTGAGAGAGGAAATGAGGCAGAGGAAAACGCCACCACTAGGAAGAATTCTCTTGCACCTCCGATAGGGGAGAAATGAACGGTAGAACCAAACCTTTTGCGCACCTGTGTCTCCACTGCTTGACCAGGGGAGAAATCCCAATGTAGAAGCCCCTCCATTGGTGGAGATTAGAGATCGCCATTGTTGGTGGGAGAGGAGAGCGGGTGAGGTGGGAGGGGAGCCATTCTGACACGCTAGTTTATGCGTTGCTTCGTAAGGGGCTGATTTGGATCCATATATTTCATGCTATGGTTAGGTTTACCTTAATTATTCTTTCGTAGTTGCAGATGCTTGCGAGAGGGGTTAATCATAATTGGGATGCTTGTCCAAGGAAGGGCAGTACCCAAGCACCGGTCCACCCACATATCAAATTATCAAAGTAACAAATGCGAATCATATGAGCATGATGAAAACTAGCTTGACGATAATTCTCATGTGTCCTCGGGAGCGCTTTCCTTTATATAAGAGTTTTTCCAGGCTTGTCCTTTGCTACAAAAAGGATTGGGCCACAGTGCTGCACCTTGTTACTTTTGTTACTTGTTACCCGTTACGAATTATCTTATCACAAAACTATATGTTACCATAATTTCAGTGCTTGCAGAGAATACCTTACTAAAAACCGCTTGTCATTTCCTTCTGCTCCTCGTTGGGTTCGACACTCTTACTTATCGAAAGGACTACGATAGATCCCCTATACTTGTGGCTCATGAATATGCATCTAATCTATGTGGGTGAAGTTTGTGGATTATTTAAGCTTGCGGGTCGACCTAGAGATGAAGTAAATAAGAAGGTTTTCCCTTCATATTTGAAGGGAAAGTCATTTAAATGGTATAGGCCATGTGATGATATTGGAACGTGGGATTGGAACCGATTGAGATTGGAATTTCATCAAAAGTTTTATCCTATGCATCTGGTTCGTCACGATCGGAACTATATATATAATTTTTGGCCTCATGAACGAGAAAGCATCGCTCAAGCTTGGGGGAGGCTTAAGTACATGATGTACACATGCCCAAATCATGAGCTCTCAAAAGAAATTATCTTACAGAATCTTTATGCTCGGCTTTCTCATAATGATCAAACCATGCTCGATTCTTCTTCAACTGACTCCTTTATGAAGAGAACTATTGAATTCAGATAAGATCTTCTGGAAAGAATTAAACACAACTCCAAAGATTGGGAACTCGACAAAGTTAATGAGTCAGGTATAATACTTGAGTTCAATTGTGTTAAATATTTTATGGATACCGATGCTTTTCATAAGTTTAGTACTAAATATGAACTTGACTATGAGATGTTAGCTTACTTTTGTGAATCATTTGCTAATCATGTTGATCACCCTAAGGAGAAGTGGTTTAAATATCATCCCCCTATTAAAGAAAAGATTATAGAACCTGTTATAGTTAAAGATGAAACTATCATTTACAATGTTGATCCAGTTGTGCCTACCGCTTATATTGAGAAACCACCTTTTCCTGTTAGGATAAAGGAGCATGCTAAAGTTTCAACTGTGGTTAAAAAAAGTAATATTAGAGCACCTAGACCTTCTGAACAAATTAAAGTTGAACCCAATGTTGCTATGGTTAAAGATATCTTGGTCGATAATATAGATGGGCATGTTATTTACTTTTGTGGTGAAGCCGCTAGAATTGCTAAGCCCGATCCTAAAGACAAGAATAAACCTATCGTTGGCATGCCTCTTGTCTCAGTTAAAATAGAAGATCATTGTTACCATGGCTTATGTGATTTGGGTGCTAGTGTGAGTGCTATTCCGTTCACTTTATATCAAGAGATTATAAATGATATTGCACCTGTTGAGATAGAAGATATTGATGTTACTATTAAGCTTGCAAATAGAGATACTATTTCACCACTTGGAATTGTTAGAGATGTTGACGTCTTGTGCGGGAAAATAAAATACCCTACTAATTTTCTAGTTCTTGCTTCTCCACAAGATGATTTTTGTCCCTTTATATTTGGTAGACCCATCTTGAACACCATTAATGCTAAGATTGATTGCACTAAAGAAATTGTCAGCGTTAACTTTGGAGATGTGCCTAATGAGTTAAATTTCTATAAATTCAGTAGAAAACCTCATGATAAAGAATTGCCTAGTAAAGATAAAATTATTGGTCTTACTTCTATTGCTGTACCTCCTACTGATCCGTTAGAACAATATTTGCTAGACCATGAAAATGATATGCACATGAATGAAAGAAATGAAATAGATAAGATGTTTTTTGATCAAACACCTATCCTTAAACATAATTTGCCTGTTAAAACTCTTGGAAGTACTCCTCCACCTAAGGGCCTCTTTGATTCATAGGATTGCAAAAGCACAGGAATAGGGAAAATGTAGGATCGGAATGGCATGTCCATTGGATCCCTATGGGATTTGTGTTTGTTTGATTGTGTCACGGGAAAAACAAAGGATTTCTTCCAAGAGCTTTGAGTGGATGTTAGAATTCATGTGAAATGTAGTACAAATGAATCCTTAGGAAAAAATCCTATAGGATTCAATCCTATGAATCAAACGACGAACGTAGGAAAAATTCCTAAGGATTCTAATCCTTCCAAAATCCCATGAAAATCCTTTGAATCAAAGAGACCCTAAAGGTGATCCTGTGTTTGAATTGAAACAATTACCTGATACATTGAAATATGCTTATCTTGATGAAAAGAAGATACATGATGTTATTATTAGTGCTAACCTTTCAGAGCATGAAGAAAAGAGATTACTAAAAACTCTGAAGAATCACCGTGCCGCTATTTGATATACTCTTGATGATCTTAAGGGCATTTGTACCACTCTATGTCAGCACAAGATTAATATGGAACCTAATGATAAACTAGTCATTGATCACCAACGATGATTAAATCCTAAGATGAAGGATCTGGTCAGAACTGAAATATTGAAGGTTCTGGAAGCAGGTATAATTTATCCCATAGCTGATAGTAGATGGGTAAGTCTTGTTCATTGTGTTCCTAAGAAAGGAGGCATTACCATTGTTCCTAATGATAAGAATGAACTCATTCCACAAAGAATTATGACTGGTTATAGGATGGTGATTGATTTCAGAAAATTAAGCAAAACTACTAGAAAAGATCATTACCCCTTGCATTTTATAGATCAAATGTTAGAAAGACTATCTAAGAACACACAATTTTGCTTTCTTGACGGATATTCTGGTTTTTTCTCAAATACCTGTATCATTGAAAGATCATGAGAAAACTACTTTTACTTTCCCTTTTGGAACTTATGCTTATAGATGTATGCCTTTTGATTTATGTAATGCACCCGCTACCTTTCAAAGATGTATGACTACTATATTCTATGATTTTTGTGAAAAGATTGTTGAGGTTTTCATGGATGATTTCTTCATTTATGGGACTTCTTTTGATGATTGCTTAAGCAACCTTGATCAAGTTTTGCAGAGATGTGAAGAAACTAATCTTGTCTTGAATTGGAAGAAGTGCCACTTTATGGTGAATGAAGGTATTCTCTTAGGTCATAGAATCTCCAAAAAAGATATTGAGGTATATAAATGTAAAGTTGACGCAATTGAGAAAATGCCATGTCCTAAAGATATTAAAGGTCTAAGAATTTTTCTTGGTCATGTTGGTTTCTATAGAAGGTTTATTAAAGACTTCTCTAAAATTTCCAGGCCTCTTACTAATCTTTTGCAAAAAGATGTCCCATTTGTTTTTATGGTGATTGTGTAGAAGCCTTTGAAACACTTAAGAAAGCATTAACCTCTGCACCTATTGTTCAACCACCTGATTGGAACTTGCCTTTTCAAATTATGTGTGATGCTAGTGATTATGTTGTTGGTGTTGTTCTAGGACAAAGAGTTGATAAGAAATTAAATGTTGTCCATTATTCCAGTAAAACTCTATA
Organism: Triticum aestivum; assembly: GCF_018294505.1. Classification (NCBI taxonomy): domain Eukaryota; kingdom Viridiplantae; phylum Streptophyta; class Magnoliopsida; order Poales; family Poaceae; genus Triticum; species Triticum aestivum. The sequence continues at coordinate 625,295,165 of NC_057807.1, forward strand.
AAGTGCTAAAAGAAATTATGCTACTACCGAGAAAAAAATAGCAGTTGTGTTTGCATGTGATAAATTCAGATCTTGCCTAGTTGATTATAAAGTAATTGTTCACACTGATCACGCTGCTATTAAATATCTTATGGAAAATAAAGATGCTAAACCTAGACTCATTAGGTGGGTTCTATGGCTACAAGAATTTGATTTGCATATTACTCATAGGAAGGGAGCTGAGAATCCTCTAGCTGATAATCTATCTAGATTGGAAAACATTCTTGATGACCCTCTACCTATTGATGATAGTTTACCTGATGAACAACTAACTATTATAGATGCTTCTCGTAATACTCCTTGGTATGCAGACTATGCTAACTACATCGTTGCTAAATTTATACCACGTAGTTTCACATACCAACAAAACAAAAGGTTCTTCTTTGATTTAATACATTACTTCTGGGATAACCCACATCTTTATAAAGGAGTAGATGGGATTATTAAATGTTGTATACCTGAGCATGAACAAGAACAAATCCTAAGAAAGTGTCATTTTGAGTCTTACGGATGTAACGCAGATCCGATGCGCCAGGTGTCTGCCTGTTATTCGTTGTCATTGCCATGTCATTTGCTTGCGTGTTGCATTTTATCATGTCATCATGTGCATTGCATTGCATACGTGTTCGTCTCATGAATCCGAGCATTTTCCCCATTGTCCGTTTTGCAATCCGGCGCTCCTATGCCCTCCGGCGTTCCCCTTTTCTCTCCTGTTGTGAGTGGGTATTAAACTTTCTCGGAATGGCCCGAGGTTTGCCAAGCGGCCTTGGTATACCACCGGTAGACCGCCTGTCAAGTTTCGTGCCATTTGGAGGTCGTTTGATACTCCAACGGTTAACCGGGTAACCGTAAAACCCCCTCTTTCTCTTTGCAGCCCAACACCCCTTCCAAACTGGCCCAAAACCCATCTAACTCCCCTCCATACTCTCGGTCGTTCGATCATGATCGTGTGGGCGAAAACCGCTCCTCATTTGGACTCTCCTAGCTCCCTCTACCTATAAAACTAGGCCCTCCACCGAAATTCGCGGATGAAAACCCTAGATCCATTCCTTCCGCGCCGCCGGACATGTCCGCCGACGGCCGGACATGTCCGCCCGTCGCCCCCGTCCAATCCGACCGCGCCACCTGTCCCGCCGCCGCCGTCCCGCCGCCGCGGCCCGCGGGGCCCGAGGCCGGCCCGCCCGGCCCGCGCATCGCCGCCGCCCGCGCCCGAAGTGCCTCGTCGTCGCCGGAATTCGCCACCGGCTGCCGCCGCCGCTCGCCGGCGCCCCCGATCCCCGCCGCCTCGCCGCCGCAGGCCCCGCGCCCTGCGCCTCCTCCGCCGGCGCCCCCTCTCCGTCCGGTCGCCCCTCGGCCCCGCCGCTGCCAGCCTCCACTGGAGCCGCCCCGGACCGGCGCCGCGCCGCCCCGCGCGCCGCCCGACGCCGCCGGCCCCGGATCCGGCCGGAGCCCTCCGCCGGCGCGGATCTAGCCGCCTCCCGCCTTCCCCGTCGTCAGCCGGCCGGCCCCCCTCGCCGGAGCTCCTCCTCCGACCTCGCCGGGCCCGATCCACTCCGCGTTGACTTTTTCCCCCGAGGTCCATTTTTCCACTAAGTCCCCAGATTCCAGTATTTTCATGCCATGTTCAACCTGCTGTATCTCTGCATCTGTAGCTCCGTTTCGTGCGTGTAATATGTCAAATTGTTCGTATTGACGAGTACATCATTTCATCCCATTGCATCATATTCATTTGAGGTCATATAGATGCCTGAATCATCGTTGTAAGAGTGCTTCATAATGTTTTCTGCTGTCTGTTATCAGAACGAGCTCTTTTGTCATTTTTGCCATGATTGATGTGTGCATCCTATGAGGTTGATGCCTTCATGTGTTTTGAACTATGACATGTCTTCTTTATAGAGGTGCTTAACATGTATTTTTGTGATCAATGTGGTGACTAGCATAAGCATGCAAACTAGGCATCATGATGTTGCTGATTTTAGTCCCTGTTCTGCTGTTATTTTGATGCCATGTAAACATGATACTACAGAGAGATCCATGCATATTTTGAGATACTTCAGTAAGGGTGTTTTGAACATGTGGTTATTCTCTATCCATTAATGCCCTTGGTTGCAATTATGGAGTAGTCTAGCATGTCATTTGAGTGCTCTACTTTTGCTTCAAAATGTTTCCTGGCAGATTGTTTACATGTTATTCAATTTTGCCAAGGTTGCTATAGTTGATCCTTGCATGCTATGGACTTGTTCTTGACTTGGTTTGTTTCACAAACATGTCTTCTTGATGATGCTATGCTTATCTTGTCATGCAATGAATTGTGGTGAGTGAATCGAGCTTGTTAAGTAGTGTACTTGATGTTGCTATTTTGCTAGGCTGAATCTGTTATTTCGTGATGCGATGTAAACATGCTCCTACAAATCATTCTGTGCATAATCTGGAGATGTTCTATAAATGTGTTTTGTTCTACATGTCATCCTCTATCCATCCATGCCCCTGGTTGCATTTATAGGTTGCTGTAGCTTGTTGTAATCTTGCTCTAAACTTGCTTCATAATGTTGCTGCCAGCCTGTTAACATTAAGTTCAGTTGTTTCCATGTGTTTTGCTAGTGATCCATGCACCCTATGAACTTGCTATTGCCATGCTTAGCTTCACAAATATGTCTTCTTACTGTTGGGTGCCTTTTCATGCCATGTTTTTCTCTGTGGTGAGTGGTACAAGCTCATCTACATGCCTTCATAATTCTGTTTCTGCCATGTTTGAATCTGTAATATAACTTGCCATGTTTACATGGATGCCATCATATTTTCTGATCATTTTTGGCTTATGGTCAGTAAGGGATTTTTGTTCTATGCTATTAGTAGATTTATGCCATGCCTTTTTTTGCCATGATAAGTTCCTGTAACATGTTGTTTGATAGCTCTAAACATTGCAACCTGATGTTATTTTCTACAATGTCTGAAATTGTTATAACTTGCAATCTTACCATGTGTGTTTGAGGATGTTCTAGTGATTTCTAGAGATAACTCAGTGTTCATGTTTTATTGTGCTTTACCTGTACATCATGGTCATGCCTTTTGTTTTCATATTGAGGTCCTGTAGCATATTGTTTTGATGCTTGCAATATGCCTAGTTGCTGTTTTGGACAGCTTGTCCTTTAAACTTGTTTCATGTGTGTGTGTTGAATCGTTGCTCCGTTTTGAGTGTGCTCTATATGAAACTTGCTTGATTTTGCATGTAGTTTCATATTATCATGTTGCATCCATGTTTTGAGGTGTTTGCTTGATGTTTGGGTGCATTTTGCATCAATGCCATGTTTAACTTGTTTTGCTCATATCTTCTAGGCCGTAGCTCCGAATTAAATGAACTTTATATGTAACTTGACTAGAATCTTGTGTAGATCATCTTCGTGCACCTTAACTTGCTGTTTAACAACTTCAACTTAATGTTTGTTCAGATCTGGACCAATTTCGAAATTTGCATATGAGGACTTACCGGAATTGTTATATGTTGTTCCCGGCCTCATTTAAACTTGCCTTGATGTGTTGCTCTTGTTTGCATCATCTCTTGCCATGAGTAGCTTCATGTAGCTTGGTCATGAATCATGCTTGTTGTGCATCATGTCTTGTTCATGTGTGGTGTGTTTACCATGTTGTGTGCTTCTCTCGATAGTTCCCGTTTTGTTGCGATCGTGAGGATTCGTTCGTCTACGCTTGGTTCGTCTTCGTGGCTTCATCTTCTTCATGGACTCGTTCTTCTTCCTTGCGGGATTTCAGGCAAGATGACCGCTACCCTGGATCTCACTACTATCATTGCTATGCTAGTTGCTTCGTTCTATCGCTTTGCTGCGTTACCTATCTTTTGCTCATCAAGCCTTCCCATATTGCCATGAACCTCTAACCTTTGACACCTTTCCTATGCAAACCGTTGTTTGGCTATGTTACCACTTTGCTCAGCCCCTCTTATAGCGTTGCTAGTTGCAGGTGAAGTTGAAGATTTCTCCATGGTGGACAGGATTTTGGTTGGGATATCACAATATCTCTTATATTATTAATGCATCTATATACTTGGTAAAGGGTGGAAGGCTCGGCCTTATGCCTGGTGTTCTGTTCCACTCTTGCCCCCCTAGTTTCTGTCATACCGGTGTTATGTTCCCGGATTTTGCGTTCCTTACACGGTCGGGTGATTTATGGGACCCCCTCGACAGTTCGCTTTGAATAAAACTCCTCCAGCAAGGCCCAACATTGGTTTTACCATTTGCCTCACCACCACCTACTTTTCCCTTGGGAGTCGCTCTCTCGAGGGTCATCTTTATTATAGCCCCCCCGGGCCAGTGCTTGTCTAAGTGTTGGTCCGAACCAGAGCCACTTGCAGTGCCACCTCGAGGAAACTTGAGGGTTGGTTTTAGTTGTACGTAGTGTTCATCCGGTGTTGCCCTGAGAACGAGATATGTGCAGCTCCTATCGGGATTGTCGGCGCATCGGGCGGCTTTGCTGGTCTTGTTTTACCATTGTCGAAATGTCTTGTAAACTAGGATTCCGAGTCTGATCGGGTCTTCCTGGGAGAAGGTATATTCCTTCGTTGATCGCGAGAGCTTGTCATGGGCTAAGTTGGGACACCCATGCAGGGTATAATCTTTCGAAAGCCGTGCCTGCGGTTATAGGTAGATGGGAATTTGTTAATGTCCGGTTGTAGATAACTTGACACCAGATCCGAATTAAAACGCATCAACCGCGTGTGTAGCCGTGATGGTCTCTTTTCGGCGGAGTCCGGAAAGTGAACACGGTTTCTGGGTTATGTTTGACGTAAGTAGGAGTTCAGGATCACTTCTTGATCATTACTAGTTGACGACCGTTCCATTTGCTCTCTTCTCGCTCTTATTTGCATATGTTAGCCACCATATATGCTTAGTCGCTGCTGCAACCTCGCCACTTTACCCCTTCCTTTCCCTTTAAGCTTTGCTAGTCTTGATACCCATGGTAATGGGATTGTTGAGTCCTTGTGGCTCACAGATTACTACAACAACAGTTGCAGGTACAGGTTTTACGATGACCATGACGCGAGAGCGATGCTTGCTTGCGTTGAGTTCTTCTGCTTCTTCGATTAGGGGATAGGTTCCAGGTCGGCAGCCTGGGCTAGCAGGGTGGATGCCGTTTGAGTTTCTGTTTGTGTTTCATCCGTAGTCGGATGATGCTCTTATGTCTTGTGATGTTGTATTCATGTGGCATTGTATGCATTATGTATGTATCCCCATCTATTATGTAATGTTGATGTAATGATATCCACCTTGAAAAAGCGTCTCAATATGCGGATCTATCCTTGGTGGGACCTTCGAGTTCCTTTTGGATAGGGTCGCATATTGGGCGTGACAACGGAGGACACCATGCTGGAGACAGAACTACACATAAGGTATTACAATCTTGTTTTTATTAGCCTACTCTCTTCAAGGATGCACGTAAGTTTGTCTTATCTTGTGATTAATGTCAAAGAATTAGTAATATTGGTAGACGTCAGGAAATGCCTATGAATTATTCACTTGTTATTAAAGCATTTGATGTTTGGGGATTTGATTTCATGGGACCTTTTCCTTCCTCTAATGGGTATACACATATTTTAGTTGTTGTTGACTACGTTACTAAGTGGGTAGATGCTATACCAACTTGTAGTGCCGATCATAATACTTCTATTAAAATGCTTAAAGAAGTTATTTCCCAAGGTTCGGAGTCCCTAGATATTTAATGACTGATGTCGGTTCACATTTTATTCATGGTGCATTCCAAAAACTACTTGCTAACTATGATGTCAACCATAGAATTGCATCTCCTTGCCATCCTCAATCTAGTGGTCAAGTTGAATTGAGCAATAGAGAAATAAAGCTAATCTTGCAAAAGACTGTCAATAGATCTAGAAATAATTGGTCTAAGAAACTTGATTATTGATGTCTATTACGCAACCTGTCGTGGTTTTGTCACGACAGATGCCCTAGTGAAAGGGCTTAGGTGTGGAGCCATCGCTACCTAGGTTAGCTTGAAGGGGTTGAACGGGTCAAAGAACACAAAGAGTTTACCCAAGTTCGGCCTGTCACAGCGAGGTAAAAGCCTACGTCATGCTTCTAGTTGTATTGCTTGAGATTCGATTACAAGGGAGCGAATACGCTTGACCTAGCTATCGATCAATTGTTTCTTGAGTTACCCCGCCACCGGGTCTCACCTTTATATACACAGGTCGAGACCCGGAGGCTTATAGAGTCCTGGCCAGCTCACACAACATGGTCGGCTCAGTTTCTAACTAGTCATGCCTTACAGGGCAAGTCATCATATGGCAGTTCATACGCCCGGGTCTTGGGCTTTCACAAGGCCTGCTTCCATGAGCCGCCGTCTTCACACCCTGGGCCTCCTTGGACATTCTTCATATTAAACCGCTAATGGTGTAACATGGCCCCTCCTAGGTACGTCACACCTCGGAGCTTTATCCCCAACATTAGGCCCCGGGTTGATTTGAACTTTTTCATGTCATCTTGCCTCCTTGATTTCCACACATGCCATCTTATCACCTCCTTATAAATAGAAACAAGGGCCCTCTTTTTCACTTTTACCCATGCCTCTACCTCTTCTTCCTCCTCACGACGACCGATGCCATCGGAGCACCGCCACCCCAGTCAACAACTTCGTCTTGGCCGCTGGATCAACCTGATTTCGACCAAAAAAACTGTGGCGCCCCTCTGTTGTCCATCAGCGTCACCAGGTACCTATCCCCTTTTGCTTCTAATCTGCATTGGGTTCCCCAGTTCTTTAGTGTTCATCAGAGTTCATCATGGTTCCTCCACTACTCTGCTTTAGTTGAATCTAGATGCAACATAGAAGTCATGCGGTAGTAGTCCTAACACTCATAGAATCATCCCTTTCTACCAGATTCAGTTTGACCGCTCTGGTTCTTCTGCCCCCATTTTAGGGTTAAGATTTAATTTTTCTTTTTGAAACTGCCGCAGATCCATAATTATAACTGCAATTGTAAAACCTGTTTACTCCACACTTAGCAGAATTCAACAATCTTGGATCTAAAGGTACTTGACCCGCCCTTCAGTTTTTGGGCGGGTTTAACTGTAAATTTGTAACCCGCCAAAGATTCCAATAGCTGCTTCCAATTAACCTGTCAATCATGCTATTGGCTTATATTTCCGTAATAGCTCCTCATAATAAAAACATTATGTAATCACCTTAGGCGGCTTATCATTATAATTGTAAGCCGCCATGCCTCTGTCTGGCTTTCAAATTTGCAACCGGCTTTGTATAGCAATATGGAATTTATCACCTTTTATTTCCTGATCACAGCTTATCACCTCCGGTTCAACATGACTAAGGCACCTACAATTTGTGAACTAATCCCTTCCAAGGTCACTGAAGGGACCCTCAAATACTATGTTTCTATGGGTGTCTTAGCGGCCAAGAACGTCACCAATTGGCGGGTTCCTGGTTCTGAATGCCCTCTTGAACCTCAAGAGGGCGAGGTTATAGTTTTCATAGATCATCTTCTTCGCGGTTTCTCTCCGCCCGGATCAAAATTCTTTCGAGACATGCTGTATTTTTACAACCTTCATCCTCAAGACATTGGCCCCAATTCCGTCTCCAACATATGCAATTTCCAAGTATTATGCGAAGCCTATCTTTGTGAAGAGCCTTCTATAGATCTGTTTAGAGACTTTTATTACATCAACCACCTAACAGAGATGACCGATGGGTTGAGTCTTGAACTTGGGGGCGTCTCAATTCAGAGGCGGAGGGACATGTCATTCCCCTCAGTCACTCTGCCAAGTCATCCCAAAGATTGGAATTCACTTGGTTCTACTATAAAGACACCTCTCCAGAAGGTGAGAACCGCCTGCTGGGTTATTGTCCAGATCGGCTTCCTACTAGCGGCCCACTCCCAGGGCGGATGACTGCCACAGAGCGCAACCTCTATTCTTCTAATTTTTCCAAGATCCGGGTCTTCATTGCAAATGGCTTAACTGGAGTCGATCTTGGAGAATTCTACCGTTAAGCCGCCACCTCGGCTTGATGTGCGAATATACTGGAAGTACAAAATATCCACATCGCTATAACCCCATTGAATTAGACCAACAGCAGTTAAATCAAGCTGTCAAATCACTCCTTGGCGAGCCAAAGGAGAACAGCATTAAAACGGGCCTAACTCCTTTTTGTGTTCTTAACCCGCCACCAGCTGTAAGTATCTTGTATGAACCTCTTTTGCCTTACTATCAATCTCTTGAGTAACTGGTTTTAACCATATTATTCCTATAGTCAGGCCGACTCTCCTTTCTGGAAGAGGAAGATACAACCCGGTGATGCTAAAGCCAAAAGGGTTAAAACAACAGGCCGCGGCTCGGGTCATCCTAAGAAGCCCACCGCACAAGAACAACTGGAACTGGACAACTCAAAGGTAGAACTTGATTCACTTGGTATTCTTTTTTGTGCATTTTATTGGCGCTAACTCCTCTCAGGATGACGCGGAGACCAGCCAAGCAGATGTTGAAGAGGTAACTATTATTTCCTCTGACTCGGAGCCTTAGCCAAGACAGAAAGTGCGGCAAAGTGACCCGGAAAGTAAGGTTTTCTCACCCTTTAGCTTACGTGGATGCAAACTTTATTTTGAAGAAACAACAACATGAATCCGGGTGCACAACCCGGAATAGCGGAGGCGGAGACCTTTCTACCGGCTTACCGAACACGTCGGTCCCTTGCAAACGCCAAAAAGAGGTGCCCCAGTGTTCAATCCTCTCCTTTCCAAAGGCGGGTCTTATTTGTCAACCACTTAATCCTTCTGACTCAAATTATCAGGGAACCTCTCACTCATCCTCCGACGACTCCACTGGGACTCTGATGCCTCTCTTCAAAATCGTCCCTGGGTAAGAACATTCGACTTCTTTGTTTGAACACTTTTAAACTGATATATTCACATCCTCGTATGTCTTATTTTCAGCGGTATAGCCAAAGCAAGCAAGAAGTTGAAGATAGGCAAGCCAGTTAAAGATCCAAAGGTCACTGAGCCGGAGAAACAGACGTCAATATCATAAGAGTCAAATTAGAATCCCAAAGTCACTACCAATGACCCGCCACCAGAAACTCATTACACTATAGTGGATCCAATGGGTCTTGACCCATCCAGTGCTAAGGCGCCAAGTCCTACCAAACCTACCAAAGCAAGCGCTGAAGATGTCTTCGTTACTGGCACTGGTTACACAGAACCAGGAAATCCCACCGTGTTGGTTAAGCATTCTGCTAAGGAAGAACTAATTGCCTCTGAGAAGAGCAACCCAAATTTGATATTGCGAGCTACTCAAAATTGGATGTCAATGAGTTATATTCCGGCTATCTGAGCCTTCTGCATACCAGTTGTGACTTGGAAGCTGATTTAGTGAAGGGAATGCGGCAAAAATACGAGGTATAAACATCTGCCTCCTCTGTATATATAGTCCTCCAGCCCCCAAGTCTTATCCGTAGGAATGAATATGTTGAGTATGGGTAAGACTTTTATGAATATGTCATTGCAAATTTTGAGCCATAGCCCTCATGAACTGGCTTATCTGATATAGATGAGCTGGATCATCTTTATTACCTTCAAAGTATAACTTCACTTTCTAGCCCTCACAGGCCGGCTTGTCTGATAAAGATGAACCAGGTCTTTAGTAATACAATTTGAAAAGAACTTCCTCATAGATTAGCCCCCAAGTGCCAAGTGCTTTGCTGGCAATGTGCTTGGGACTTGTATGTAAATTGTGTCCTAAAAATATGTTTATAACCTTTTGTTTCTTACTTGCAGGATGCCTTAAGCTTGACTGGGTCCCAATTGGTGGATGTGAAGAACAGACTTGAACACCAAGAAGCTGAAACACGCATAGCTGACTCCAAGTTTAAGTTTAACTTGGATGAAAACAAGAAACTCAGAGCCGGATTTTCCACACAGAGAGCCGCCTGGGAGGAGGAAAAGGCCGCCTTACTGCAAAGGGCGGAAGCTGCTGAATCTTCCTTGAAGAAGACCGCTACATAGCTGACCGGCTTAAAATGCCATATTTCATAGAAGACATCGCTATCTTTGGTAAGTAAATCAGAACGTATAACCTTTCCCAATAGTTAATTTTAATTTGCCTAGCGACTCATCTACATGTCTTCTCAATAGGCCCCAGGAGCTCCAATCTTGGCCAAGACATGTTGTTGAAGCTCAAAGCCGTGTATACTCTGGTGGAACAATTATACACTGGCACACAACAGACTCTTGTAGTTATATCCAATGGTAAAGAGCCGCCAACTCTCCTCAGGGAGGTGCTAAATAAGTTGTCTATGATGCCTCAAAAACTAGAAGAGATAAAAGCGATCAGCCGCCTGCGCTGGTGCCATTACGGCTCTTACCTGATCCAAAGCATGGCAAGTAGAATTAGACCCGAAGGAGATGGCCACTGGTTGTCCAAGCCTCAAAGAAGATGGGTCTCCTTTTGATCACACGGACTTTACCAAGTGTTTAAAGGAGATGTGTCCCTTGGCGTGCAAGCTGGCCGAGGAAACCGATTTATCTAGGTATCAAGCGGCTTACACCATGGAGAATGCCAAAGTGAAAGCGTCGGCTTATGACGTCATGGATCTCACCCCTCCAATGTGTAAGCATACTTTTTCTCCTGATGCTGATCCGTCCCCAATTAAGAATGATGAAGCTGTATTCTAAGCCTTAACCGACATCAACTGGACGTCACCTGACCTCCATATGGGCGAAGAGGAAGAGCCGGAGCGGGATGATTCGGAGTCCTCAACCCGTCGTGATGAAAACAAATGATACCAGGCGGCTCTCCGCCCTGGGCATAAATATCTTGTGCTAAAAACACTTTGCTCCAATTATTCAGGTCCATGGTGGCCTTGTAATAGGCTAGATTTGAAAACGATGATCTGTCATGCCATCGTTCAGGTTTATCTTTTGAATGCTTAAATTGTCGATCTGATACTTATGATATTTTAAATCATGTGGGTTAGATCGAAATTTTCATACTCCCTGCACACAAGCAAATAGCATGTGCCCTGGCGGTTTAAGCCAAGGCGGGTCACAAATATCTTTGAAAACCCTGATATAATGATCTTTAATTTTTTTTTGATATAAAGACTATTAGTGCAGGCCATATAAGCCGGAACACTCTGGCAATTTAAAAGTCCAAATCCAGGGAGGTTTAATATGTCCCAAATGTTCATACATACATGGAGATTGATATCATGTTGATGTCGTGATAATTATAATCCAGAATGGGTATTAACCCGTAGGTATGAAATCTCATGACTTTGATTGCTCAAGGCAAATTATCCTAGCGACTTAGAGTCTGCTTAATAGGGCGGGTTACCAGACCCAAATATGCTCAATTATGAGTCATATAATCAAGGATGCGTGGCCTTACAATGTATACTTGAGCAGAAAAATTCTGCAAGGAGTGCAAATCCAAAATGTCTAGAAAAAGAAATTCAGAAAAAAAATCAGGTGCTTTCATAGGCCGCACAACCTTAAAATTCAAGTGCTTTCATGGGCCGCACAGCCGCTAAGATTCGAGTGCTTTCATAGGCCGCACAACCTTAGAGTCGGCCTCGCTCATTGTAAGTCGGCCCTCACATGACAAACCGCCATTTTAACCTTAACGAGTTCAGGGTCTTAGTTAAAAGATTGACTGTTAAGAGTACGGTAGATCATTCAGGAATACCTGGTGGAGTAGCATCATGCACACAGGCAGGTCAAGACTTGGGTTTCGGCATCTAGCCTAGTCATGAGGGTAAGAAAGCTAAACTCGGTGGGTTGGAAGCCCCCAAGTAACCTTGTGAACAAATAATAAAGACTCAGATGCTTCAAAATGAAACGACAGAGGCCCTGAATTATCAGGTATGCCGGCTTTATTATATTGATCATAATATATACATTGATAAAAGTATGTACAACACGAGAGCTGGTGGCTCAAGTGTAATAAGGCCGAAGATGAGCAATATTCCATGGCCGGCGGGTCTCTTCCTCTGACTTATTGGAGTCCTTATGTTCTTGTATATCAATGAGGTAGTATGACCCGTTTTTTACATTCTTGCTGACCACAAAAGGTCCTTCCCAAGGTGGGGATAACTTATGCATATCTGTTTGATCTTGGATTAACCGCAGTACTAAGTCGCCTTCTTGAAAGGTTATGGTCTTAACTCTGCGGCTATGGTAGCGACGCAGATCTTGCTGGTATATCGCTGAACGAGCCACTGCAAGGTCACGCTCCTCATCTAGCAAATCAAGCGCATCTTGATGTGATATCTCATTGGCAGATTCAACGTAAGCCACCGCACGAGGTGAGTCATGACGAATATCACTTGGAAGAACCGACTCTACCCCGTAGACCATGAAGAACAGCGTATAGCCTGTTGACCTATTGGGGGTGGCATTGATACTCCAAAGGACTGAAGGTAACTCCTCGATCCAACAACCTGGCATCTTTGCAAAGGAACCATAAGCCGGGGTTTGATGCCTCTCAAAATTTCTTGATTAGCCCTCTCAGCTTGACCATTAGACTATGGATGAGCCACCGAGGAAACGTCACGACAGATATGCTCCTATTTACAGAATTCTCTCATAGCACCCTTAGATAGATTAGTGCCATTATCAGTTATGATACTATGAGGGTAACCAAAATGGAAGATTACTTTATTTATGAATTGAACTACCGTTGCAGCATCACACTTGCTAACCGGCTCTGCCTCAACCCACTTGCTAAATTTATCAACTGCCACCAGGAGGTGAGTTTTCTTGTTAGCCGAGCTCGGTCGACAGGACGATCTAGACGGCCTGGAGGAGGAGCAAGATGTTGCGAAGGCCCGTTCCGAGTTCTACCAATAGCAGGCTCAGTGATATCAAAGCAAGAAGGTACGGGCAAAGACTTACAATGTCGGTGAACTCGTTCTACGCCTACTAGAGAAGAAAAAGGACAAGCTCAAACCCAAATGTGAGGGTCCCTTCGTTATATATGAAGTTCTCACTGGAGGAGCATATCGCCTTCTCAACGCTTCGGATAATCGCTTGGAGCCAAACCCATGGAACGCTGACCGGCTCCCATGAGTCTACACCTAAGTCCGCACTCTTGCCTTTGTTTTCGTTTTTTCTTTACTCCCCTTCGTCTTTTTTTCCTTTTTCTCGGTTTTTATGACTTCTAGCTCGTGTTCGGATAATCCGCACACTTGAGGGGCATACATCCTTAAATGTACACACCCCATGATATCTGGGGGCTTCTTTTTACAAAAGCTTATTATCATTATTATTTTTTGAGCATTAAGCTCACCATATATATGTGTTGTCTACTCATATATGTCTTTTTCTTGCCATTATATGCACCTTTATGACTTAAGTTTTTGCCAAGCTGGGTTACCTGGCTCCTGTGCTCATGCCCTACGTTCCCGCTTGTTCGGCTAGGGCATAAAGGGAGCACCTCTGCGATTGTTACAGCCGGGTCATCCGGACGTGTACCTCAGACGGGTGAAGCCAAAAGCTAGCGTTCTTAAGGGAATGATTGGTCGGCGGAAATAAGACGCACTACCCTTGCGGCAATATAAGCCCCCAAAATCTAACAAGTACTATGATCTTTAGCATCACAGCCTCGGCATGCACCAAAAAGGCGCATGCTAGCCCAGGGAAAGGAACCCTTAACGGAACTATTCTCTCTGGAAGATGTTTCTTATGATTAAATGTAATATAACATAACTCCCCAAATACAACTTGTTTGTTCAAGCAATTATGACCGGACTGCCTGGTTTCTGAACACACTTTCGTATTTACCGACAGTATGGTATTCGAAAGCACTTCAAACCTTGGGTTTCAGAGGTCGAAGCAGACAGTCTGCCATGACAATTGTTTTACAATTCGGCCGAAGACAAATTGCCGATAAAAGTACATTACTGCTCAGCCTCGAAAACTTCTTCCTCTAGACCCTCTAACAGGTTGTCTAGTTTACAATCCTGTTGAGACTACTTATCGGCTATCTTTACTTGGTCGTACACTAAGCTAACAGGAATTTCTTGCCCATATGGTCCCCGAGGTCCGACCCGGGCCATATGATTCGGATCGAGTCTAGTGTACCGTATTTTCACCATGGCCCAGGCCTCTCGTGCGCCTTCTCGACATGCTGATATCTTCCATAGCCCAAAAAGGTGACGAGCTCCCTTGAATAAATTCACAAGCTCCTCCATACTTCCTGGAGGAGGATCAGATGGCCATAAAGCCTTAGCTATGCTCCTCATTGCTTTCCGAGCTTGCTCATGCACTTTTGACAGCTCTTGTAGCAGGTCGCCTTGGAATCTGGACACTTCTCCCTTGGGGCGTCCGGTTAGCTGACCTACAGCAGAAAACTTGTCAAAATTTCAATCCGGAGACCGTGTGCAAGTAAGGTTAAAAAGCATATTGAATATGCCGCTCTTCAGCTTCTTGTTCTCCTTCACAAAATTTGATAGTTGGGCCCTTAAGTCCTTCAGTTCTTCAGCTTGTTTGATGTTTGCATCCTGTAGCTTGTTCTTCTCATTAATTATAACACATGTTGACCAGCGGCTTCTTGCCCTTCGACATGTTGTTTGTCCGCTTGAGCAGCTCTTAGCCTCTCTTCCAGCTGATCTGTCGACCCTACCAACAAAAACAGTTCATATTTAAGCAAGGACACTATTGGTACGGAATCTTATTTTCGGGCTATTGTCGTACTCACCCTGAGGTTCCTTCTGGGATTTCTTCAAATCTTCCAGCTCAGCGGTGGCAACAGTTAGCTTAGTTCGGCATTCTTCTAGCTCCTTGGATAAGGTGCTATTTTTTCCGAGAGTACCTGAGGATGTAACGATTCTCAAATCAGTTGGGCCAACTGCTTCAAGACTCGGGGGCTATTGGCATATGATTATTGAATATGCACAAAAATTCCTACCCACATATCTTTTGAAAGCTGGTGAGTGGTGCCAGCAAGTCCATCATGAGCAGCTCTGATGTAAGCATCCGCTGAGCTGATAGCATTGAATGCCTCCTCGGTAAAGTTGGGACTACGCATAGCCGCTCTCCACCGTCGATGATTCATCGCACTCTCCACTTCGGAGTTGGTGACGAATAAATTATCTGAATCCTCGTGGAGGCGATGATCCGGCATTTCCACCATATTAACCCCAGACCTTGTAGTCAGGTCCGGGACCGGATTAGCCTGTGCATGACCGGACAGGTGTCCAGATACAGTCCTGCATACGCTCCTCCTACAATATGTCGTAGCAGGAAACATCACGAGCTGGTCTATCCCCTGGGTATGTGATAAAAACTCATACCTCTTTGATGAATGAGAGGGCCTGCCGGTATCATCATTTGCTTTTCTTTTTGAAAACTCGCCTTGTGCAGGCATCGTCTTCTTAGAGGGCGCCTTTGCTGTAGTACGGTGAGACGAGCGATGCCCCTTGGGAGCATGATACAGTGCGGCGGATGAGTCACGAGGGCCAAAGTCTTTTTGAGGAGATGTCTCCTGAGTACTCACATGGGAGGAGGGCAGAATGTCAGGGTAGTCGGCTATAATGGCCACTTTTGTGCCGTCATAGCTCGTCTGGCAAAAGACGCCTTCCTTGAACTCTATGAATATATCTGGATCCTCTTTGAATCCGGGATCTAGATCTTGATTATGGTCCTCCGGCTATGGAGCAGGGTTGTAGATCCCTTCGACGACTTTTCTCCATTCCTATCAAAGGTAGCCGGAGTAAATTCAATTAAGCTTAACTAAAGAAAAAGATTGGGTGAGACCTATGATTGAACTTACCCAATCAATGGGGTTATACATGGATATGCCTTCTTGGCACTTAAGACGAGTAAAGTCTTCCTTCTCCCCTTTGTAAATATCAGCCAACGTGGCGGCCAAAGAAGCAAAGTTGGTCGAACCCTTGCGCCCACAGCGTGATGGGTCGTCCTTGCCGTTATAATGCCACATGGGAAGCCCTCTGGATTGAAGTGGCTGATAGTCCGGAGTGGGCGAGAACTCTAATTTTGTTCACTAGCCTCTTAATCTCCGCATTGTCCTCTTCCTCGTAGCCTCGAGGACGCCAATTGGCGCGCTTCTTTAAAGGAGCAGTAGAGAATTCGGGAAGGCCTTGAAAAATTGGCTCCGGAAGAACAACTTCTATGATGTAGAACCACTCCGAGGGCCACTCTTCGAATGCCTTCTTCGGAGTGTCGGACAGGTATCTTGTTCTGGCTATGCGCCATACTTCGGTGCCGCCCACCTCAAATATGGACCCCTTTTGGGAGCGGGGGATGAGGCAAAAATATTTTCTCCATAAGTCGAAATGGGCCTCGCAGCCTAGGAACAACTCGCAGAGAGCAACGAAGCCCGCGATGTGCAGGATAGAGCCCATAGTGAGATCGTGTAGTTGGAGGCCATAATACTCCAGGAGACCTCTGAGGAAAGGGTGGATTGGAAATCCCATGCCTATCATGAGGAAGGAAACAAAGCACACCCGCTCCCCTTTAGCAGGATTGGGGAAACTCTCCGCCAAAGCTTCACCATTAAAAGAAGTTAATCCTGCCCGAATGGGGACTAGATCCGAGGGTGGGAGATATCCCTGCACTTGAAGCTTGGTCAGTTGGGCGAGGGATACCAAACAGCGCCCCCAATCGCCTTTTTGAGGGTCGTGGGGGCGCGAGGAAGAACTAGCAACGTCGGCCATGTTTGGATGGTTTCCTATGGCAAGCTCTAAGGATTTTTGCCTGGTAAGGAATGGCATCTGAGATTCAATTTCTTTAAATAGGCGCCTTCCCTACGTGGTCGACGGGTTAATTGTAAAAATGCTTGGACCCTTCATATTCATTTGACACGTGGAAGCCGAGGCGACGGTGGCATGGAGGCTAAAGGATGTTGTATTTAAGTGTAAAAGCCGAACTATACGAAGTACAATGGAGAACCCGCCTTGCAAAGCCAAAGACATGAAGCCGGATACAACGTCGTCATTGAAGGCAAGTTCGGGGGCTACTGAGGGAGTCCTGGATTATGGGTTCCTTGGGGAACCGGCCTATGTGACATGGGTCGGACTGATGGGTCGTGAAGATACAAGACCGAAGGCTTTCTCCCGTGTCTGGATAGGACTCTCCTTAGCGTGGATGGCAAGCTTGGCATCTGGATGTGTAGTTCCCTTCCTCCAAAAACCGACTTTGTACAACCCTAGTCCCCTCCGGTGTCTATATAAACCGGAGGGTTTAGTCCATAGAAGGACAATCATAATCATATAGGCTAGACATCTAGGGTTTAGCCATTACAATCTCGTGGTAGATCAACTCTTGTAACCCCTATACTCATCAAAGTCAATCAAGCAGGAAGTAGGGTATTACCTCCATCAAGAGTGCCCGAACCTAGGTAAAACATCGTGTCCCTGCCTCCTGTTACCTTCGATCCTCAGACGCATAGTTTGGGACCCCCTACCCGAGATCTGCCGGTTTTGACACCGATAGTGGTCCCGATTGTTGTGACTCCGGGATTGCTGGATCATGACACGTAGTAGGTGACTATAACTTGCAAGATCATATCTAGAACATGGATATAATCGTGATAACATAAATGGTTCAGATCTGAAATCATGGCACCCGGGCCCAAAGTGACAAGCATTAAGCATGGCAAAGTCATAGCAATATCAATCTCAGAACATAGTGGATACTAGGGATCAGGCCCTAACAAAACTAACTCAATTAAATGATGAATCTCATCCAACTCCTCACCGACCAGCGAGCCTATGAAGGAATTACTCACTCCCGATGGGGAGTATCATGGAATTGGCGATGGAGATGTGTTGGTGAGGACGAAGATCGAAGATCCCCCTCTCCGGAGCCCTAAACGGACTCTAGATCTGGCCTCCCGATGAAGAACAGGAGACGACGACGGCTCTGTCTCATGAAACATGATAATTCTTTCTCCCTGCTTTTTCTGGAGTAATGTGATTTTATAGCGTCGATTTCAGGGTCAGTGGGGCCACCATATGGGAACAACCCACCGGGGCGCGCCTGGGGGGCAGGCGCGCCCTGGTGGGTTGTGCCCACCCAGGTGCCCCCCTCAGGTGGCTCTTGGCTCCAGAAATTATCTTTATTGATATAAAAAAATCCTCGCAAAGTTTCATTCCATTTCGAGAACTTTTATTTTTGCACAAAAACAACACCATGGTAGTTCTGCTAAAAATAGCTTCAGTCCAGGGTTAGTTTCATTCAAATCATGCAAATTGGAGTCCAAAACAAGAGAAAAAGCATTAGAAAAAGTAGATACGTTGGAGACGTATCAGTCGCATGGTCACTTTTGAGCCCAAAAGGCATAGACGCATAGCAGAAAGCTCCAAAAGGTGTGATAAAAGTTGTCTTCTCTTGGTCTTTGACTGCCATCTTGATCTAATGGTAACTAGAATAAGCATCTAGGAAACACAAACTCTCACAACCCGCCGTAGCATCTATGATCTGATCGATACGGGCAAGAGAAAAAGGGTCAGCTGGAAAAGCTTTATTAAGATCTATATAATCCACACACATGCACCAAGTGCCATTTCTCTTAAGCACCAGCACCAGGTTAGCCAACCACTCCGGGTGAAAAACTTTGACGATGAACCCGGCCGCTAACAGCTGGTCCACCTCTTCTCCAATGGCCTTACACTGTTCTTCATTAAAACGGCGAAGTAATTGCTTGGTTGGCTTAAATTTAGGATCAGTATTGAGAGTGTGCTCAGCGAGTTCTCACGGTAGACCCGGCATGTATAAAGGCTTCCATGCAAAGATGTCCCGGTTCTCATGGATGAACTCTATGAGCACGCTTTCCTATTTCAGATCCATATTAGCACTGATAGTGAACTGTTGAGATGAGTCGCCAGGGATAAAGTCAACCTGTTTGGTATCATCCATCGATTTAAACTTCAATGAAGGGTCCTACTTTGTGGTTGGCTTCTTTAATGGAGTCATGTCAGCCCGGTCAACATTATCCTTATAAAACTTAAGTTCCTCTGCAGCACAAGTAGACTGAACGTAAGCAGCATCACCTTCCTTGCATTCCAAAGCAACCTTTATATTACCATGAACCGTAATGGTACCATTATGTCCTGGCATCTTAAGCTGTAGATACACATAACAAGGTCGTGCCATAAATTTGGCATAAGCCGGCCATCCAAACAAAGCATGATAAGGGCTCTTAATTTTAACCACCTCAAACCACAACATCTCTGCCCTATAATCATAGTCATCGCCAAAAGCTACCTCCAAGGCAATCTTGCCAACTGGGTATGCTCCGGATCGCTCCAACACAAAGTGCTTGCCAAAGGAAAAAAGTGTAAAAAGGAGAGATGATGATCACCATGACTCTTGTATAAGGGTAGAAAATAAAAGTAAAATATAGGCCCTTCGCAGAGGGAAGCAGAGGTTATCATGCGCTTTTATGGTTGGATGCACAAAATCTTAATCCAAAAGAACGTCACTTTATATTGCGCTTGTGATAAAGATCTTTATTATGCAGTCCATCGCTTTTATTTCTTCCATAGCACAAGTTCGTATAAAGCTTATTTTCTTCACACTAATAGATCATACAAATTTAGAAAGCAATTTTTATTACTTGCACTAATGACAACTTACTTGAAGGATCTTACTCAATCCATATGTAGGTATGGTGGACTCTCATGGCAAAACTGGTTTAAGGGATGTTTGGAAGCACAAGTAGTATTTCTACTTGGTGCAAAGAATTTGGCTAGCATGAGAGGGAAAGGCAAGCTCAACATGTTGGATGATCCAAGACAATATAACTTCTATTCGGATATAAGCAAACTTAACCCATTAAGTTGTCTTCCTTGTCCAACATCAACTTTTTAGCATGTCATGTTTTAATGAGTGCTCACAATTACAAAATATGTCCAAGATAGTATATTTATATGTGAAATCTCTCTTCCTTCAATATTCTTTCATGAATTGTTCAAGTGACCAATACTGTGTTTGCTAACTTTCAATAAATTTACCACCTATACTTATTATGTGTGAAGTCATTACTCCCCATGGTATAAGCATATGAAACATATATAAATTCAGATTTATGATATTCAATTTATTCAATCATTTACTGATACGATATACGTGAAGCACGTGAGTAAATGTAAAAGTACTCCAAAAAGATATAATTGAAGAACACTAAGTAGTAAAATAATTAACTAGCCATGGGAGGACTCTATCTCTCATTCAAGATTTCAGATCCAGTGATTTTATTCAAACATCAAGTAAAATTGAAAATGTTCTCCAAGCAAAACACATATCATGTGATGAATAAAAATATAGCTCCGAGTAAGGTATACGATGGTTTTGAAGACGAAAGAGGGGATGCCTTCTGAGGCATCCCCAAGCTTAGGCGCTTGACTCTTCCTTGAATATTACCTTGGGGTGCCTTGGGCATTCCCAAGATTAGGGTCTTTCCACTCCTTATTCTCCTTATATCGATATCTCACCCAAAACTTGAAAACTTCAATCACACAAAACTTAACGGAACTTCGTGAGATGGGTTAGTATGATAAAGAGTAAATCATTCACTTTTTTATTGTCAAAGACAAGATCCATAATTGTTCTCATACAATGCCTACTATACCATATCATTTCTACAATTTATATTGAGCAATATATGCCATAGAAACTAGAAAACAAGCAAACTATGCATTGAAAAGAGAATCTGCCAGTAACAGAACATTCTATAATAATCTGAACATCACCCGTACTTCTGCTACTCCAAAAATTCTGAAAAATTAGGACAACCTGGGAAATTTGTATATCCATCTTGTGTAAAAATTTCAGATCAAAAGCATGCTTCTGTGATTTTTTAAAATTCTGGCAATGAGTGCAAAAGTTTCCGTTTTTCAGCAAGATCAAATCAACTATCACCGTAAGCCATCCCAAAGGTCTTACTTGGCACTTTATTGAAACAAAAACTATAAAACATGATTACTACAGTAGCTTAATTATGTGAACACACAAAAACGGTAAGGATAAATATTGGGTTGTCTCCCAACAAGCACTTTTCTTAGTTAGGCATGATGATATCAATGATGCTCATATGAAAGATAAGAATGAAAACATAACGAGAGCATCATGAAGCATATGACTAGCACATTTAAGTCCAACCCACTTCCTATGCATAGGGATTTTGTGAGCAAATAATTTATGGGAAAAAGAATCAACTAGCATAGGAAGGCAAAACAAGCATAACTTCAAAACTTTAAGCACATAGAGAGGAAACTTGGTATTATTGCAATTCCAACAAGCATATATTCCTTCCTCGTAATAATTTTTAGTAGCATCATGAATGAATTCAACAATATAACCATCACATAAAGCATTATTTTCATGATCTACAAGCATAGAAATTTTACTACTGTCCACATGAGCAAAATTCTTCTCATTCGGAATAGTGGGAGCAAACTCAACAAAATAACTATCATGTGAGGCATAATCCAATTGAAAATTAAAATCATGATGACAAGTTTCATGGTTAACATTATTCTTTATACCATACATGTCATCTCAATAATCATCATAGATAGCAGCTTTGCTCTCATAATAAATTGGAACCTCTTCCGAAATAGTGGAATCATTACTAACTAAAGTCAAGACCTCTCCAAATCCACTTTCATTACCACAATAAGATTCAACACCCTCCAAAATAGTGGGATCATTACTTCCTAAAGTTGACACTCTTCCAAACCCACTTTCGATGATAGTCTTATTGATACTCCAAAAGATATAAATGAAGTTAATGGAGCATTCTACAATTAATATAGATTAAGCAATATCCAAGCTCAAAATATATAAGTGAAGCACACGAAGCATTCTATAAAACCATACTCAAAAGATTTAAGTGAAGCACAAAGAGCATTCTATAAGGTCATACTCAAAAGATATAAGTGAAGCACATGAAGCATTCTATAAATCAATGAAGGGCTATCTCATTCTAGCATGGTTCTTAAAGAAAAGAAAACACAAAGGACACAATTCATGTGAACAAAACAAAAACCGAGTTATACCGATAATTGTTGAAGAAGAAAGATGGGATGCCAACCGGGGCATCCCCAAGCTTAGATGCTTGAGTACCCTTGAAATATTTACTTGGGGTGCCTTGGGCATCCCCAAGATTGAACTCTTGCCTCTCTTTATTCTTCTCACATCGGCAACTCGTTCTTTGAACACTTCATCCACACAAAACTTAATAAAACTTTGTGAGATCCGTTAGTATAATAAAGCAAATCACTACCTTTAGGTATTGTTGTAAACTCATTACAATTTCATATTAGCATTATATCTACTGTATTCCAACTTCACCATGGTTCATACCCCCCCCCCCCCCGATACTACCCATAGATTCATCAAAATAAGTGAACAACACGTAGAAAACAGAATCTGTCAAAAACTGGACAGTCTGTAGTAATCTGGAAACCTCGTATACTTCTGTAACTCCAAAAATTCTAAAAAATTAGGGCAATCTAAACAAATTGTATAGAAGTATTGTGCAAAAAGTTTCAAACCAGTTTGACTTTCCAGTAAAAATGTACATTCATGCGCTACAGCCAAAGTTTTTGTTTTTGCACTACACATATCAAACAAACAATCTAAACATCCTAAAACCAAAACATGGCAGATTATTTTTATAATACAATGAATATATACAAGGGCATATTATTTCTGAGAAACTTCCATGAAAAAATCTACATTGTTTCCATGAGCATGAGCACAAGTGTTCAAGGTCGACCCTCACTTCTCCAATGCATAACTTTCCAATCACTTCTCTTTTTGAAAAGGAAAACTTTTGAGGCATAAGAGGCAAGTAAAAAAATTGTATTTTCATTTTTTAAACGTTTGTATGTTTCACCCACAACTAAGCAAACCAAAAAGGGAAAACAATAACTACTTAGTGAAGAAAGCAAACAAGCACACATGAGAATATCAACCCCACGCTATTGCTCCCCGAGAACGGTGCCAGAAAAGAGCTTGATAATCCCCAAGTGCAGGGAATCATCATAGCAATTTCCAAAGGTGGAAGTGATAAGTATGGAGTGTCGAACCCACAAGGAGCTAAAGGTAAGTTCAATATTCTCTCAAGTCATATATGCCACTGATACGACTCTACGTACACCGAACGTTTGCTTCCAACTAGAAACGAGAAATAAAACTATGTTGTGGGTATGAAGAGGATAACTTTGCATGGTATCGGAGAGCTAAAATATAAAAGTAGGTGATGTTATCATAAAGTTAGAATGTATTACTTAAATATTATAAATAGCGAGTGTGGAATAATGATGGATCGGTGTGCGGAATTGTCCTAGGCAATTGTTAACAAGATCGGTAGTCGTCATTGCAATTTCATATGAGGGAGAGGCATAAGCTAACATACTTTCTCTACTTGGATCATATGCACCTATGATTGGAACTCTAGCAAGCATCCGCAACTACTAAAGATCATTAAGGTAAAACCTGACCATATCATTAACATATCAAGTCCCATTTATCCCATATGCAACAACCCCCTTACTCGGGTTTAAGCTTCTGTCACTCTAGCAACCCACTATAAGTGAATCATGAATGTATCGCAACACCCTACAGCAGGAATCCCTCACGTGTGCACGGCACAGAAGGCACCATAGGACAGCACCAAAATAAAACATACAACTCAAACCAATCTAGATCACCAATCAACCCAAAGACAAAGGAAATCTACTCAAAACATCATAGGATGGCAACACATCATTGGATCATAATATGTGGCATAAAGAACCATGTTCAAGTAGGTGATTACAGCGGAGTGTTGGAGAGTGGACCGCTGAAAAGAGATGAGGATGGTGATGTTGATGAAGATGATCACTGCGGCGATGATTCCCCTCCAAATGGCACTCTGGCGCCACTGAGAGAGAGGAGAGGTTCTCCCCCTTGTGCTTCCTCCTCCATGGCCTCCCCTTGGATGGGGATAGGTTCTCCCTCTGGTCCTTGGCCTTCATGGTGGTGATGGCCCCTCCAAGATCCTCCCCCGTGGCATCCGGTGATGATGGCCCCCTATGGCTAAGTGCCGGAGAGGGCCTAGATTGATTTCTCATGGTTCTGGAGGCTTGCGGCGGCGGAACTTCCTATCACTCTTCTGTTCTGGGGTTTTTAGGATTTATAGGAGGGGTTGGTGTCGGTTTCACGTCAAGGGGGGCCATGGGGAGTCCATGAGGTAGGGGGAACGCCCTAGGGGGTGGGCGCGCCCTCCACCCTCGTGGTGGCCTCAGGACTCCCCTCCGGTAGCTTTTCATTCCAGTATTTTTTATATTTTCCAAAAATATTCTCCGTTGATTTTCAGCGCACTCCAAGAACTTTTATTTCTGCACAAAAACAACATCACAGTAGTTCTGCTGAAAACAGGGTCAGTTCGGGTTAGTTCTAATCAAATCATACCAAAATCATGTAAAAATATTATAAACATGGCATGAATACTTCATAAATTATAGATACATTGGAGACGTATCAATGAGCTCCCCATATCATTGCAATGCCGTTTAAGCCATCCTAACTTCTGCTTAAGAGGTAAAAAGTGGCAATTCTTCTCTAGAATTAGCACAGTAGAGCCGCATTGATGCTATCCGAGGGATGGATAATAGCTGAAACCTGGCGAACCCAATGGTGGGCTGACTCATTTTCGCGCTGGACACAAACGTCCATATCAATAATCGACAATGGTTGCTTGCATGTATCCTTCAAATTCTAAATAAAATGTGCTTTCAACTCAGCCCATGAGCTGATGGAGTTGGCAGGCAACCCTTTCAACCAGGTTCGAGCCAGCCCATCCAACATCATCGTGAAGTACTTGGTGCACACCGCATCACTGACATCCAACATCTCCATGGCTAGTTCATAGCTCTGAATCCAAGCCTCAGATGGGAAATAAGTTGTGTAATTGAGCACCTTACGAGGACCCTTAAAATCTTTGGGCAGACGCTCATTGCGCAGAGCCGGCACTAGACAGGGCACTCCAGCTGACCTGGAGGTCATCCCAGCTTCTATAGACACAGAGGAGTTTAACTAAGGCTGTCGATGAGCTGTTAATTGAGCCACCATTTCTGCCTCTTGACGTGCTCTAGCCTGATCCATCAGGGCCTGAACATTATTATCATCACGGGACGGGTTATGCCCATGGGGCGGGTTACGACGACGTTCGCTGCTGGAAACTGTCGGTGACTCAACGGGTCGGCTGTAGCTTCGGCTCTGACATAGAGTTGAATGGATTCGCCCGCGGCTATAGGAGTAAGCCGCCTGCTGAGGTACTGTCGTCTGAAGAAGTTCCATAGCATTTCGGGCCTCTATCGCAATAGGAGACTAGCCTTCAATGGGAAGAGCCACCAACCGTGAAGCCGCAGCAATCATGTTATCCAGCGGGTTGGAGTAATGACCCAAAGGTGTTGATACTCACTGATACAGTGTTAAATCTATATGAGGCGGGTCTATTACGCGGGGCTGAGCCATCACTCCGGTCACACGCACCTTAGCGGCCCAGGTCGCATGGGGCGGGTTACTTGGTCCTGCGTCGGGCGTAGTAAAGAGATTCCTCCCCTCAAACTGCGGAGGCAAACGGCTCTGGTGCCTCCTCCGTAGGACAGCTTTTGATGCATTCTGATCCAGACTTAAACACAAGGCATCCGCGCATATCCGTTGTGTCTCAGCCTCCAAGGCGGCTCGCTCTGTTGCCATCCTTATATTTTCTGCCTCAAGATCCTGTCGAGCCTTGGTCACCTCATCCCGCAGCTCTGCAACATCCGCTTTATGTTGTTCCTCATTCGCTGATGTCACCCTCGTGGTTAATAGAGTTGCAAAGCATCCAGAAGTTTGGACAGGACTTGAGCCGGTGGACGTGTAGGGCCGCTCGCTCCAGCCATTGCAGCAGCTGTGGAGCCGGATGTCATGGTCGTAGACATTGAAGA
Organism: Triticum aestivum; assembly: GCF_018294505.1. Classification (NCBI taxonomy): domain Eukaryota; kingdom Viridiplantae; phylum Streptophyta; class Magnoliopsida; order Poales; family Poaceae; genus Triticum; species Triticum aestivum. The sequence continues at coordinate 625,321,178 of NC_057807.1, forward strand.
TTGCAACACTCGTTGTGTGTCGTCCATGAAGATCGCAGCCCGGCTTGGCGGCTCTAGGGCTCCGGAATACTGTTATCATCCGAATAGCCCCCAAGCCCACCGTCTTGCAGTCGATAGATTGACCTGGTTTTGCCAGTTCAGGACTCATCACCTGAATAGATGGACGTCTCTCCACCAGACATAAAACCTTCCACAAGATCCGCCCCATGAACAAAGCCAATGAAAGCGTGCTTCGGGGCGGGTTGGACCTTGGCGAGTCGCACGCGCCGAGCCGTCTCAATGATGTTGGTGCTGGCGTATGGCTCGGGCTCTAACTCGCCGATCTTGACGATGAAGACATGAATTCCACCAAAGGGGACCCCGTACCCGTACATGATTGAATCGGCCTTGGGACCCCAGCTCGCATCGTCGATGTAGATCTTGCCGCGGTGACTCTTTGTCATCCGGACCATGGCGTATCCCTTGATCCCTAAGAAGCCGCTCTTCAAGAACTCGAAACCACCGTGCTTAGGCCCCACGATGGGCGCCAACTGTCGTGGTTTTGTCATAGCAGATGCCCTAGTGAAAGGGCTTATGTGTGGAGACATCGCTACATAGGTTAGCTTGAAGGGGTTGGATGGGTCAAAGGACATAAAGAGTTTACTCAGGTTCGTCCCCTCACAACGAGGTAAAAGCCTACGTCCTGCTTCTAGTTGTATTGCTTGAGATTCGATTACAAGGGAGCGAATATGCTTGACCTAGCTATTGATCAATTGTTTCTTGAGTTACCCCACCGTCGGGTCTCACCTTTTTATATACACAGGTTGAGACCCAGAGGCTTATAGAGTCCCGGCAAGCTCACACAACGTGGCTGGCTTGGTTTCTAACTAGTCATGCCTTACTGGGCAAGTCATCATACGACGGTTCATAGGCCCGGGTCTTGGGCTTTCACCAGGCCTGCTTCCATGAGTCGCCGTCTTCACACCCTGGGCCTCCTTGGACCTTCTTCATATTAAACCGCCAATGGTGTAACCTGGCCACTCCTGGGCGGGTCACACCTCGAATCTATATCCCCAACACAACATTTCTTCTTCTAGACGTTGTTGGGCCTCCAAGTGCAGAGTTTTGTAGGACAGTAGAAAATTTCCCTCAAGTGGATGACCTTAGGTTAATCAATCTGTGGGAGGCATAATATGAAGATGGTCTCTCTCAAACAACCCTGCAACCAAATAACAAAGAGTCTCTTGTGTCCCCAACACACCCAATACAATGGCAAATTGTATAGGTGCACTAGTTCGGAGAAGAGATGGTGATACAAGTGTAATATGGATAGTAGAAATAGGTTTTTGTAATCTGAAATTATAAAAACAGCAAGGTAACTAGTAACAAAAGTGAGCGAAAACGGTATTGCAATGCTTTGAAACAAGGCCTAGCATTCATACTTTCACTAGTGCAAGTTCTCTCAACAATGATAACATAACTAGATCATATAACAATCCCTCAACGTACAACAAAGAATCACTCCAAAGTTCCTATCGTAGAGAACATAAGATGAAATTGCTTGTAGGGTACGAAACCACCTCAAAGTTATTCTTTCTGATTGATCTATTGGGCTATTCCTATAAGTGCCACAAACAACCCTAGAGTTTGTACTAAAATAATACTCCATGACACACATCAATCAAACCCTAATGTCACCTAGATACTCCAATGTCACCACAAGTATCCGTGGGTTAATTATACGATATGCATCACACAATCTCAGATTCATAATATTCAATCCAACACAAAGAACTTCATGAGCATCCTGAGTTTTCTACCGGAGAAAGGAATATGAAAACATGCATCCACCCCTATGCATAGATTACCCCAATGTCACCATGGGAATCCGCAAGTTAATAACCGAAACATACATCAAGTGGATCAACAGAACATCCCATTGTCACCACGGATATCCCATCGCAAGACATACATCAAGTGCTCTCACATCCAAAGATTCAATCCGACATAATAAAACCTCAAAGGAAAAGACTCAATTCATCACAAGGTAGAGAGGGAGAAACACCATATGATCCAACTCTAATAGCAAAGCTCACAGTACATCAAGGTCGTGCCAAATCAAGAACACGAGAGAGAGAGAGAGAGAGATCAAACACATAGCTACTGGTACATACCCTCGGCCCCGAGGGTGAACTACTCCCTCCTCGTCATGGAGACCGCCGGGATGATGAAGATGGCCACTGGTGAAGGATTCCCCCTCTGGCAGGGTGCCGGAACAGGCTCCAGATTGGTTTTTCATGGCTATAGAGGCTTGTGGCGGTGGAACTCCTGATCTAGGTTTCTTTCTGGGGGTCTCTGAATTTATAGGAATTTTTGGCGTCGGTTTCACTTTAGGGGGGGTCCATGAGTCATCGACAAGGTAGGGGAAATGCCCTAGGAGGGTGGGCGCGCCCTCCACCCTTGTTGTTGACTCGGGACTCTTCTTGCCCAACTCTTGTGCTTCCGGGCTTCTTCTGGTCCATAAAAAATCACCATAAATTTTCAGCTCATTTGGACTCCGTTTGAAATTCCTTTTTTGTAAAACTCAAAACAAGGAAAAACAGACTGGCACTGGGCTCTAGGTTAATAACTAGTCCCAAAAATAATATTAAATGGCATATAAATGCATATAAAACATCCAAAGCAGATAATATAATAGCATGGAACAATAAAAAATTATTGATACATTGGAGGCGTATCAAGCATCCCCAAGCTTAATTTCTGCTCGTCCTCGAGTAGGTAAATGATAAAATTAGAATTTTTTATGTGGAATGCTACCTAACATATTTATCCATGTAATTTTCTTCATTGTGGCATGAATGTTCAGATCCATAAGATCCAAAACAAAAGTTTAATATTGACATAAAAATGGTAATACTTCAAGCGTACTAATAAAGAAATCATGTCTTATCAAAATAACATGGCCAAAGAAAGTTATCCCTACAAAATCATATAGTCTGGCTATGCTCCATCTTCATCACACAAAATATTCAAATCATGCACAACCCCGATGACAAGCCAAGAAATTGTTTCATTCTTTTGATTTTCTCAAACCTTTTCAACTTTCACGCAATACATGAGGGTGAGCCATGGACATAGCACTATATGCAGAATAGAATATGGTGGTTGTGGATAAGAAAAAAAGAAGGAGATAGTCTCACATCAACTAGGCGTATCAACGGGCTATGTAGATGCCCATAAATAGATACCAATGTGAGTGAGTAGGGATTGCCATGCAAGGGATGCACTAGAGCTATAAGTTTATGAAAGCTCAAAAATAAACTAAGTAGTGTGCATCCAACTTGCTTGCTCATGAAGACCTAGGGCATTTGAGGAAGCCCATCTTTGGAATATACAAGCCAAGTTCTATAATGAAAAATTCCCACTAGTATATGAAAGTGACAAAATAGGAGACTCTCTATCAAGAAGATCATGGTGCTACTTTGAAGCACAAGTGTGGAAAAAGGATAGTAACAATGCCCATTCTCTCTTTTCTCTCATTTTTTATTGTCTTCTTTGGCCTCTCTTTTTTTATTTCATCGCATGGGACAATGCTCTAATAATGAAGATCATCACACTTTTATTTACTTACAACTCAAGAATTACAACTCGATACTTAGAACAAAATATGAATTTATATGAATGCCTTCGGTGATGTAGTGGGATGTGCAATGACTCAAGAGTGACATGTATGAAAATTATGAACGGTGGCTTTGCCACAAATACTATGTCAACTACATGATCATGCAAAGCAATATGACAATGACAAAGCGTGTCATAATAAACGGAATGGTGGAAAGTTGCATGGCAATATATCTCAGAATGGCTATGGAAATGCCATAATAGGTAGGTAATGTGGTTATTTTTAGGAAAGTATATGGTGGGTGTATGGTACCGGCGAGAGTTGCGCGGTACTAGAGAGGCTAGCAATGGTGGAAGGGTGAGAGTGCGTATAATCCATGGGCTCAACATTAGTCATAAAGAGCTCACATACTTATTGCAAAAATCTATTAGCCATAGAAATAAAGTACTACGTGCATGCTCCTAGGGGGTAGATTGGTAGGAAAAGACCATCGCTCATCCCCGACTGCCACTCATAAGGAAGACAATCAATAAATAAATCATGCTCCGACTTCGTTACATAACGGTTCACCATACGTGCATGCTACGGGAGTCACAAACTTTAACACAAGTATTCTTACCAATCCACAATTACTCACTAGCATGACTCTAATATCACCATCCTCATATCTCAAAACAATCATACTTCTCATAGTATTCAATGCACTTTATATGAGAGTTTTTATTATATCCCTCTTGGATGCCCCTCATATTAGGACTAAATTCATAACCTAAGAAAATTACCGTGTTGTTTAAGACTCTCAAAATAATATAAGTGAAGCATGAGAGTTCATCAATTTCTTCAAAATAAAACCACCATTGTGCTCTAAAAATATATAGCCGAAGCACTAGAGCAAATGACAAACTACTCCAAAAGATATAAGTGAAGATCAATGAGTAGTCGAATAATTATGTAACTATGTAAAGACTCTCTAACATTTAAGAATTTAAGATCTTAATATTTTATTCAAACATAAAGCAAAACAAAATAAAATTACATTGCAAGGATATCACATATCATGTGAAGAAGCAAAAAAAACATAGGCTCAACCAAAACTGATTGATAGTTGTTGAAGAAGAAAGATGGGATGCCAACCGGGACATAACCAAGCTTAGATACTTGAGACTTCATTAAATATTAATTAGGGATGCCTTGGGAATTCCCAAGCTTGAGCTTTATTGTCTACTTAATTCCTTTTATATCACGGTTTCCCCAAATCTTAAAAACTTCATCCACACAAAACTCAACAAGAACTCGTGAGATAAGTTAGTATAAATCCATGCAAAACCTTATCATTCTCTACTGTAGAAAATCACTAAAAATATAATTTGACATTTCGTACTAAATTCCTCTTCATATTTAACACTCCATCCTCAAATACAATCATTAAACAAGCAAACATATGTAAACAATGCAAACATAACAGCAATCTGTCTAAACAGAATAGTCTGTAAATAATGCAAAAGTAATCATACTTCCCTAACTCCAAAAATTCTGAAAAATTACCACACTATAGAAAAAAATTTGTTACTCATTGTGTAAAAGTTTCAAGATTTTATCATGTTCTGACTATTCACCAATATTCAAAACATAACAACAAACTTTCTGTTTTCAAAACAAAAATGTATAGACTTGTAAAATAAGCATGGTAAAGGCTATACTTGACCTTTTTATTGAAATAAAATATAGAAAACATGTCTCTGAATAACATAAAGCAAATTTAAACAAAAGAAAATTACGCTCCAAGCAAAACATGTCTCTGAATAAAAATATAGCCTCAAGTAAAATTACCGATAGACAAAGACGAAAGAGGGGATGCCTTCTGGGGCATCCCCAAGCTTAGATGCTTGGTTGTCCTTGAATATTACACTGTGGTGCCTTGGGAATCTCCAAGATTAGGCTCTTGCCACTCCTCATTCCGTAGTCCATTGAAACTTCACCCAAACGTGAAAACTTCACAACACAAAACTCAACAGAAAACTCGTAAGCTCTGTTAGTATAACAAAGCAAATCACCACTTAGGTACTATTGTGAACTCATTACAAATTCATATTGGTGTTCTATCTATTGTATTACAACTTCTCCATGGTTCATACCCTCCGATACTACTCAGAGATTCATCAAAATAAGCAAACAACACATAGAAAACAGAATCAGTTTAAAACATAACAGTTTGTAGTAATCTGGAAACTTTCCATACCTCGTAACTCCAAAAATTCTAAAAACTTAGGATAACATAGACAATTTGTATATCAATCATGTTTCAAAAATTCAGATCAAAAGCACCTTCCAGTGAATTTCCAAAATTCCTGGACTGGGGGCAAAAGTTTCTATTTTTGCACATAATCAAGTCAACTATCATCCACACTATCCCAAAGGCTTTACTTGGCACTTTATTGAAACAAACGCTATAAAACATGATTACTACAGTAGAATAATCATGTGAAGACACAAAAACAGTAGGTAGAAACATTGGGTTGTCTCCCAACAAGCGCTTTTCTTTAATGCCTTTTTAGCTAGGCATTGATAATTTTAGATGCTCACATGAAAGATAAGAATTGAAGCACAAAGAGAGCATCATGAAGCATATGACTAGCACATTTAAGTCTAACCCACTTCCTATGCATAGGGATTTTGTGAGCAAACAACTTATGGGAACAAGAATCAACTAGCATAGGAAGGCAAAACAAGCATAACTTCAAGATTTTCAACACACAGATAGGAAACTTGATATTATTGCAATTCCTACAAGCATATAGTCCTCCCTCATAATATTTTCAGTAGCATCATGAATGAATTAAAAAATATAACCATCACATAAAGCATTCTTTTCATGATTCATATGCATAGAAATTTTACTACTCTCCACATAAGCAAATTTATTCTCATGAATAGTAGTGGGAGCAAACTAAACAAAATAACTATCATGTGAGGCATAATCTAATTGAAAATTAAAATCATGATGACAATTTTCATGGTTATAATTATTCTTTATAGCATACATGTCATCACAATAATCATCATAGATAGCAACTTTGTTCTCATAATCAATTGAAACCTCTTCCGAAATAGTGGAATCGTCACTAAATAAAGTCATGACCTCTCCAAATCCACTTTTATCATTATAATAAGAAGATTCAACACCCTCCAAAATGGCGGGATCAATAATAGATAAAGTTGACACTCTTCCAAACCCACTTTCTTCAATATAATCATCATAAATAGGAGGCATGCTATCATCAAAATAAATTTTCTCATCAAAACTTGGGGGACTAAAAATATCATCTTCATCAAACATAGCATCCCCAAGCTTGTAGCTTTGCATATCATTAGCATCATGGATATTCAAAGAATTCATACTAACAACATTGCAATCATGCTCATCATTCAAAGATTTAGTGCCAAACATTTTATTGACTTCTTCTTCTAATACTTGAGCACAATTTCCCTTTCCATCATTTTCATGAAAGATGTTAAAAAGATGAAGCATATGAGGAAACCTCAATTCCATTTTTTGTAGTTTTATTTTATAAACTAAACTAGTGATAAAACAAGAAACTAAAATATTTGATTGCAAGATCTAAAGATATACCTTCAAGCACTAACCTCCCCGGCAACGGCGCCATAAAAGAGGTTGATGTTTACTATGCAACCTTTCTTCTTGTAGACGTTGTTGGGCCTCCAAGTGTAGAGTTTTGTAGGACAGTAGCAAATTTCCCTCAAGTGGATGATCCTAAGGTTTATCAATCCATGGGAGGCGTATGATGAAGATGGTCTCTCTCAAACAACCCTGCAACCAAATAACAAAGAGTCTCTTGTGTCCCCAACACACCCAATACAATGGTAAATTGTATAGGTGCACTAGTTCGGCGAAGAGATGGTGATACAAGTGTAATATGGATAGTAGAAATAGGTTTTTGTAATCTGAAATTATAAAAATAGCAAGGTAATTAGTAACAAAAGTGAGCAAAAACGGTATTGCAATGCTTGGAAACAAGGCCTAGCGTTCATACTTTCACTAGTGCAAGTTCTCTCAACAATGATAACATAATTGGATCATATAACAATCCCTCAACGTGCAACAAAGAATCACTCCAAAGTTCCTATCGCGGAGAACATAAGATGAAATTGCTTGTAGGGTACGAAACCACCCCAAAGTTATTCTTTTTGGTCGATCTATTGGGCTATTCATATAAGTGCCACAAACAGCCCTTGAGTTCGTACTAAAATAACACCACATGACACACATCAATCAAACCCTAATGTCACCTAGATACTCCACTATCACCACAAGTATCTATGGGTTAATTATACGATATGCATCACACAATCTCAAATTCGTAATATTCAATCCAACATAAAGAACTTCATGACTATCCTGAGATTTCTACCGGAGAAAGGAATATGAAAACGTGCATCAACCCCTATGCATAGATTAAACCAATGTCACCACGGGAATCCGCAAGTTGATAACCAAAACATACATCAAGTGGATCAACAGAACATCCCATTGTCACCACGGATATCCCATCGCAAGACATACATCAAGTGCTCTCACATCCAAAGATTCAATCCGACATAACAAAACCTAAAAGGAAAAGAATCAATTCATCACAAGGTAGAGATGGAGAAACACCATATGATCCAACTATAATAGCAAAGCTCGCGGTACATCAAGATCGTGCCAAATCAAGAACACGAGAGAGAGAGAGAGAGAGATCAAACACATAGCTACTCGTACATACCTTCAGCCCCGAGGGTGAACTACTCCATCCTCGTCATGGAGACCACAAGGATGGTGAAGATGGCCACCAATGATGGATTCCCCCTCTGGTAGGGTGCCGGAATGGGCTCCTGATTGGTTTTTTTGTGGCTACAGAGGCTTACGGCGGTAGAACTCCCAATCTAGGTTTCTTTTTGGGGGTCTGTGGATCTATAGGAATTTTTTGCGTCGGTTTCACGTCAGGTGGGGTCCATGTCAGGCTGGGGCACACCCTCCACCCTTGTCGTTAACTCGGGACTCTTCTTGCCCAATTTTTGTGCTTCGGAGGCTTCTTGTGGTCTAGAAAAAATCACCGTAAATTTTTAGCTCATTTGGACTCAGTTTGAAATTCCTTTTTTGCAAAACTCAAAAACAAGGGGAAAACAGAAACTGGCACTGGGCTCTGGGTTAATAGGTAGGTTAGTCCCAAAAATAATATAGAATAGCATATAAATACATATAAAACATCCAAATCAGATAATATAATAGCATGGAACAATCAAAAATTATAGATACGTTGGAGACGTATCAATGATGCATTATGGGCTTACAGAACTGCTTATAAAAAACCTATGGGTATGTCTCGGTACAAATGGTTTATGGAAAAGCATGTAATTTACCTCTTGAGTTAGAACATAAAGCATATTGGGAAATTAAAGAACTCAATTATGATTTCAAACTTGGCACTAGTAGAAAAGGGGGCAATGGTCCAGGCCGGTACAGCCCATTAGTCCCGGTTCAATCCAGAACCGGGACCAATGGGGGCATTGGACCCGGTTCTTGAGCCCCGGGGGCCGGCCGGGCCACGTGGGCCATTGGTCACGGTTCGTCTGGACCTTTTGGTCCCGGTTGGCGGGACGAACCGGGACCAATGTGCCTTGCTCCTGGCCCACCACCATTGGTCCCAGTTGGGGGAATGAGCCGGGACCAAAGGCTTCCCTTTAGTCCCGGTTCAGGCCACGAACCTGGACCAATTAATTGCCTATATATACCCCGCAAGCAGAGCACTCTCACTGCTCTGTTTTTCGTGGCCGGCGAGGAGAGAGCTTTGTGTTGCTCTAGCTCACCTCCTATGCACACAAGGTGTTCGATGGAATGCCCGAGCCACACTACTTAAGCTTTCTCCTCTCCAAGCTCCACCTCCAAGCTCCATTTTTCTCAATATTTGTCTAGGTTTAGCGGTCCGTCACGTCCCGTCCCCGTCTTCACCGCCGTCGATCGCCCGCGTCGCCGGCACCACCGTGGTGAGCCTCTTGTTCTTATCTTCTTTCTGAAAGGAAAAAAACTCTTACTTGTATGTTTATATAGATACTTGTATAATTTTCTTACTTTTATTATTGCATCTTATATAGTGCGATGGTTTTGGTATCCGCCCCCGTCGGCCCTCGTCCTGTCTATGATTCAGATGTGGTATATATTATCTTTTCATAACTATTGGTTCATTTATTGTTTATGACAATTATGCCGACCAACGTGACATAGATTTTATTTATCTAGGAGGTTGTTGAACCGGAAATTCCAACCGACCCTATTGTCGAGAGGTTAAATTTAGTTGAAGAAGAAAACAATTTGTTGAAGGAAAAAATTAGAAAAATTGAGGAGGAGAAGATGATATTGGAGTTGCATGTTGCGGATGTCGTCGATGATCACAAGATCAAGATGGATGCAATGCGCTTGAAGATTAGAAAGATCAGAAAATATGCCATTCATACCGAGGCTTGGTATCATTATGCCGTTGGATCAGTTGTTACATTGGTTGCGATTATGATCGCATTTGTTTTCGCATTGAAATGTTTTACATAGTTTCAGTGTATGGTTTAATTAATTTAGATGCTCTGCAGAGCTTTATGTTGTTAGATGAGAACTATGTATGTACTTTGGTTTTAATGTGATGATGAACTTCTATTAATTTGGTCACTTAATTATATAATGCACGCAGATGAACCGGCAATGGATGTACGGTTCAAGACACGCCTCCGAGTACATTAAGGGCGTGCATGATTTTCTCGGAGTGGCTGAGGCAAACAAGCAGAATGGTTTTATGTGTTGTCCATGCCCTGTATGTGGGAATACGAAGTCTTACTCTGACCGGAAAATCCTCCACACCCACCTGCTTTACAAGGGTTTCATGCCACACTATAATGTTTGGACGAGGCACGGAGAAATAGGGGTTATGATGGAAGATGGCAAAGAAGAAGAGTACGATGACAACTATGTGCCCCCTGAATACGGTGATGCTCCTGAAGATCAAGAGGAACCAGACGATGTGCATGATGATGCTGCAACGGGCGAAGCTGCTGAAGATCAAGAGGAACCAGACGATGTGCCCGATGATGATGATCTCCGTCGGGTCATTGTCGATGCAAGGACGCACACAAAAAAGGGTTGTACCCCAATTGCGAAGATGGCAACACAAAGCTGGGTACCGTACTGGAATTGCTGCAGTGGAAGGCAGAGAATGCTGTGCCTGATAAAGGATTTGAGAAGCTACTTAAAATATTGAAGAAGAAGCTTCCAAAGGATAACGAATTGCCCGATAGTACATACGCAGAAAAGAAGGTCGTATGCCCTCTAGGATTGGAGGTGCAGAAGATACATGCATGCCCTAATGACTGCATCCTCTACCGTGGTGCGTACAAGGATCTGAACGCATGCCCGGTATGCGGTGCATTACGGTATAAGATCAGACGAGATGACCCTGGTGATGTTGACGGCGAGCCCCCCAGGAAGAGGGTTCCTGCGAAGGTGATGTGGTATGCTCCTATAATACCACGGTTGAAACGTCTATTCAGAAACGGAGAGCATGCCAAGTTGATGCGATGGCACAGTGAGGACCGTAAGAAAGACGGGAAGTTGAGAGCACCCGCTGACGGGTCGCAGTGGAGAAAAATCGAGAGAAAGTACTGGGATGAGTTTGCAAGTGAGCCAAGGAACGTATGGTTTGCTTTAAGCGCGGATGGCATTAATCCTTTCGGGGAGCAGAGCAGCAATCACAGCACCTGGCCCATCACTCTATGTATGTATAACCTTCCTCCTTGGATGTGCATGAAGCGGAAGTTCATTATGATGCCAGTTCTCATCCAAGGCCCTAAGCAACCCGGCAATGACATTGATGTGTACCTAAGGCCATTAGTTGAAGAACTTTTAGAGCTGTGGAATGGAATGGTGTACGTACGTGGGATGAGCACAAACAGGAGGAATTTAACCTAAAGGCGTTGCTGTTCGTGACCATCAACGATTGGCCCGCTCTCAGTAACCTTTCAGGACAGACAAACAAGGGATACCACGCATGCACGCACTGTTTACTTGACACCGATAGTATATACCTGGCAAGCTGCAGGAAGAATGTGTACCTGGGCCATCGTCGATTTCTTCCGACCAACCATCAATGTCGAAAGAAAGGCAAGCATTTCAAAGGCGAGGCAGATCACCGGAAGAAGCCCGCCATGCGTACCAGTGATCACGTACTTGTTATGGTCAATGATTTACACGTAATCTTTGGAAAGGGTCCTGGCAGACTAGCTGTTCCGAGTGACGCTGGGGGACACGCACCCATGTGGAAGAAGAAATCTATATTTTGGGACCTACCCTACTGGAAAGACCTAAAGGTCCGCTCTTCGATCAAAGTGATGCACGTGACGAAGAACCTTTGCGTGAACCTGCTAGGCTTCTTGGGCGTGTATGGGAAGACAAAAGATACAGCTGAGGCACGGGAGGACCTGCAACGTTTGCACGGAAAAGACGGCATGCCTCCAAAGCAGTATGAAGGTCCTGCCAGCTATGCTCTTACCAAAGAAGAGAAGGAAATCTTCTTTGAATGCCTGCTTAGTATGAAGGTCCCTACTGGCTTCTCGTCGAATATAAAAGGAATAATAAATATGGCAGAGAAAAAGTTTCAGAACCTAAAGTCTCATGACTGCCACGTGATTATGACGCAACTGCTTCCGGTTGCATTGAGGGGGCTTCTACCGGAAAACGTCCAATTAGCCATTGTGAAGCTATGTGCATTCCTCAATGCAATATCTCAGAAGGTGATCGATCCAGAAATCATACCAAGGCTAAGGAGTGATGTGGTGCAATGTCTTGTCAGTTTCAAGCTGGTGTTCCCACCATCCTTCTTCAATATCATGATGCACGTCCTAGTTCATCTAGTTGACGAGATTGTCATTCTGGGCCCCGTATTTCTACACAATATGTACCCCTTTGAGAGGTTCATGGGAGTCCTAAAGAAATATGTCCGTAACCGCGCTAGGCTAGAAGGAAGCATCTCCATGGGCCATCAAACAGAGGATGTCATCGGGTTTTGTGTTGACTTCATTCCTGGCCTTAAGAAGATAGGTCTCCCTAAATCGCGGTATGAGGGGAGACTGACTGGAAAAGGCACGCTTGGAAGGGACTCAATAATATGCAGGGACGGATATTCTTGGTCTCAAGCACACTACACAGTTCTACAGAACTCTACCTTGGTGACCCCGTATGTCGATGAACACAAGAACAGTCTGCGCTCCAAACACCCGGAGCAGTGCGACGACTGGATTACATGTGAACACATCAGGACTTTCAGCAGTTGGTTGGAAGCACGTATCAGAGGTGACAACACTGTTTGTGATGAGCTGTACTTGTTATCCAGGGGACCATCTTTGACTGTATTGATTTGGAAAGGATACGAGATAAATGGGAATACATTTTACACGATTGACCAAGATCAAAAGAGCACCAACCAAAACAGCGGTGTCCGCTTTGATGCAACAACCGAGAGGGGAAATGACACATATTATGGTTACATAGTGGACATATGGGAACTTGACTACGGACATGATTTTAAGGTCCCTTTGTTTAAGTGCAAATGGGTCAATGTGTCAGGAGGCGGGGTACAGGTAGACCCACAGTACGGAATGACAACAGTGGATCTGAAAAATCTTGGGTACATTGACGAACCGTTCGTCCTAGCCAATGATGTGGCACAGGTTATCTATGTGAAGGACATGTCTACCAGACCGAGAAAGAGAAAAGATAAGGAAGCGAATACATCATACGATGAGCCAAAGCGCCACATATTTCTTTCAGGAAAAAGGGACATCGTGGGAGTGGAGGACAAGACAGACATGTCTGAAGATTATGAAAAGTTTCATGAAATTCCTCCCTTTAAAGTCAAGGCTGACCCCAGCATCCTGATAAACGATGAAGATTATCCATGGTTACGGCGCAATAAGCAAATGACACAAGCGGAAAAAAAGTGAAGACTTTCTCCCGCAACTATTATGATGATACCATGCCAACTTTGTAACTGACGAGTATGATACCATTGTCCGTTTTGTACATGCAGATGCTATGTGTGGGTCAATTTATGATACCATGCCAACTTTCAACTTTTTTAGAATTCATTTGAAATGCTTTAATGTCTTATGGTTCGACCCTCGTAATAATTAAAAATAGCAACAATAAGTATTTTGTTGTAAGTAGAAACAAAATAAAATAAATAAAGCAAGAAAGAAAACAAAAAAACAAAAAAGTGGAAAGTTTATAATTTTCCTAAAACTAAAAGCAAAAAGAATTTAAAAATAAAGCAAAAAACAAAAGAAAATAAATAATGCAGAAAACAAAACAAAAAAACAACAATAAGTATTTTGTTGTAAGTAGAAACAAAATAAAATAAATAAAGCAAGAAAGAAAACAAAAAAACAAAAAAAGTGGAAAGTTTATAATTTTCCTAAAACTAAAAGCAAAAAGAATTAAAAATAAAGCAAAAAACAAAAGAAAATAAATAATGCACAAAACAAAACAAAAAAACTGGAAAAAAATAAAAATAGCAACAATAAGTAAAGAAAACAAAAAAACAAAAAAATGCCCCCCACTGGGCCCCCACGGCCTGAATACGACTTGAATCCCTACTATGGGCCAGGATTCAGGCCCGCAGTAGGCCCAGAAGGCCCATCAGGCAAAGCAGTCGCAAGTAGGCCCATAAGCCTGTAGTAGAGAGGAGTTCGAGAGGGGTGCGGCAGTGGGGCTTATAAACCACTGCGCGCCCCTCTCAACTAGCGAGGTGGGACTAAACTTTGGCCCCGATGCGGGCAGCACAGGGGCCTTTGGTCCCGGTTGGTGGCTCCAACCGGGACTAAAGGGGGGGCATTGGTCCCGGTTGGTGCCACCAACCGGGACTAAAGGCCGCAGCTTCCCGCCCTTTGGGCTGCCGAAAAAGAGGCCTTTGGTCCCGGTTGGTGGCACCAACCGGGACTAAAGGGTGCATTAGTCCCGGTTTGCGCCACCAACCGGGACCAATGCTCCTTGTATATAAGTAGCACTTCGCAGTTTTGCAGAGTTCATCGCCACCAGTTGCCCCCCGACGACGCCGAGCACATCGACGCCGCCAGGCTGCCCCGACGTCGCCCGCCGCCCCCGCCGTCGCCGTCGCCGTCGCCCGCGCCCGTCGTCATCGCCGGCCTCCCCGAGCCCGCGCCCGCCACCGTCGCCGCCAGGCTGCCCCGTCGCCGTCGCTCGCCCCCGTGCGCCACGCCCCGAGCCCCTGCCCTGTCGCCGTCACCCGCCCCCGCGCGCCGCCACCGCTATGAGCCGCCGCGCCGCACCGGCTCTGTTTTTTTTCATTTTTATTAGTTTAATTTTTTTGTTCAATGTATATATATGTGTATGTATGTGGCTATATATATATATATATATGCGGCTCTGTTTTTTTTTCATTTTTATTAGTTTAATTTTTTTGTTCATATATATATATAATGTATATGTGTATGTATGTGGCTATGTGTATGTAATGTTCAAAAATTGTTCAGAGCATGTTTTTGTTCATATATGTATTTATTGTTCATATGTGTATTTATTTTTCATGTTTTTTTTCTGTTCATAGATTTTTTGTATCTATTGGCTCTTCGTCGCTCTGTATTTATTGTATCTATTGGTGATATTAATTATTGTATAATATGCAAATGTTTGTATATTCATATGAACAATGCATTAGGCAAAACCTTTGTTTTTTCGAAATTTTCTATTTGAACATTTTTTTAAAAACAAGCAATACTAAAAGAATGAGAGGAAAAAGGAAAATAAGAAGAGGAAGAAAGGAGAAAAAGAGGAGAGGAAGAAGAGGAGAAATAAATAAGAAGAGGAAAAAAGAAGAAAAAGAAGAGGAGAAGAAGAAAGGAATAGAGGAGAAAGAAGAAAAAAATAGTTTTTCTTCTTTCTCCTCTATTCCTTTCTTCTTCTCCTCTTTTTTTTCTTCTTCTTCTTCCTTCTTCCTTTTTCTCTTTTCTTCCTTTTCCTTAATTATTTTCCTTTCTCGAGGGAGAAGAAGAAAAAGAAGAGGATAAGAAGAAAGAAAGGAATAGAGGAGAAAGAAGAAACTTCAACACGAGCTAGGGGGTGGTACCGATACCCCCTCCCCGATAACATTATTTTCCCATGTATATGTATGTCGCGTCATTGTTGATATAACCCCCTCTAGATAACTTCGACATGAGGGGCGGTCGATATATATATATATACCCCCTCTCGACCGTCATAACTTATACAACTGCAGCACCCCCCTTGGCCCTCTCGCTCGACCAAAACTCTCGAGGACACCCAAACCCTAGAGAGAAAACGATGTTGGTCTCCTACCCCCTCCCGCCGCGCCCTTACCCGACAAATTAACTCTCTCGAGGCCACCCAAATTTATCAAGTTAAAAGAGTGTTATCGTCGAGGCCACCCCAAACCCTTGAAGCGTTGTGTCGAGGCCACTAACATGATTCCTTATTGTGATTAGCTAGCTAGTTCTACGTTTGCCTATATATATATATATATATATATATCCATCTGTACCATGTTTGAATAATAATTGACATGTTGTAAATATTTGCAGAAACTATGGAGCACTCCCGAGATGAAGAAACAGAAGCGATGTTGGGGGACATAATCGCAAATGGATCAAGTGATGATGTTGCGTCATTTCTCCTCGACACCGTTGATCAGCTAGATGAAGAAGAGGGCTATGTTTATGATGGTGGCTTCGACCCATTAATGCCGGTACAAGAGGAGGACTATGTTCATGATGGCTCCGGTGACACAATGGAGGTACAAGACGAACGAGACCGTGCTGACTGCTCCGGTCACCGAACCGAGTCCGGCCAGGTATATATATATTAGTTAAGCCCGTGCTGACTAGTTAATTGATGCATCCATTGTTTTGGTATATGTACACATATTAATTACTGTCGTCTTTCTTCCTTATAATTTCTAGCCCTCCGAATCGACCACAACTTCGGTAAGGAGACGAGGCCCGAAGAAAAAGTTGAGCTCGGATGAAAAGTTTGAGATCATAGAATTCGCGCCCGACGGCGAACCAATTGAACCCATCCGGACAAGGAAGGCGTTTTCTGCTCAGTGCGGGGTTCTTGTTAGGGACAGGATCCCGATCAGCATCCAGCAATGGTATAAGCCTGCTAAGGATGAAGACGCTGAGGTGTCTTATGTCAATGATATGCAGAAAGAAGATCTTTGGACTGAGCTGAAGGCAAATTTCACCCTACCGCCAGAGGAGGATCCGGAGAAGCCAGTTAAAGAGCAATTAATCAAGTCTTGTGCTCTTAAGAAGATGGCAGGCCTAATGAGGAGGTGGAGGAAAGAGCTGAACCAGTTTGTCAAGGAAAAAAAGACACAAGAATTCATCGGCAAATATGAGAAGATCATAGATCACTGGCCCGCATTTGTGGCCCACAAGACATCGGAAAAGAGTAAGAAGATGTCGGAGACAAACAAGAAAAATGCTGCGAAGAAGAAGCTTCACCATCGCACGGGGTCAGGTGGCTACCTCAAAGCCCGGCCTAAGTGGTCCAAGGCTGAGCATGATCTACTTGAAAAAGGGATCGAACCAGAGACAATGCGCTGGCCGGACCATTGCCGGACTTGGTTCTTCGGGGCTGGCGGAACCTTGGACCCTGTAACAGGGAAGTGTCAGTGGACGGACGAGCAACTGCAAACACCAGTCAAGAACCTTCGACACTATATCGATGCAGCGCAGCGAGGGACGTTCCTTCCAAACAGGGAGAAGGACGAGCTCACAATGGCCCTTGGGAATCCCGAGCACCCTGGACGGACACGAGGCACGCCAGGCTCCATTCCGTGGAAGGTTGGTTTTCCGGATGCTGGGGTTTACAAAACCCACGAGAGGAGGAAGAAACTGGAGCAGGACCAAATTCAGGCGCTGCTTGGAAGGGTAATGGGGCTAGAGGGTCGAGAAGAGGAACGAGAAGCAGCAGATCGCAACAAACGACATGCCGAAGCTTCCCCCGAAGCTACCCGCCATCTCAGCGGAGAAGCAGAGTGGCTTCCACCGAGCTGCTTCAGCCGGAGCATGTCTTGACGGCTCCTGCCAGCTATCCCGTGGATGGTATCACGGAGTCTCAAAATTGCCACATGATGGCACGATGGATGAATTTGAAGGTCAAGGCGGCTGTTGGTCAAGTTTATCCTAGTGGACCCGGCACAACTTATCCAAGGAGAGGTCGATTGATCACTTCTCTCAGTATGCATGATGAACTTCTGTACTGAATGGTTCTCTTGATCACTTATGTATATATAGTACGTAGTGTCCAAGCACGGACGTAAGAGAGGACACTTCTCTCTATTAATTAGCTAGCTAACACAATATATGAAACACCTAATTAAATTAACCCCCCAAAACCCCCAACCTCCCCTCCTTTCAAAAAAAACACAAAAACCCCAGCAACTGGAATGCTGACGCGTGGATGCATTTTGGTCCCGGTTGGTGCCACCAACCGGGACCAAAGGCCCCCTGACTGGGGTGGGCGCACAGAGCCACGTGGAGGCACATTGGTCCCGGTTCTGGATTGAACCGGGACTAATGGGTGGAGGTATTAGTAACGACCCATTAGTCCCGGTTCATGAACCGGGACTAAAGGCCCTTACGAACCGGGACTAATGGGTGGTTTTCTACTAGTGTGTCGGTGAGAAGAGGTTATTTGATATTAGCTCATTAGATGAATGGAGAACCCAAGCCTATGAAAATGCCAAGTTGTTTAAAGAAAAAGTTAAACGATGGCATGATAAAAGAATTCAAAAACGGGAATTCAAAGTGGGTGGGTATGTTTTATTGTACAATTCTTGTTTTAGATTCTTTGCAGGAAAAGTTCTCTCTAAATGGGAAGGACTGTATATCATCAAAGAAGTTTATCGGTCTAGAGCTATTAAGATCAATAACTCCAAAGGCACCAATCCGAGGGTGGTCGATGGACAAAGAATTGCGCATTATATCTCAGGTACGCATATTAATGTTGAAACTAGCATTATTCAAGTTATGACACCGAAGGAATACATAAGAGAGACCTTCCAGAACACTCCAGTCCCCTGAAAAGGAATAGGTATGTGATACGGTAAGTAAACCGACTCCAAAAAATCCATAAAAATATTTTCTATCAATTTTGGAATATTATAAAAAATACAAAAATGAGAAACAGCCGAGGGGACCCATGAGGTGCACATGAGGCATCAGGGCGCGCCCTGGTGGCTCGTGGGCCCCTCGTGAGCCTTCTCGACTCTATTTTATTCTGGAATACTTGTTTTGCAAGATAAAAATTATTTATATGTACTCCCGGATGTTTTGACCACCGTATCACGGAAATATCCTCTGTTCTTGTTTCGTGCTATTTTTCTGACAGATCTAGATCGACATGGCTCCACTAAGCTCCTCCAATGACAAGTTCTACAAGAAGGTCATCAACCTTTACCTAACGGAGGTTATGAAACACCCTAAAGCCATTGATATGCGTGAGGGGGTGCTTCACATCCGGGATGTTCAAGGGCCCAAGAAGACTAGAAACATGGAGGTCGGGCTTGAAGTCGTACTGCAAGAGATCTTCAAGTGCCAAGGGATGGTGGAACACGAACTCAGCGCCAACCACTCCATGATCATTGAATTCACTTGTGAGGACAAGTTGGATGGCAAGTCAATGGGGGACATCATCTTCAAGCTCAACGGGCGAATCGAGTATCTCCTATGCCAAATCTATTATCTTCAAAACCAAAATTTTGAACATGATGCAAAATTTAAAGGTATGAGTTTAGCTGCAAGTTTCAGGACTCTGGACACAAGTTCATCCTTTTATTATGGGGAACCTATGCCATGGAAGCCGGAGGACAATCCCACTACTTCATCATCACCATCATCACCGAACAAAGAAACTTGAGTACACGGGTATGGGCACTCCCTTTGGCTTGTGCCAAGCTTGGGGCAGGTGCCCCGATATCGTATCACCATCACTTTTATTATCTTCACTTGTTTTACTTTGATCCTTAGTTAATTCGTGATTTAGTTGAATAAAAGTTTAGTATGATATATTTTTGAGTATTAGTTTCGTGATCTATCTATCTATGTAATCAAGTTGAGTGTTATATAATAAAGAGTAGTTTGAGTTTTTGTTGCTTTACTTTTATGTTTTAATCCTAGCAACAGAAATAATGAAAAAGATCACATGCTAATCTTATGGAAAGTAATGACATTATATAAGGATAAGTGTAAGTGGTAAAATTTATTGAAAGCTAACAAACATAGCATTGGTCAATGATGCAATTCATGAAAGAATTAATAAGGGAAGAGAAGATTCACATATAAATATATTATCTTGGACATATTTTATGGTTGTGAGCCCCCATTAAGTATTTTATGTCAAATTGTTGATGTTGGACCAGGAAGACAACATAATGAGTTATGTTAGTGTATATTCACATAGAAGTTATATTGTTATAGATCCTCCAACATGTGGTGCTTGCCCAATATCTTTGCTAGCCAAAAATCTGCACCAAGTAGAGATACTACTTGTGCATCCAAAAACCCTTTAACTCGGTTTCATCTCATGAGAGTCAACTATACGTACCTATGGATTGAATAATATCCTTCAAGCAAGTTGTCATCGGTGCATAAAGCAATAAAAATTGCTCCTAAATATGTATGATCTTTTATTGCAAGGGAAAATAAGCTTGGTATGATTTTGTGATAGTAAAGAAATAGAAGTGACGGACTACATAAAAAATGTTGCTATCACAAGGGGCAGTATAAAGTGATGTTCCTTTGCATTAAGAGCTTGCACATCCAAAAACAAAAAGCGCATGACAACCTTTGCTTCCCTCTGCGAAGGGCTTATCTTTTACTTTTATGAATTTACTTTTCCTGCAAGAGTCAATAGTGTGCTCCTCTATTTCTTTTTATTTTTCTCTTTTGCAAGCATCATGTGATGGGTAAAGATCTAGGGATATATATATCCAGTTGGATATGAGTGATCATGAGTTATTATTGTTGACATTACCCTTGAGGTGAATAAGTTGGGAGGCGAAATTATAAGCCCCTATCTTTCTATGTATCTGGCTGAAACTTTTTGCTCCATATATATATGTCGTGAGTGTTAGCAATCATAGAAGACTAAATGATGGTTGAGTATGTGGACTTACTAAAAATCTCCTACATGAGACCCTTACTGAAAATATGGTGAACTGTAATTGCCTTGTTGGTTGAGAACATAATTTGTTAGTTTTCAAGAAAGTTTATGCCTTATACTTTGTTGTTGTGATGACTTGTTACTTAACCATGAGAAGTTTTATGATAATGGTTATTGTTGCTATAATAATGATCATGATGCTACTATGTTCGTATTTTTTATCGACGCCTCTCTCTCTAAACATGTGGACATGATTATCGATATCTGCTTTTGCTTGAGGACAAGCAAGGTCTAAGCTTGGGGGAGTTGATATGTCCATTCTACATCATGTTTTCCTACTATTATTTATAGTGTTTTTAATCAATATAACACTTTGTGGAGCCATTCTAATGTGTTTTATCTCTTAATATGCAAGATTTACATGAAGAGTGAGATTGCCGGCAGCTCGAATTCTGGACCTGAAAAGGCTATGTCAGAGATAACTATTCTACACATCTCCAGATGAGCTGAAATTTCATGGATATTTATTTTGGAATAAACAAATAATATTGTAGAAAAGAAATACCAGAGGGGGCCACCCAGGTGCCCACAAGGCACCAGGGCAAAGCCCTGGTGGCTTGTGGGGCACCTGGCGAGCCTTTGGTGCCCATCTTCTGGTATATAAGCCCATTTGCGCTAGAAAAATAAGGAGAAGACTTTTGGGACGGAGCATCACTGTCTCAAGGCGGAACTTGGGCAGGAGCACTTTTGCTCTCCGACGGAGCAATTCCGCCGAGGATACTTCCTTCCGGGAGGGGGAAATCAAAGCCATCGTCATCACCAACAACCCTCTCATCGTGGGAGGACCAATCTTCATCAACATCTTCACCAACACCATCTCAAACCCTAATTCATCTCTTGTATTCAATCTTTGTATCAAATCCTCAGATTGGTACTTGTGGGTTGCTAGTAGTGTTGATTACATCTTGTAGTTGGCTACTTGGTTTATTTGGTGGAAGATTATATGTTAAGATCCATTATGCTATTCAATACCCCTCTGATCTTGGACATGAATATTATGTGTGAGTAGTTACTTTTGTTCTTGATGACATGGAAGAAGTCTTATCATAAGTAATCATGTGAAATTTGGTATTTGTTCGATATGTTGATGATATGTATGTTGTTGTTTCCCTTAGTGGCGTTATGTGAACGTTGGCTACATGACACTTCACCATCTTTGGGCCTAAGGGTATGCATTGTGGAGTTGTTATTAGATGATGGATTGCTAGAGCGACAAAAGCTTAAACCATAGTTTATGCGCTATTCCGTAAGGGGCTGATTTGGATCCATATGTTTAATGCTATGGTTAGATTTATATTAATTCTTATTGCATAGTTGCGGATGCTCGCGAGAGGGGCTAATCATAAGTGGGAGGTTTGTTCAAGTAATAACATCATTCAAGCACCGATCCAGCCACATATCAAATTATCAAAGTAGCGAACACGAATCAAACAAACATGATTAAAGTGACTAGATGAAATTCTAGTGTGTCCTCAAGAATGCTTTGCTTATAATAAGAGAGCATTCCGGCATGTCCTTTTGCTACAACAAGGTTGGGCTACCTTGATGCACCTTAGTTACTATTGTTACTTGTCACTTGTTACAAATTATCTTGCTATCAAACTAATCATTTCCGATAATTTCAGTGCTTGCAAGAAATACCTTGCTGAAAACCGCTTGTCATTTCCTTCTGTTGCTCGTTGGGTTAAACACTCTTACTTATTGAAAGGACTACGATTGATCCCCTATAATTGTGGGTCATCAAGCCTCTCCAGTTCGATAAATTCACAAGCCCTTTTAATAATTTCATCCAACCCAACATCCTCCAAACCTCTTTGGCTTTATAGCAACATCTAGTGCTTTGAATCTTTTGCTCCATCCAAACAAGAAGGGCATTGAGGCGAAACTTTGATATGTCTATTAGCAAGCATAACATGACATGGGAGGCTGCCATGCAACATATGCCAAATAAAAAACTAACCTTGGACAGATAAGACAACTTCCAAATCTTAGACAACATAGGGTTGATCGTGACTCATCCTAAACCATTAGCCCAATGAAGTTTTATCCCATGTTGGTGAACCCATTCCACAAAATAAGCTGATTTGATACAGAAGGTCCCATTTTTTCCTTATACTCAATGCAATAAAATCTAAAATCTCATGCATTGCAAGAGAGATCGCAGGGACCCATTGGGCATCAATTGGGCATGATGTTTGTCTGACTAGATCTTCATCCCAGTTGTTATTAGTTGGGTCAATAAGACCGGAAACCTTAGACAAAAGACTTTCCCCTCTAGGAGTAATAACTTCCCTATTGGCACCTTTTGAAATCCATGTATTTTCCCTAATATGAATACTCTACCCGTTCCCAACACGCCATATGTAAACATATTTAAGAGAATTGGCCTCGCCATGATACTTTGCCCAAGTAAATAAAGATCCTTCTTAAAAACTTGTGATCGGCAAATCACCATTAGGGAAATATTTGGGTCGCAAAACCAAAGAACATAATGAATATGGCTTCTCAATAAGTCGCCACGCTTGTTTTAGTAGTATCGCCAAATTAAAATAGTGAATATCACATAAACCCATTACTGCTTGATTTTTTGGGACACACATTTTCCACTAGGCGGTCCAATGCCCCATCTTCTTGTTGTCTTCGTCTCTGCACCAAAACTGCAAGATCGCGTCAATGATTCATTTACATGTTGATTCAGTTATTTTAAAGACGAACATAACATGTAATTTTCTTTCCTCCAGTGCATAGAAGTTTTTCTTTCCATCTATTAATTCTCATGAAAGCAAACTGTTAGGACCGAGAGTATATCAACCAAAGGGGGGCTGAATGGGAGATTTAAAATTTCTTATGAAACTTTTGCTCCCTGTTGGGTTCGATACTCTTACTTATCAAAAGGACTACTGTTGATCCCATATACTTGTGGGTCATCACCAACTCATTTGCTACTTTTGATGCACATAACATTCTCAAATTTGTTTTGTTCTGCCCCAAAGACTTGATAATTATTTAGAATGTTCGCATGCCATATTTGCTTTTGAAAAAAGTATTTTGAGGAGGACCACCCTATTTTCAAATCCTAGATCACCATTGTGCTCATATACTCAATACCCCATGAGAGTCATGTAATTTACACATCACAAGTAGTGGAGGCGCCAAGATAGGGGCTAGTATATGGTCGATCACCCCGGGTAGCCAAAATTAGCGTATAAAAAAATATGATCCGTTTTGTACATGGTACAATACATGTGGGATTTGCATTGGATAGAACAGACACACCAAGCCCAACCCATAGCCCCTTACTAGCTTAGCATGAGCACACCACCCACGTACAGGCACACGCATAAAAATCCCCAAAGCCCAATCAAGCTAGGCAGCCAGTGAGACTGCGAGCGTAACCTAGCCGTCGTTGGCTCACCGCCACAGAGCTCCGCCTCGTCGGGCCGCCGGCTTCCAGGCACCTGATCCAAATCTGTGGATGGGGGAACCAAAAGAATTAATCCCAAGCATGGTCTGTGTGGGTGAAGGCAGCGACGGCAGAGCATCGAACTCGTGCAAACATGCAGGAGTTGTGGTTTGCAAAATTAACAAGTGCAATCAGCAAGTGCAAGCATCAAGAGGATACCTTAGCAAGACATGGTGGTATGTGATGAGGATCTCACCATAGGACATTGATTCAGTTCGATCAAATGTGGATTTGGTGATTCAAGTGCTACATGTTATTTCTCATGATGGGGAAGATGCGGATGATAGAGCAAAGCATTGATGGCTCAAGAATTTGTGAAGTTTTTTGTATGATTCTTATTTGGTTTCACCGAATCATTGTCACTTCTTGGGTATTTCTAACGCTATTCCCTCGAAAGAGAAGAAAAATCTGATTTTCCATTGTTTGGCTGGAAATATCATACATGGAAGGAAACCAAAGAGGATTATTGCAAATAAAGTCAAATGGAGCAACTTCCATGTGGAGAGCCAAGCCTTCAGGTGTAGAAGACCAAAAGACGGCCTTCCATACGACCGTAAGTGCCCTTATGAGCGATCGTACGAGGTGCCAACAGCTCCACCACTTCTATACAAGACACTTTCATGAAGGGGCCCAGGGGAGAAGAAAACCCTAGCCGCCACCACCACATACATAATGGAAGAGGGGGAGATCTGAACAACATTGGGAGGTCTTCTTAGTTTTAGTCCTTTTGTCTCCATCATCATCTCACCCTTCACTATTGTAATAGGAATTCCAAGTTGTGAGAACAATTTTAACTCTATTCGGTCTCATCTGGAGATCAAGACTATTTGAATCATCCATTTCCTCTTATTGTAGATCCTCGAGGTATTATCAATATGGTTTTCATGGGTTTAATCTCTAGTGTGATTGGTTTCCCTCTTATGATGCGTGAGTAATTCCCCATAGGCATGGGAGATGTAGGTGGGTGGTAAGATTCATTTGTCCCTAACATATATATGTCATTCGTATTTGTAGTAGTATGATATGTTTAGTATGTTGTTATACTGTGATGAACTCTATGTGTGTTGTCCAATTTAAGGGCCCATGCAACATGATCTCAAGACCTACACAGGTAACACATAATCTTTAGGGGATCTGTGGCCTTTGACATGACAGGTGGAGATATCTATGAGGACCAAAGACAATATGATATAACAGTGATCCATGAAACTTAATGCTTGGTTCCAGTTCAGGGACCTTAATTGTGGAGACGACCACTCTATGGCAATGGCGAAGCATGACCATAGAATAAAATATAATCCCGGGAGGAGAAGTTTCATAACTTTAGGGTGAACACACATATCAAATATTATGAATATGATACAAGGCAACTCGTATTACCATCCCACTCGCACACTTGATATATTCTTACCATGAACTGAATTCTCTCCATGCGCGTGTCCTGAATTCTCTTGCAGGCAACTCAAATCCCATCTTTATTTATGCTATTTACCTTTGAGAGTTTTTACCTTCGTTACTTTAAAACCTTTTATCTAAGTTACTTTGATTTATTCGTCCACCAGGACAGTAACAATGTTTGCAGAAACTCAAGTAGTTACTTCACACGAGAACTATGACACCTTGTGTGTGATAGAAATGGCTATATAAATACTCTCTTCTGCTCTTCGTTATGATGATAACTAATTGGGATACTTCCATGAAAGTGCTACATAACCCTGTTTGGCTTGCAGGCACCAAGCATCAAGTTTCATGAAACCTATGGAGGTCTTTGAATTTGTTCTCATCTTACATTTGATGCTTAAAGTTCTTGGTTTGACTAATGACTTGTCACAAGCATTACAACAAAAGGATTAGAACATAGTAAGTGCAATGAACATGACTGTGTCCGTGAAAAGTTTATTGCAACAACTGAGGGATGACGGATGGGAGACACTTTTGGATGTTGCCACTTCCTGTTGTAATAAAAGGGAGATACCAGTGCCTAGTATGGATGAAAATATTCCAGCAAGGGGTTACCCAAGGAGTTCCCGCAAAATGGTTAGTTGCTTCCATCACTACAAGATTGAAATATTCAATGAGGTGCTTGATAGAAACATGGTTGAGATGAATAACTGGTTCAGTGAAACTTCAACAAGGTTACTGATATGCATTGCTAGTCCATATCCTAGAGACTCATGAGAACCTACTTGAGCGTGCATCTATGTACTCAGTCGACTTCGATCCAGAAGAACAATATCATTTGGATGGCCAGCTCAAGATATACATTGATATGATGAAAAGGTCTCATGTTTTTTGTGGATGTGACAGTCTAGGTAATCTTGCTCTCAAGTTGGTTGAAACTAAGGAACATTACACTTCCTTTGGTTTACCGGCTCATCAAACTTGCTTTGACTTTGCCAGTAACGATAGCATCTGTTGAAAGAGTTTTCTCAACCATGAATATCATAAAGAAATATTTGAGAAATAAGATATCTGATGATTGGTTGAATGATCTGATGATATGCTATGTTGAGTGAGATATATTCACTGCAATTGATGACAAGAAGATTATAAAACATTTTCATAGCTTGAGAGATCGTAGAGGCCATCTACCAAACCCTCCTTGTATACTTACAACTTAGGATAAATACTTTTGTTATCTATTGTTTCAAACTATTTGATTACTTGTTCTAAGACATATTCATATGCGGTTCGTTCAGCCGTTGTAGGTTTCTACTCCCTCCGTTTCAAAATAGATGACTCGTACAAAGTTGAGTCATCTATTTTGAAACGAGGGGAGTATTAGTGATGGAGTTGGACATTTTGGGCCATGGAACGAATGATTCAAGCAGCAGGAGTCCATGTTAGTAGTTCTCTGTGACGTTTATGTTATATTTTGTGATCTTTGGTGGTTACATCACCTACTTGTCGAGAATCTCGAACTGTTCTGAATCAGTAGTTATGTTAATTTTCTATTGCATCTAGTTTCATATTTGAATTTTATGAGATTTGGTTGAGCGGACCTGCATTTGTCAATCTAAAAAAAATTGCCTTAAATGTTTCGCCCCGGCTAAGCTCTATTCGGATCCGCCACTGATTCACGAGGTACGAGGTGGATTCCTGAGAGGCTGCTGTCGACCTGCGAGAAGTACTCCCTCCGTTCCTAAATATTTGTCTTTTAAAAGATTTCAAATGGACTATCACATACGGATGTATATAGACATATTTTAAAGTATAAATTCACTCATTTTGCTTCGTATGTAGTCATTTGTTGAAATAGACAAATATTTAGGAATAGAGGAGTACTTGAAAAATTAGGACTGAAGAGGAACAAGATTGCCGCGTTCCGCTGTCCCGAAAACTTTGGCACGGCCGTAGCTCGCGTGATCGATGTTTGTTCGTAGCCTCATAGGCCTTGGCACATGCAAGTTTCTTGTGGCTCCCTCCCTGTCTTTCGCACTCGACGGACGGGGAGAAAGAACGTCAATTCAAGGAAGCGCGGAAACGGAAACATTGCCGTTCAGGCGGCAGGACCCAAAAACCGAAAGCAAAAGCGCGCGCCCCACCCAAAACGGCCACCGCAGCCGACGGTTAGTGCGAATCTTCTGCCGCAGACCCCTCCCCCAGGCTCCCGCTCCAATGCAAAACATGCATATCCACGTGTCCACGGCCGACACTGCCGGCACCACCATTAGCGGGCCAATTAGCTAAGAAGATCCCATTCATTTTCCTGCATCACCAAGCCCACCAAGGCCATAAATCTCCCCAAGCCTGCATCACCATTAACGGGCCAATTAGCTTACTGTTAAGAAAATCACATTCATCTCTCCAAGACTGCCTTTCTTTCTAAAAAAAGATGTACCTAAAAACCATGCGTGCGAAGGAAGATTAACGCAGTAGCAGCTTGATATTTCAGCAGTAGGTCCATCCAAAATCGCATTGAATATTCCAAATTTCAGCAGTAGTAACAGACGCCCCGGTCATTTTACAGATAAGAATACAACAGCCTTTTCCTTTCGTTTACAGCTATGATGCCAGCCACGTACTCCGAAATTGGACGGAAGCAAAATAAAGACGAGATTGGCATTTCCATACTAAAATACAAAGAAGCAACCAATTTCAGATCTCAAATTCCACCACATTCCAGATCTCAACCCGATTTCTTTTTTTTTTTGAAGTTATCTCAACCCGATTTCAGATCTGGAAATCCAAAGAGGCAGAACAAGAATTGCATTGCAGGGCAAGAAGCGATTGATCATAATCATAATTAATTAGATAAACAATGCACTATTTGTTTTCGACACCACCACAAGGATCTTGCTACGCTAAAAAACCTCGACAAATCAAGCTGCTACGGTAATGCGGAGGCCGGGGGACAAAGCCCTCGCCACCGCCGTCGTCGTCGTCATCGTTTCACCCACAGATACACCTCCAAGGGTACGCCGGAATGAACCAGAGCACCCACAACCCGGATATAAAATTTACAGTCTAGAACACAGAATCCTGGACTACCACCGACACAGAACAGGGGAATGGAAACTTGTTGCGGGAGGACGGAGACGCTCTACTTCTTGGCCTTCTTGGCGGGGGCCTTCTTGGCGGGCGTGGCCTTCTTCACCGGCGCCGACCGCTTGGTGGGCGGCTTCCTGGGGGCGGCCTTCTTGGGGGTGGCGGCGGCGGCGGGCGCCTTCCTCCCTGGCGCGTCCTTGGCGGAGGTCTTGGCGGCCTTGGCGGGGCGGCCCTTCGGCTTGGCGGGCGCCTTCGCCTTGGCGGCCGGCTTGGGCTTCGCGGCGGCCTTGGTGGTCTTGGCTGGAGCCTTGGTCTTGGCGGCTGCCTTGGGCTTCGCTGCCGCCTTGGGCTTGGCGGCGGCCTTGGTCTTGGCTGGGGCCTTGGCCTTGGGCTTGGCGGCGGCCTTCTTCTTGGCTGGGGACTTGGCGGCGGGCTTCTTGGCCGGGGCCTTCTTCTTCGCCGCCGGCTTCTTCTTGGCTGGCACCTTGGTCTTGGGCTTCTTGGGCGCTGCGGGGGCCTTGGCGAGCTTGTAGGAGGCCTTGACCTTGGTCAGCTTGCCGGCGGCGACGAGCTTCTTGATCTGCGTCAGCATGATCTTGCGGAAGTTGGCCGGGAGGTGCGCCTTGTGCTTGTCCTCGATGAACTTGCCGATGGCCACGGTGCTCGACCCGCCTCTCTCCTTCAGCGTGGTGATCGCCTCCGACACCATCTGCGCAAACACAAAGCACGGGCGAACAAAACCAGTCAGATCAGGGCAAACACGCACGAAAAGAGAGCACGACGAGCGAACAGAGCACGATAATGGAGCGAGATTCGGCGGTGGTCGAGGGGTTTACCTCAGCGTAGGTCGGGTGGGCGGGGGTGGCCTTGGGCTTCCTCGGGGCGGAGGGCTTCTTCGCCTTGGGCGCCTTGGGGGTCTTGGCGGCCTTGGCCTTGGTCGCCTTGGCCGGCTTCGCGTCGCCGGCGGCGGCGGCAGCGGTGGTCTCCGCGACGGGGTCGGCGGTCGCCTCCACCTGAGGCACCGGGATGTCGGCGGCAGCGGCGTCGGTCGACATTGCGGCGGGGAAGCGAGGGGAGAGAGGAGCGCGCTGGTGTGTTTTCGCCGGAGGTGAGAGAGATGCGTGTGAGCTGGGTGAGGAGGTCAGGGCGGAGGAGACGGTGGTTATATAGTGGGAGACGTCGGGAAGACGGGGAAGGCCGAATGCCGCGCGCTGATTGGTCGAGAGGGCATTGCCGCGGATCGCCCCCATAAGCAGCCGTCATCAAACCTGGCGCGTCCGATCCGTTCCCATCCGACGGCCATCGACGCGCCCCATCCGATGCCGCGGATTCAAGCCCCCCCTAGTTGGCCGGCCGTCTCGCGAACCAGCCTCCAGACTTCCAGAGTGTGCTTCTCCTCTCGATTTCCGATCAAATATCGCTCGATCGGATGCACCGATTCGAGTGTAATTTTTTCCATCGTGTAGGCAAGGATCATGGCTTTGTAATGAGATTGAGTTTGTGTGGTTTGGTTGAGTATTCTGGGAGAAATGAGCCGGTGATCAGGGACTGGTCGGGATGGTGCCTTGGTGGGAGTTTGATGGCGATTTCCGGCCGCCGGCACGGGATGCACCGGCGAACAATGAGATTTTCCGGCGTGGTCGTATAGCTGGTTAACGTAGCAATCCGTAGGTTCAAGAATCACGTCGATCCGACGTCGTTTTGATAGGCTACGAGGCGATGCAACGCGACCCAAGTTGCACAAGTTGTGGAGCCCTTTCCTGGTGGTGTGTGAGTTCGGCCGGGCTTTGCACTGTTTGCCGGCGCGATGGCCGGCCGGCTCGCCGGAGAAACGCCGTGCTCCAGTAGGTGTGGACATGGGGAAGGCTTCCCGGCTGCTGCATTTGGGTTGTCACACTTGAATTCGGATGAATTTGCACTGGAGTGATCGACACTTGTTCTTGTGGCTGGGGAAAGTCTACCGGGTGATACAAGTTGGCTTGTTCTACCTCCCAGATCAAATTTCATCGTAATTTCAGATGGTTTCTCGATGCAGACTGCAAATGTTATCTAGTTTTTGATGGAATGACGAATTCGATTGGAAAATTTGAAAGTTTCTGGTACTGTTGGGACCAAGAAATGTGTCCAGGAAGAGGTCAAAGTTGGGCTGGGCGTAGTGCTCTCTGCCAAACATGATGATCGATCAAGCTGATCACTTGGACATTCGAACACATGGAATTCACAAAGTTTCGAGCTGCTCGTGAAGTTTGAAATGCAAACGACGAGTCAAATGCTGCAAATTGAGAGGATGAGAGAATGCAAATTGCTTGTTTGTACCAAACTGGGCACCAGAAGGCTCTGCATGGTCTCGGCTCATCGTGAGCCCGGAAATCATGCTACTGGAACGGGTGTAAACATGCTCAAATTCAAGAACTAGTTCCATGGAGATGTTAAACATTCAAAAAACTGATGAATCCTGATTAAACTGCAGCATCAGACCGGGGACAAGATCGATCAACAAGAGCAAAACATGGGCGTACGTGGCGTGCACGCCAGTACACAAACAAGAGGATGCATGAGGCGTTCTTGGCAGGGTGCACAGGTGTTCCATCGGCTCAGCCATGCGTATGTGAGCTCATTAATCATCGCCATGGATTGACTTCATCTCATCAATTCATGGAATTGGAGTTAACATGCTCACTGAGAGCATAATTTAACCATTCTTTCACTTGATGCACCGGTTTAAGTTGACCATTCCACCTAATTTGACATCACTATCCACCTTCTATTACACCATCCCATCTTTGTTCAAAAAAATGCAATTGCCACGGAGCTTATTCCGGCCCAAAACAACTTGCCACCCCTAGCAACATGATACTATTTTGGGGTGTGTTCCTGGGATATATAATTATCTAGGTTCAGGTGCCACTAGCTGGTGACGATGATGCGTGTATGTATAGGATAATTATCCTTAACTTTTGTGTAACCATGACGAGCTTTGCGTCGGAGAGATTAGACGTGAGCTCTGTTTTGTTTTGCGCCGGAACAGGATAGGAACGTCGCCGGCGATCGAGTGGCTGGCAGCAAAAGTGGCCGGCGCTGCGCCGGACCGCTACTTGTGCATCTTGATTGCATGTCTGCGTCGGCGTCACACATATGGATATGGTGGA
This sequence comes from Triticum aestivum, assembly GCF_018294505.1. Lineage (NCBI taxonomy): Eukaryota > Viridiplantae > Streptophyta > Magnoliopsida > Poales > Poaceae > Triticum > Triticum aestivum. The sequence goes on from NC_057807.1 coordinate 625,353,181, forward strand.
TCATATGTCCTGGATAAATGGCTCAGCATCCTCCTCAATCATCTCGCTGTCCTTTAACATCAGTTGTGTAACAAGGCTTGGGATGAAAGCATACTATTACTGTGTTTGCACAAGATCTAGCGAGGTTGATCGAATCACGCGGGAGTTTCATTACGTACCGTGCGCGCCATGTCTTTTCTCCAATCACGGCAAAACCACCGAGCGTACATCGTTGGCTCGTGCACGGTTAGGGTTGCAAGCGGGGCGGGCTAGCGGACAATAGCTTAATACAGATATAGTGTTAACATTGGGGAGTGGTGAACACATTGTGAACTAGTTGACGAGTTTCGCGGGATGAAGTGGGATACCGCTTGTGCCCCTATGCATGATCGATGTGTGCACCGTGATAACCGTATGAAATTGCTTTGCACACGATCTTTGTACATACAATCTGACGTGTCTTCACTAGACAACATGCTGCATTGGTTTTCTTTTCCCGATGGAGCTGGTTGATTGGACGAAAGGACATGCAACTGCACATCGTATGTGTTTCCGACATAAAAATGGCGTACGTATAGCAGCTCTGATAACCGTAGGCTTGTTGTGTAGTACGCGGGTGCACATGAGCATGCACGACGGCGAAACCACCCGATGTACCTCTTTCACTTAACCAACACGCATCACCGAGCAAGTAGTCAAATGATCACGGATCAATCAAGTTCGGTTGATTATCGCAGGCGCCAACATCAATTTGTTGAAAAATTCACACGGTCCGGGGAGTGGGAGTACTCGACAATGATAGTGGCACACAAAATGCACATTTATAGGAACCATGGTGTCGGTGATGTAGCTCGTCTTTTGGAAGATCTAGGCCCTCTTAAATGCAAATTGTCACATCACTTGTTCTTCAAAAACATATTGTGGACGGTGGATCAGCCAAAGTGCTGGGGTTGGAGAAAATGTAGTCCATCTTGAACCAAGATCAACAAGTGACACATCGTATGTTCAGATGTTGCTAGTCCCCTAGGATGGATGGTCGATTCATGCACGACATACATCTTTTGTGAAGGAAGCGGGCACGGCGTGATGAGGGGAAGTTGTTCATTACATGAGCGCATCGGATTAGAAAATAGAGTACTACAACTTAAGGGAACCTTCAAGAAATCCCAACTTTTGACAATAGTAGAGCAACACCCCTCTCTCGCCACCACTCCCAACCGCGAAAACGAAACCTAACATATCATCCAAATTGAGCAAGTCATAATGATGTTTATGCAGACATTGCCCTAGCCAAGGCTTGTGGTCGAAATAGCAAGCATTGAACGATATCTTGTTTTAACTTTCTTCATCACTTGTGATGGGAGCAACTGATTTCTCGAAATTTTGTTGTTACACTCATTTAGGTATCATAAATCCAAAAACACTCTTTCACGAGCGAGCGTTGGAACACTCGGTCATTAAACTCTTCACTCCCTGATTTTAAGGAGCTCCAGATAAAATAATCTCTCCCCTCCCGCGAATCAATTGTGTGGCCTTTCCATAAATCTCTCCCCCACCCCGATTTCAATGGGTGGGCCCCAGCGTGGCTTACCATAAATCTCTCAGCCCCCCTGAGAGCATGGTTAATAGTAGAGCCGGCTACCGGCTCTATACTCTTGCCATGTCACTCTTAGCCTTCCTAAAAGAAATCCCATACAGTAAAGCTGGCTATAGGCATTGGCTGTAGCATTTATTGTTTACATGCATGAGAAAGAGGAAGACACAACTGATTGGAGGGGAGGAAGGAGCAGCAGCTTTTAACCCATGCATGCAGTTCTTTCTCTTGAGTACTGCGTTGTAGCCGGGCGACAAGTGAATCGCCCGCTCCCTTCTCTCTCCTGTCTTCTCTCCCCTCCAGCTGGATTTTTTCTGACGTGGAATGGCTTGCAGCCGGCTGACAAGATGCTATTGTACTTGCTCTGAATTCAGTGGGTGGGCCCATCATGGCATTAATTTTCTCTTAATCTGATTTCCTTAGAAGGAAAGTTAAGTTCTGCTTGTTCCGGTTAGAAACTGCGCGCGGCCGCGAGCGCGCGCATTAGCCACCCTCTCGTAAATCATCATCATAAGCTCTAGTGTTGGTTGGGTCCACAATGACTTGTTCACTCGAAAACGTACATTGATTATTGTCCTCTTTTAACCCCGTACAACACTTGTAATCAAAGGACATAGTAAGTGTGTGAAGATTCTTTTGTGTAACACATCTATTGTATGCATATTCCATCACATTCCATTTATAGATCCATAGGGCTAGGATATGATGATCTTGTTGTTTCCAAAAAGAAATAATGGATCTAAATTTCATTTTGAATCAATAATTTATCTACATGACTATGGAACATTAATTGCTTATATACATTGGAAATAAAATAACAAACGTCGAACGTTCCAATCTCATGGAAATTTTCACCTTTTTAGCACATTTAGATTTTATATAAAAAATGAAAAACCAATCAAATGCATGAGAATGTTTGTATTTTTTCAAGGAAATGTCCATAATTTTCATTTATTTTTTGCATAGGAGCTAAAGAGTTGCATAAGTAATTGAAAATGAATTTGCTTCCATTTAGTGGCATTTTAAGTTACGTGTAGGTCAGTTTTGAACTATATCCACTAAATAGCTAGAAATTCATTTAACGTGTGAAACCTTAACCTTCTTTATGGCTGGTATAATGATGTTGTTCTATAAAAAAAGTCACTTTATTGCAATTTTTATTGAAATAAAATGAAAGAGATAGTTGAGCACGTGTCACTTCCTAAAAAGAACCCCTCTAGAGGGTTGTTTCTGCCAATAGTTGCCCCCTCCGTTTGGAGTTCGAAGCAATCATCGACGCTACCACCAGTGCGTCAAGGGGAACATCTTCATTCAATCATCTTCACCATATCCATTAACAACACCTTCTCCATTTCGTCTATAAATAATTCATGTAGATCGGTTACCAGTATTACTCCTCAATGTTATTTGTTGTTATAGTGGTTGATGATCTATGTTTTATTGGTGAGAGATATATACTTTCAAATTGTCATGTTTATTTATACACCACTAATTATGTTCACCTTGGCGTATGTTGACTAGTTCTAGTACGCTATTGAGGATATGGGAGAGAGCCAGTTGTTGATGGTCATATATGTAGGGGGAGAAGGTACGGTACGCTAGCGCAAAACAAATTGTGCGAACCAGGAACATGTTGTGAAGATAGATCATGGGAACATGATTTAGCACTAGATGGACAATCACAACAACAAAATAAGAGTTGCTGAAGTGCGTCCCCATCTCTTGCTCGTGGATCCCTCATAGCTCCTCATGGTTCCTGTTAACTCCCGTAGGAGTTGTTAGGATTCCCCCAAAGAGGAAGGGTGACGTAGAACAACAACAAAGTATTTCCCTCGGTTAGAGAACCAAGGTTATCAATCCAGTAGGAAGCTTCCAAGCTAAAAGACAAACAACACCTACACACAAAAAAAATACAAACTTGCACCCAACGTGCTAAGAGGATTGTTGAGCCCCTTGTCTTTAGTTACAAGATTAAAAGCAAATAGTAGAGATGGATAATGGTAAAATAGCACGGCAAATAGAAAAGAGCTAATTGTGTAGAAGAATTTACTAATGGAGAATAGACCCGGTGGCCATAGGTTCACTAGTGGCATCTCTCTAGAAAACATCAAGTAGCATGGTAAAGAAATTACAGTTGGGCAATCGACTGTATGGCAATATTCATGACTATGATCATTTATGACATAATATCTTATAGGCATTACATCTGTGACAAGTAGACCGTTAATCTAACTCCGTATACTACCAATACTCCACCCCAAAACCGCTATCCATCATGCATCTCAGGGTATTAAGTTTGCAAAAAATAGAGTATCACAATAAGGAAGATGGCATAATGTAGACATGAAGAAGTCAATCAATATGGCAAAACCCACTGTTTTATCCTTAGTGGCAACAATACAATACATGTCTTGGCCCTTATTATCACTTGGTTAGAGCACCAGAAGATTGAACCCACTACAAAGCACTACTCCCTCTAAAGAAAACCCCATTGAACTTGGCCAAACAAGATAGATAGATCATTTAGTTATGCAGCAACAAAACCTCAAAAGATTCAATTGATTTCAATAAACAATCTGATCATAAAGTGAAAATTCATCATGTCCCAACTAACATACCACAAATTACATCAAAAGTGATCCTGGTCAAGAATGAGAACATGGTATTGAAGATCCAAAAAGAGAGAGAACCATCTAGCTACTTCTATGGACCCGTAGGTCCTAAGGAACTATTCACACGTGGTCAAGGAGGCAACAAGGTTGGTGAAGATGGCTTCGGCAATGGCTTCCCCTGCGGCAGGGCTCCGAGACAGACCTGCAGATGGCATCTTCCTAGAATAGATACTTACGACGGTGATAAATTTCTTCTGAAAAATAAGTTAGAGGGTTTCAGTATTTATAGGAATTTATGGCGGTGGAATCAGGTCAAGACGTTGCAGGTGGCCCACACAGGTAGGTGGCGCGGCACCACTGGACGCGCGGGCACCCGTGTGGGCCCCTAGCAGCTCCTATCAAGGTGTCCCAAAGATTTGTGTGTTTCTTGTTGACCAAAGAAATCATGTTAAATTGACAACTTATTTTGACCTCTGTATATATTGATTTCATATGAAACCAAAAACATGCAGAAAACAGGAGCTGGCACTAGACACTAATTTAATAGGTTAGTCCAAAAAATAATATAATTACTATAAAAAGTAAATAAAAGTGGTAATATAATAGCATGAAACAATAAAAAATTACAGTCTTTGCTTGTGGTAATTTCTGACCTTATATCATTAACTCGAAAGTGATAGTTCATATTGATCATTTGCCTTATGATACCTTCTTGCAAAGTAGGAGCTAAGCCTCAGTTCCTTCGATGGATATTACTGCTTGAGGAATTTGATTTGCATATAGTAGACTGCAAGGGAGAGGACAATCCAGCGGCAGACCACTTGTCACGCATGGAAAGGATACCTTATGATCCAGTTCCTATAAATGAATCATTTCCAGGTGATTGTTTGGCTATGATAGAAAAAGATAGAACCTTGGTTTGCAGATTATGCTACCTTTCTTGTAGGAAAATACTTGCCACCTGATATGAATTATCATCTCAGGAAAAAGTTCTTCAAAGACCTAAAGTATTATTTCTAGGATGATCCTTTTCTTTATCGGTATGGACCGGATGACATGATTAAGCTTCTGTTCCAGAGCATGAGATGAATGTTATACTCGAAAGCTATCGTAGCAGCCCATATGTAGGACATCATTGAAAGTGCAACTAATCCCTAGGTGGTTTTGGTGATTCTTAACAACATATAGCTCATTCAACTAATGCTCTTTCAAGATGATCATTTCAGAAAGTTCAATGATTGGCATGGCATGGACTAAAGGTGTGGACCCCTCAAAATGCAAAGGATGCATATTGGCAACAAGCTCAAGACTCTACCATTTTTATTTAAGTGATACAAGATCACATTGAGTCCATAGGAAAGCCAATACTATTAAAAGGGGATGAGGTGTTGCTTAATGGCTTGCTTGCTCAAAATGCTTAGTGATATGCTCCAAAACCCTTAACCACTTTCTCATTTCCACATATGTCCTAAACCAAAAAGTCAAACTCGGCCCCGCCGATTTGATTTATCCGGCACCACCGAGTTCATTTGACATAGCCACTACCACAAACCCTAATCACTTCGTCTCACCGATAGGGATCTCGGTCTCACCGAGATGGGATTGCAAACTCTCTGTTTTCCCTTTGTAACATTTCAATCTCACCGAAATGAGCAATCGGTCGCACCAAGTTCGCAATGCAAACTCTATGTTTCGTTTTCATAACTCTTCGGTCTCACCAAAACGAGTGGATCGGTCCCACCGAGTTTGCCTAACCAACTCTCTGTTTGCCTATTACTGAAATCTGTCCCACCGAATTCATGTGATCAGTCTCACCGAGATCAATTTATGCCCTAACCCTAGCGCATCGGTCCCACCGAGTTGATCTTTTCGGTCCCACGGAAAATCCTAACGTTCACATTTTTAACTGAATCGGTCTGACCGAGTTTCATGATTCGGTCTCACCGAGTTTGGAAATCTGTGTGTAACGGTTAGATTTTGTGTGGAGGCTACATATACCCCTCCACCCACTCTTCATTCGTGGAGAGAGCCATCAGAACAAACCTACACTTCCACTACTCATTTTCTGAGAGAGAACCACCTACTAATGAGTTGACACCAAGATATTCCAATCCAACCATATGAATCTTGATCTCTAGCCTTCCCCAAGTTTCTTTCCACTCAAATCATATTTCCACCATAGCCAAATATGTGTGAGAGAGAGTTGAGTGTTGGGGAGACTATCATTTGAAGCACAAGAGCAAGGAGTTCATCATCAACACACCATCTATTACCTTTTGGAGAGTGGTGTCTCCTAGATTGATTAGGTGTTGCTTGGGAGCCTCCGTCAAGATTGTGGAGTTGAACCAAGAAGTTTGTAAGGGCAAGGAGATCGCCTACTTCATGAAGATCTACCCGAGTGAGGCAAGTCCTTCGTGGGCGATGACCATGGTGGGATAGACAAGGTTGCTACTTCGTGGACCCTTCATGGGTGGAGCCCTCTAGGGAATCGCGCAGCTGTTACCCTTCGTGGGTTGAAGTCTCCATCAACGTGGATGTACGATATCACCACCAATCGGAACCACGCCAAAAATCTCCATGTCTACAATTGTGTTTGCTCCCTTAAAACTCCTCCCTTTACCTTCATATGCAATGATTTACATTCAGCTGTTATACTCTTTGAATTGCATGTGTTAGTTGATTGCTTGACTAGTGCTAAGTTGCTAAAATATGCCAATAATTAAAATTGAGAAAAGGTTAAGTTTTTATTTGGTCAAGTAGTCTAATCACCCCCTTAGACATACTTACGATCCTACAAATGGTATCAGAGATTTGGTCTCCATTTGCCTTGATTTCCATAGCTTTGGCGATCATAGCCTTGGTTTCACAACCTAGGAGAGTATGGCGTCTAGCGAGGGAAATTACCACCGTAGAGGTCCTTACTTTGATGGTACTAATTTTGCTAGTTGGAAATATAAGATGAAAATGCATATTCTTGGACATAACCCCGTCATTTGGGCTATTGTGTGTATTGGTTTGCAAGGTGAATTCTTTGATGGGAGAGAACCGAATCGTGAAGCTACCACGGAAGAATTGAAGATGCTGCAATACAATGCTCAAGCTTGCGATATCCTCTTCAACGGATTGTGCCCTGAAGAATTCAACAAAATCAGCCGTCTTGAGAATGCAAAGGAAATTTGTGATACTTTAATTGATATGCACGAAGGTACCGACTCCGTCAAGGAATCCAAGTTGGATGTGCTTCAAAGTCAACTTGACAAGTTCAAAATGAAGGATAGTGAAGGTGTCGCTGAAATGTACTCTAGGCTTGCTCTCATCACAAATGAGATTGCCTGCTTAGGAAGTGAAGAGATGACCGACAAATTCATCATCAAGAAGATTCTAAGATCCTTGGATGGAAAATATGATACCATATGCACATTGATCCAAATGATGCCAAATTACAAAGATCTCAAGCCAACTAAAGTCATTGGAAGAATTGTTGCTCATGAGATGTCACTCAAGGATAAAGAAGAGTTTCACAACAAGTCCAGTGGTGCTTACGAAGCCTCATGTGATGCTTCTACATCATCAAGTGAGAAACAAACCTTCAATGAAGAATTGAGCTTAATGGTGAAGAACTTCAACAAATTCTACAAGAGTAGAAGCAAGGAAAGAAGTTCCAAGTCAAGGTCCTACAATGACAAAAGATCTTCTAGTCGTGAGCGAAACTGCTACAATTGTGGAAGACCCGCACACTACTCCAACGAGTGTACGACTCCCTACAAAAGAAGAGAAGACTCACCTAAAAGGAGAAGCAAAAGGGAAGAATCACCTCCAAGAGAGAGAAGTAGTAGAGATGATCGCTTTGAACGAAGAACCTCTCGAAGAAGCAAGGATTCGGAAAGGAAGGACAAGTCATCAAGGAGCTACACAAAACGAAGACATCAATCTCATGTTGGTGAATGGGTATCCGGTTCCGACTCCGACCACCACTCTGAGAGAAGTTATCACTCCAACTCTGAATATACTCAAGATGAAGGTGTTGCCGGTCTAGCACTTGTGTCAACCAACTCCTATGATATATTCGATTCACTAAATGAAGGAATTGGAAGATGCTTCATTGCTAAAGGCCCCAAGGTATCACACCCCAAGTATGTTGATTCCAATAGTGATGAAGATGATTTTCTAGGTGATGATGATTTACTTGTTGACAACTCTAGTGATGAATACTATGATGAAATTGCTATTAATCATGCTAATCAAGATAAAACGAATGATAATGATAAGAAGGAGATTGATCATCTAACTAAAGAACTAAACACTCTTAAGTTAGCTCATGAAACTACTTTAGAAGATCATCGAGAACTTTTAAAAACTCATGAGAAGCTACGTTTCGAGAAGCTCAACCTTGAGCAAAAACATGGGTTCTTAAAGGCCATCAATGATGATCTTTGGAAGAAAAGTTCTTACATTGCCAAGCATTTACTCTTGTCTACATACATGCCACAAGTAAAATCTAGCAACAAGAACAAGAAATATTCTTCTTCTAGTAGTAACAATAACAATGCTAAATCCAATATTGTTGCTTCTAGTAGTTCTCTTGATTCCACTAATGATTCTCTTAGCCAAGTTACACTTGAGCAAGAAAATAGCCTATTGAAGGGAATTATAGAGAAAGGTGTTTACAAGAGCCTTGCCGGAAGTAAGCAATTTGAGGAAATTGTACGCAAGAAAGGAAGGCACGGAAGAATCAAGGTGTTGGTTTTGAACGAAAGTTTAATGCCAATGGATTTGAGTGGGAAGAAGATCAATACCCCAAGACAAAGTTTGTTCCTCAACAATAGAAGTATGATCCTACTTCCTTCGAGGGGACACAAGCTCAAGATGATCTTCCACCACAAGACCACAAGCTAAAAGACAAGTACAAGCTTCAAGAGGAGATTGATGCATTTGAAGATGCTCCGAAGGCCTTGGTCAAGTGGGTTCCCAAGACTACATCAAGTTCTACTTCATCAAGTACATCTACAACCCCAAGGATTCCCATCAAGATTATGTGGATCTCGAAGAAGAAGAACTAGATCAACATACTTCACTCATATTCATTTTGGCAAGGACTAGTGCAAACAACTTCCACACCTTACACTAGTTCAAGGAGTCACAAACCCTCTTGTTGGTAAGACAAGGGACAAGGTAATCTAATGGTTTCCCAGACATCATTGTGTGTGTGTGTTTCACTCTATGTCTATGGATATCCTTGTTTGTTCCTTGTGGGACTAACCCATGTAGGTATTGAAAGTGCAACTCACTCCAATGGATTGCTTCAAATGATCTACATCAACAATGAGCATCCACATCTTCAACACCTACATGAAGTCATCATCGACAAAACCCAAGGTTAGTTCATCCCTCTTAAGGGGGGATATCACATCTAGGGGGAGCTTTACTCTAAGAATTGAGCCAAAGGAACTCTAATAGTGTGAACACAATAATGCTTTATGTAAAAGTGGTAACCCCACTTGTACTTAAACGATGAGTATGACCTATGATCAAATGTTCTCATTTGACTCCTAAGTCAATATACTCATATATAGATGAACTAGTCGTCGCCAATTTCTTGATAGATGCTAGAGTGATTGTGCGTGCTTTGCCACATATTTTATTTGCCATTTTATTGTGTGAGCATGTTGATTGCATATTTTCTAATTCAAGGACATCCATTTGTTGCTTTGATTGTTTGGCTATTTTTCTTTTGCCAAATGGATGGACAAAAATGCCTAAGAACTTCCTTTAGCTATCTATGATTTTCTCGTCTCAAACTCTACTCATGCTACATCGCAAAGTTTGATCTAAGTCAAATTCGAACCCTCTGGGTGAGGAGCACTCGGAGTTCCGATTCATCATGGACTTAAACTTCCAAAACCTCTCTATGCATTTCGGTCTGACCGATTCATCCATTTCGGTCAAACCTAGTTCACTGAGTTGATCTAGTTTTCAATCTCGGTGCAACCGACAAGAACTTTTCAGTCACACCGAGTTGCAGTAGCCGCTTGCGATTCTGCATCTCCGTGCCACCGAGTTGTTCCACTCGGTCACACCGCCAGTGTCAGGATATATATACCGATGGGTCAAATTTTCGAAATTCCTCCAAAACCTCTCCGCACGCGTGTGTCCTACTCTGCCGCCTCGGGTCTCCAGATCATCCCCTTGTCGCCAGCGACCTCCCGCCGCTGGTCTCCGCTGCCATCAACGAAAATCTTCACCTCCGTTGCCGCCGTAGCAAGCTCATAACCAAGTTAGGGTATGAGTTCAACACTTTGTGCATTCTTTTAGCTCTGATTCTTAGCACAAAGGCAATGCCATGTTTCTTTCCAAGTATGAGATCGATCTATCCACAGAAAACATCCTTTAGATTAGTTTTGATTCGAAAATTTAGGTTAGGTTTCCGCCGAGCTCATCTCAGACCGACCGAATTGTAGAAATCGGTCTCACCGATTTGGCTTAGGCCATTGCACATGTGATTTTCGGTCTGACCGAAAATTGCAAACCGGTATGACCGAGATCAGGACTTTGTGAAACCCTAGCAAACTCGGAGTCACCGAACTGTGTCTCGGTCTGACCGATTCCACCAGTTTAGACTCCAAAGTTGCTTTGATGTCACCGATTTTTACAAATTGGTAGCTCCGAAATGCTTCCCGTGGAAAACTAAAACTAAGTTTTGACTCATTATTTTTGCAAAATCTCTACAATTTGTGATGCTCATGTACTCTATCTCATCTACAACTATTCATGGGGTCAACTCTCAGTTTGCAGTGCAATATGTCTGATCAAAGTTATAGTCAGAACAAGTCAGAGGAGCAGATGGACTTGAGTGAGGGCACTAGTCCCTCTGGCAGCTTTGATGAGGGTAGCATAAGCACACCAACCAACCTGCCTAAGGCACAAACTAGGTAGAGGAAGAAGAAAACTTCAGATTCAGAGGATGAAGACTTTGAGGTTGAAGAAGTAACTTCAAAGAAGAAAGTGATTAAGAAAGAGTATGTTGTTGCTGCCTCAACCAAGCCAGGAAAGAATGTGAAGGCCGAGGGAGTCCTGGATAAGGGGGTATCCGGACAGCCGGACTATATACTTTGGCCGGAATGTTGGACTATGAAGATACAAGACAGAAGACTCCGTCCCGTGTCCGGATGGGACTCTCCTTGGCGTGGAAGGCAAGCTTGGTGATCCGGATGTAGATCTCCTCCTCTGTAAACCGCCTCTATGTAACCCTAGCCCCCTCCGGCGTCTATATAAACCGGAGGGTTTAGTCCGTAGGACAACAATAACAACAATCATACCATAGGATAGCTTCTAGGGTTTAGCCTCTCTGATCTCGTGGTAGATCAACTCTTGTAATACTCATATCATCAAGATCAATCAAGAAGGAAGTAGGGTATTACCTCCACCGAGAGGGCCCGAACCTAGGTAAACATCGCGTCCCCAGCCTCCTGTTACCATTAGCCTTAGACGCATAGTTCGAGACCCCCTACCCGAGATCCGCCGGTTTTGACACCGACATTGGTGCTTTCATTGAGAGTTCCTCTGTGTCATTGCTGCAAGGCTACATGGCTTCTCCAACCTTCAACCATGCTTTCCTGGGTGAGACTTTTCTCCCCGGACAGATCTTCGTGTTCGGCGGCTTCGCACTATGGGCCAACTCGCTTGGCCATCTGGAGCAGATCGATAGCTACGCCCCTGGCCATCAGGTCAGGTTTGGAAACCTAAACTACACTGCCAACATCCGCGGAGACTTGATCTTCGACGGATTCGGGCCCGTGTCAGGAGCGCCGAACAATCACGACGTGCATGACCTAGATCTGCAGTCGGACAGTATTCGGAACACCGCACCTGCTACAGCTCCAGACTTCGTTCCAGAGCAGGTCGTGCCCTCTGAGGACGGGTGGATGGACCCCGCCCCGAAGGCCGCACACTCATCGGCTTTGGAGCCGAGCACAGACTCCTCTCCTAAAGGGATATGTATCTCCGGACCCTCGGACTCGCCTCCAGTCGCGTGTTCCGGACCGCGTGCATCCATGCCCATCGAATCTAACTGGGCTTCGGTTATGGAATTCGCCGCCGCGGATATCTTTCTGCACTCACCCTTCGGAGACATGCTAAATTCATTAAGGTCTCTCTCTGTGTCAGAAGACTCCTGGGCGAACTATGTCCGGCCCGTTTGGGATACAGAGGACAAAGAAAATCGCAGCCCACCCACCACCCACTTTGTAGCCACTGTCGATGACCCAACAGACATGCTTGACTTCGACCCCAATAACATCGACGGTATGGACGTTGATGCAGGGGAAGATCCGGAACCATTGCCCACAGGGCGCTGGACAGCCACTTCATCATACGATGTCTACATGGTGGACACCCCCAAAGAAGAAAATGTTGACAAAAAGGACACAACGGAGGATAAACCCCCTGGGCAAAAGCAAAAACGACGATGTAGGCACCGCCTTAGGTCCAGTCATAGTAAAAATAGCGATAACAACCCAAAACAGGATGACACTCCGGTTGATTTCGAAGGCAACAACGACCATAGGGACCCAGCGATGGAGCAGGATAAACCAGGTCATGCCGAACACAGCCCGAAGCAGATGCCTGAACACAATTCAGAGGGTCGAACTCATCATGCTACCTCCAAAGAAGAGAACAATCCGGTTGACGATGCGTTCATCATCCCGGAAGAACATTCGGAACAAGATAACCTCCGCAGAAAACTCCTGGCCACAGCGCGGAGCCTGAAGGAGCAGAAGCAAAGGCTTAAGGCCGCGCAGGATACGCTCAACCGAAGATGGAATAAGGTGCTGGACACCGAAGGGAAACATGGCAATAATCGCCACACAAAGAGCTACCCAGAGCGCAAACTGCTACCCGAATTTGACGATGAAGCCGCATCACCCGTTCGGCCCAAAAACAGTACGGCTACTCAGCCGGACCAACCACCTCATGGCCGCGATAGAGCAGCCACCGATACCGCACACGATTTACGAGAGCTCCTAGACAAAAAGGCCAATGCGACCAGATCCATCTATGGGTCCAGAGGACATGCTCCGACGCGGGATTATGGTCACCACAACGATCATACTGATCGAATACCAGTCCGGAATCAACACCAGGAACAACAGCAGCCGGCAGCATGCCGCGACACAGCCAGATACAGAGGGGCTATGCACCCCCTGTGCTTCACGGACGAGGTGCTAGATCATGAATTCCCACAGGGATTCAAACCCGTGAATATAGAATCATACGACGGAACGACGGACCCTGGGGTCTGGATTGAAGATTTTATCCTTCACATACACATGGCTCGTGGGGATGACCTCCACGCCATCAAACACCTCCCCATCAAGTTAAAAGGACCAGCTCGTCATTGGCTGAAAAGCCACCCCGAAAACTCGATTGGAAGTTGGGAGGAACTTGAGGATGCTTTCAGGGCCAACTTTCAAGGGACCTATGTCCGGCCTCCAGATGCTGACGATTTAAGTCACATAATACAGCAGCCCGGAGAGTCAGCCCGCAAACTTTGGAATAGATTCCTCACTAAGAAGAATCAAATTGTCGACTGTCCGGATACCGAAGCCTTAGCGGCCTTCAAACACAGTATCCGAGACGAGTGGCTTGCCAGACACCTCAGCCAAGAAAAGCTGAGAACGATGGCAGCCTTAACAAGCCTCATGACCTGATTTTGTGTGAGCGAGGATAGCTGGTTGGCCCGTAGAGGCACCAGCGACCCAGGCACATCCGAAATCCGAGATGGCAACGGGAAGCCACAACACACTAAGCACAAACGTAGGAATAACGATAGTCCGGACAACACAGCAGTCAATGTCGGATTCAGGGGCTCTCGACCTGGTCAAGGAAAGAAGCCATTTAAAGGCAGTAAAGAGGAACCATCCGGCCTGAACAAAGTCCTGGATAGATTGTGCCAAATCCATGGCACTTCCGACAAACCTGCAAATCATACCCACAGAGAATGTTGGGTTTTCAAGCAGGCCGGCAAGTTAAACGCTGAACACAAGGGTAGGGAAACACCAAGCGAAGACGAGGATGAGCCTCGCCAGCCGAACACCAGGGGCCAGAAACAATTCCCACCGGAGGTCAAAACGGTAAACATGGTACATGCAACTCACGCAGAGTTCGTAGCCCCCAATTCAATCCCTGGGCAACCTGCCCGATCACTTTTGATCATAGGGACTACCCGGCTAGTATCCGGCACGGAGGATCGGCTGCCTTGGTGCTCGACCCAATAATTGATGGATACCATCTTACTCGCGTCCTAATGGACGGCGGCAGTAGTCTTAATCTGATATATCAAGACACCATCCGCAAGATGGGGGTAGACCCATCCAGAATAAGTCAAAATAACGCCACCTTCAATGGAGTGACTCCTGTCATAGTAGCCCATTGCTGGGGCTCCCTCGTATTAGAAGTGACATTTGGTTCTCCTAACAACTTCAGAAGCGAGAACCTACTCTTCAACATCGCCCCCTTCAGCAGCGATTATCATGCATTGCTTGGAAGAATGGCGTTCGCTTGCTTTAACGCAATACCGAACTACGCCTGCCTTAAACTCAAGATGCCCGGTCCATGCGGCGTCATCACGGTTGGCGGAAACATAGAGCAGTATGCGACATTTCCCTCTGCCGGACTCTAGGCGGCCTCTCCCACCGGAACGCATGACTGGTCATCAAGACCACGGATACGGTTAGACGAGTCCAATACACCATTTTTCACAATGGCTCGGATAAACCTGAGCCAGGGGATGTACATGTGTCCCCATAAATAATACGAGGGGCTGCAAACATGTAACAAAAGCCCACAATTTGGTTTGCTTCATTAATAGGCTGGATCTCGAACATAACTAAGTTTTCACACACCTTTATCGTTCCTACAGACACTACCGGTGCGACACCCTTCTAGGATACGTCACAACGGAGACACAGGCGCAGACGTGTAGCAGGGCCCCGCCCACAGGTTTCTCTTTAGATTAAGCCCCTGCGTAAACCTTCTTTATTGTCTTTTGTTGCTCAACATCCCATGGGTATTTCATAAACCTATAAGGGACACTGGCGTTTTAGGCTTTTTGCCACGACAGATCAATGCGCGTACCTAGAATCACAGGGTCAAGGGCGGTAGACCGTATCCGGATGCTCACGGAAGTACCAGGGGCTACATAGTAGCCCCACCTTTCAAACTCCTATGGCTAAGTGAAAAGTGTTACAACATTATAGTCCGGTTGCCTGGTTCGACGTGCGATCACCTCCTTAACGGACCAAGATGTTGGATCAAGTGTGTTCACGCATATTTTCTCGAACACCCCGGCATTATGTGCATGGGGGCTGAAGCCAACGACTGCTAACTTTCACGTTATATGCATACATAAACAGCCGCACAGGAGACACTATAATACTTTCAGGCAAAAGTATAATAAAAGCAGCCTCTGTAATCAAACACATACTTGTTTACAATCAATAGAATCGTCACTCAAACATGACATTCTTGGAGCACTGGGCCTCTATTCTACGACCACCTTCTATGACCTGCTCAAAATAGTGCTCGGCTGGGTCTTGGCTTCCTGCCGGACCCTGGGTTGCAATGCGGGTGGCCTCCATATCCGCCCAATATGTTTTCACACGGGCAAAAGCCATCTGCGGACCCTCTATGCACGCCGATCTCTTCATGGCATCGATCTGCGCTCTGGCGCCAAATAATTGTTGCACCAAACCAAAGTAATTGCCCGGCTTCGGCTCCTTCGGCCACAGATGGTCTATTACAGACCTCATTGCAAGGCCAGACAGCCTATGGAGCTTGGCTATGGCGGCCATCTTCTCACTCAAGGGTAAGGAGCGCGCTGGAGCACTAAATTGCGACCAGAACAACCTCTCCATTTTGTTATCTTCATGATCCTTGAATAACTTGGTCGCATCAGCCGCACTCTTCGCCAAGTCCGCATACTCATTGATGTCTACTACACAACCTTCTTCTTGTAGATGTTGTTGGGCCTGCAAGTGCACAAGTTTGTAGGACAGTAGCAAATTTCCCTCAAGTGGATGACCTAAGGTTTATCAATCCGTAGGAGGCGTAGGATGAAGATGGTCTCTCTCAAACAACCCTGCAACCAAATAACAAAGAGTCTCTTGTGTCCCCAACACACCCAATACAATGGTAAATTGTATAGGTGCACTAGTTCGGCGAAGAGATGAAGATACAAGTGCAAAATAGATAGTAGATATGGGTTTTTGTAATCTGAAATAATAAAAACAGCAAGGTAAATAATGATAAAAGTGAGCGTAAACGGTATTGCAATGATAGGAAACAAGGCCTAGGGTTCATACTTTCGCTAGTGCAAGTTCTCTCAACAATAATAACATAGATAGATCATATAACAAGCCCTTAACATGCAACAAAGAGTCACTCCAAAGCCACTAATAGCGGAGAACAAACGTAGAGATTATGGTAGGGTACGAAACCACCTCAAAGTTATCCTTTCTGTTCTATCTATTCAAGAGTTCGTAGTAAAATAACGTAAAGCTATTCTTTCCGCTCAATCCATCATAGAGTTCATACTAGAATAACACCTTAAGACACAAATCAACCAAAACCCTAATGTCACCTAGATAGTCCATTGTCACCTCAAGTATCTGTGGGCATGATTATACGATATGCATCACACAATCTCAGATTCATCCAACCAACATAAAAGTACTTCAAAGAGTGCCCCAAAGCTACTACCGGAGAGTCAAGAACGTGTGCCAACCCCTATGCATAGGTTCCCAAGTGTCACGAAACCCGCAAGTTGATCACCAAAACATACATCAAGTGGATCAATAGAATAACCCATTGTCACCACGGTTATCCCATGCAAGACATACATCAAGTGTTCATAAAAGACTCAGTCCGATAAGATAACTTCAAAGGGGAAACTCAATTCATCACAAGAGAGTAGAGGGGGAGAAACATCATAAGATCCAACTACAATAGCAAAGCTCGGGATACATCAAGATCATGCCATAGAGGAACACGAGAGAGAACACGAGAGAGAGAGAGATCAAACACATAGCTACTGGTACATACCCTCAACCCCGAGGGTGAACTACTCCCTCCTCGTCATGGATAGCGCCGGGATGATGAAGATGGCCTCCGGTGATGGGACCCCCCTCTGGCAGGGTGCCGGAACAGGGTCCCGATTGGTTTTTCATGGCTCTGGAGGCTTGCGGCGGCAGAACTCCCGATCTAGGTTCTGTTCTGGAAGTTTTTGGGTACGTAGGTATATATGGGTGCAGGGGGTACGTCGGTGGAGCTACGGGGGTCCCACGAGGCAGGGGGCGCGCCCAGGGGGGAGGGCGTGCCCCCACCCTCGTGAGCACCTCCCGTATCTCCTGACGTGCACTCCAAGTCCTTCGGGTGGCTTTCCTTCCAAAAATAACTTCTCTAGTTGATTTCGTTCCGTTTTGACTCTGTCTGATATTCCTTTTCCTCGAAACACTGAAATAGGCATAAAACAGCAAATCTGGGCTGGGCCTCCGGTTAATAGGTTAGTCCCAAAAATAATATAAAAGTGGATAATAAAGCCCAATATTGCCTAAAACTGTAGATAAAGTAGCATGGAGCAATCAAAAATTATAGATACGTTGGAGACGTATCACTCATTTGCGGCGCTCCATAGCTTATCCAACGGAACATACTTTGGATCTAAAAACTTCATCCGCAACAAATAAGGATTTCCGGCCGCGATTTCTCCGGCTTGTCGAAGTTCCTCCCGTGCGTCTCTAATCTGAGAGCGCGTCTCCTTAGCCGAATCTAGCGCCTTCTTTAGGTCGGTCGTCTTTGTCTGATTCTCCTTTTCAAGAAGCTCATACCGACCGGCGGTGTCCCTCAGCTCCACAGCCATCTCGGCTATCTTCTCCTCGCTTCGGAGATGAGCGGCCTATTCGGATTTCAATTCTTCGGCTGCCTTTAGAGCAGTCGCATTGCTAATCTGGACTTGTTCCTTGGTTAGGGCAAGCTCCGCCCTCAGGGCCTCAACGGCAGCAGCTCCGCCTGCAACTACATCACATCACATTAATATTACAACCTTCTTGCAATTTCCCGAAATAGATGTGGATATAGGAAAGCATACTCTGCGATTCCTCGAATCGCTTGTTCACAAGCGTGACGTCGGCCTCCACCATGTCAATCTGCCACCTCAATTCGGCACATTCAGTGGCCTGGTCTATTGCTGAACCCTTAGCAACCTGCACATCAATACAAGTGCGATCATTGTCTCGGAGTATGATCCTCCGGTTACCGCCATCGGCTCGCACCCACAGTCTCAGGGGCTAATATCTATACAGAGCGCATGTATCGCGTGTGGTACAACTAAAAGCTGCATATTTTTGCGGCTTACCTCAAAGCCTTTGAGTAGGCTCCTGAAAGCTTTGTTTAAACCACTTGTGGCGGAGGATATTTTCTCCAACACCATATCCATTAGTGTACGATGATCCTCCAAGAGAGCAGCTGACTCCAGGAGGACCGTCAGCATGTTCGGCCGGACACCGGACTCGCCCAGACTCTTTTCATTGTCCGCCACGGGAGCAGAATGCGTCGGGCTCAGGGCGGCCGAAGTGTTAGCTTCCGGCCCCATTGGATCCGGACTCCTCCATGATGATACCTCAGGATCGCCCGCTTCACGGAGCAGAGAGGCATGTGGGGTTTCACTCTCCATCATCTCCGGAGGAAGATCCCCCGAGGACGAGCCCTGTTGAGATGAACTACTGACCGGACTACAAAAAACAGGTCCCAGTTATTACTCTCAGAGGAAAAAGCAATAAGTTCCTTGTTTAATTAAACTTACAGCTCGATGGAGGGCTGGCCCGTTTGCGGGCACTATGCGGTGAGGACGCCCTGCGGGGCAGGGCCCTTTGGTGAAGCTCTCTTCCCTTGTTTAGGCGCCCTCGTCTCCAAATCTTCAGAGGCGGCCCTCTTCTTCCTACGGGGGAGGAAACCTCAGATCCGCCTCCCCAATTCTCCTCCTCCGTGGAGGCGCTAATTCCCCCGGTTCGAATGCGCAATGTGTGAGGCCCACTCTTGGCCTCCCCACTCTTCCCTTCAGCTTTCTCTTGTGGCACCTAACTTAGTGTTCGTTTAAGAATCCTGGCCATTGCCAGGCCAGGCGAGCCTTCGGGAAGCGGGGCCGGACACCTGGTCCTCTCCGCCTTACTAAGCCAATCCTGGTTGCGGACAGTGTTCAGAACAATGCTATGACAAATATAAGCAAGGTGTTCAGTTATAGGGTTACTTAGTTGGGTATCGAGGCGATTGCAGCTCAGGCCTGCATCCTCGGTGGTGTTCAGACACTTTATTCATGGTCCGAAGAACAACTTATATATCCCTTCGGGCGTCATGCCGAAGAAATGCTAAATGGTTCGCAGACCTTCTGGATTGAATTCCCACATCCAGAGAGGCCGACGTTTGCACGGCGGGATCCGCCGAACTAGCATTACCTGGATTATTTTGACAAGACTAATGTCCCTCTCGAGGAGCTCCCGAATGCGGCTTTTTAGCATTGGTACATCATTCACGGGCCCCCAGTTTAGTCCCACGTTGGCCCACAATGCCAGTTGAGGCGGAGGGCCCGAGCGGTAGGCAGGCGGGGCCGCCCACTTTGAGCCTCGAGGAGCTGTGACATAGAACCACCTCCGTTGCCATAAATCAGATACCTCCGGGAATAAGCCTTCAGGCCACGAGGCATCGACGTTCCTACTTATTATGGCACCTCCGCACTCTGCGTGTCGCCCCTCAATCATCTTCGGCTTCACATTGAAAGTCTTGAGCCATAAGCCGATGTGGGGGGTGATGTGGAGGAAGGCTTCACACACAACGATAAATGACGAGATGTGGAGGATGGAATCCGGAGCTAGATCGTGGAAATCTAGCCCGTAGTAGAACACGAGCCCCCTCACAAAGGGATCAAGAGAAAGACCTAAGCCCCGGAGGAAGTGGGAGACAAATACGACGCTCTCGTTGGTCTCGGGAGTGGGGATAACCTGTTTGGGAGCAGGAAGCCTATGCCTGACATCGGCGGTCAAATACCCAGCCTCCCTGAGCTTCGCAATATCCTCCTCTGTGACAGAGGAAGCCATCTATCGGCCTTGATGGTCAGATCCGGACATGATCGAAGATCCGGGGTGCTTAAGCTCGAGTTTTGGGTGTTGGAACTCAGGGTGCGAGATGTGCGAGCGTGGAGATAGAGGGATAGGCCTCGGCTCCTTTATAAAGGGGGAAGAATACCAAGCATCCCCAAACATGGTCGTTCAGGACTTGCCTAAAAACACGGGGTCATGCCAACAGGCACGGTTGATTTACCCATACCCGTATTGATGAGAATCCCGTAGTAAGGGGGACACGATCTCTGCCCTGACAGGACGTGCCAAGGAAACCGCCTCGTGGTGTGAGTGGTAGCAAGTTGTAAAAATGGTTCGAATAAAAACCGGACCGTGGCGTGATGTCACTTTTTGAAGAATTGTCAGCAGATTAGATTCATGGATTATTATTCTCTCTACGGTGGTATATGGAATTTATCTTACAGAGCCGGACACAGTCCTCATGTTCGGAATTAATTTTGGAGTATTCGGAGGTGGAACCCGCCTCGCAATGCCGAAGACAATCTATGTGCTAGACTCATCGTCATTGAAGCCTGGTTTAGGGGCTACTGAGGGAGTCCTGGATAAGGGGGTATCCGGACAACCGGACTATATACTTTGGCTGGACTGTTGGACTATGAAGATACAAGACAGAAGACTCCGTCCCGTGTCCGGATGGGACTCTCCTTGGCATGGAAGGCAAGCTTGGCGATCCGGATGTAGATCTCCTCCTCTGTAAACCACCTCTGTGTCACCCTAGCCCCCTCCGGTGTCTATATAAACCGGAGGGTTTAGTCCGTAGGACAACAATAACAACAATCATACCATAGGCTAGCTTCTAGGGTTTAGCCTCTCTGATCTCGTGGTAGATCAACTCTTGTAATACTCATATCATCAAGATCAATCAAGCAGGAAGTAGGGTATTACCTCCATCGAGAGGGCACGAACCTGGGTAAACATCGTCTCCCCAGCCTCCTGTTACCATTAGCCTTAGACGCACAGTTCGGGAACCCCTACCCGAGATCCGCCGATTTTGACACCGACACATACCATGTTTACCCAGGTTCCGGACCCCCTACCCTCTACCCGGTTTTGACACCGAGATCCGCCTTAGAGCAGATGGACTTGAGTGAGGGCACTAGTCCCTCTGGTAGCTTTGATGAGGGTAGCAGAAGCACACCAACCAACCTCCCTAAGGCACAAACTAGGTAGAGGAAGAAGAAAACTTCAGATTCAGAGGATGAAGACTTTGAGGTTGAAGAAGTAACTTCAAAGAAGAAAGTGCTTAAGAAAGAGTATGTTGCTGCTGCCTCAACCAAGCCAGGAAAGAATGTGAAGGCCCCTACCAAAAGAATTCCTATGTCAAAGGCCAGAGCTTCAACACAAATACCAGCTGAACCAAGTGAAGTTGCTGGTGAAGGCAAGAAGAGAAAAGAAAGGGTCAAGAAAACTATGGAAAGAGTGATTGGACATCCATATATGAGGAGAGACTCTACAAGTGAAAGTGCAACCAATCCCTGGGTGGTTTTGGTAATTCCTAACAACATATAGTTCATTGAACTAATGATCTTTCAAGATAATCATTTCAAAAAGTTCAATGATTGGCATGGCATGGACTAGAGATGTGGACCCCTCAAAATGCAAAGGACATATATTGGCAACAATCTCAAGACTCTACATTTTCATTTTAGTGATCCAAGATCACATTGAGTCCACAGGAAAGCCAATACTATTAAAAGGGGATGAGGTGTTGCTTAATGAATTACTTGCTCAAAATGCTTTGTGATATGCTCCAAAACCCTCAACCACTTTCTCACATCCACATATGTCCTAAATCCAAATGTCAAACTCGGCCCCACCGATTTGATCTATCCGGCACCATCGAGTTTCACTTGACATAGCCACTGCCACAATGTTGGGGAACGCAGTAATTTCAAAAAATTTCCTACGCACACGCAAGATCATGGTGATGCATAGCAACGAGAGGGAAGAGTGTGTCCACGTACCCTCGTAGACCATAAGCGGAAGCGTTAGCACAATGCGGTTGATGTAGTCGTACGTCTTCACGGCCCGACCGATCAAGCACCGAAAGCACGACACCTCCGAGTTCTTGCACACGTTCAGCTCGATGACGTCCCTCGAACTCCGATCAAGCCGAGTGTCGAGGGAGAATTCCGTCAGCATGACGACGTGGTGACGATGATGATGTTATACCGATGCAGGGCTTCTCCTAAGCACCGCTACGATATTATCGAGGTGGATTATGGTGGAGGGGGGCACCGCACACGGCTAAGAGATCAATGATCAATTGTTGTGTCTAGAGGTGCCCCCTGCCCCCGTATATAAAGGAGCAAGGGGGAGGGGGCGCCCGGCCAGGAGGGGGCGCGCCAAGGGGAGTCCTACTCCCACCGGGAGTAGGACTCCCTCCTTCCTTGTCCAAGTAGGAGAGGGGGAAGGAAGGGAGAGAGTGGAGGAAGAAAAGGGGGGCGCCCCCCCCCTTGTCCAATTCGGACTAGAGGGAGAGGGGCCCTGCAGCCTACCCTGTCCGCCCCTCCTCTTCTCCACTTTGGGCCCATGTGGCCCATTAACCCCCGGGGGGGTTCCGGTAACCCCCTGGTACTCTGGTATATATCCGATAACCCCCGAAACCATTTAGGTGTCCGAATATAGTCGTCCAATATATCAATCTTCATGTCTCGACCATTTCGAGACTCCTCGTCATGTCTGTGGTCACATTCGGGACTCCGAACTATCTTCGGTACATCAAAACATATAATCTCATAATATAACCGTCATCTAACTTTAAGCGTGCGGACCCTATGGGTTCGAGAACAATGTAGACATGACTGAAACATGTTTCCGGTCAATAACAAATAGCGGAACCTGGATGCTCATATTAGCTCCCACATATTCTATGAAGATCTTTATCGGTCAAACCGCATAACAACATACGTTGTTCCCTTTGTCATCGGTATGTTACTTGCCCGAGATTCGGTCGTCAGTACCTCAATACCTAGTTCAATCTCGTTACCGGCAAGTCTCTTTACTCGTTATGCAATGCATCATCTCGTAACTAACTCATTAGTCACATTGCTTGCAAGGCTTATAGTGATGTGCATTACCGAGAGGGCCCAGTGTCACATCCGTAGTTCTGGTTTGCCTAGTGCTAGCATCTAGTGTTGCATCATGTTTAAATCTCTCAGAAAGTTGAAATGGGGATGACAGAACCCCCAGCACCCCCTTAAACCAACTAGCGTTTACTAAAATCTTTTTCAATGAACCTGAAATGCCCTTCTAAAATGTTCATCATCTTTGGCTTGGGCTAGAACCTCTGACAAAAATGGTGCACACTTTCCTAGGACATCATAAGGTCACTGAATTAAATCATATAGTATTTGCATTTGGGCATTTAAATGCTATAAAATATTTTAAATGCTCAAATAATCCCAAACTGAAATGTTTACTGTAGGATATATTTCCAACAATGGTCATGAGCAGTTGCATGATTTTTGGGATTGATTTAGTATTTTTATAAAGCCACAAAGTTGCAGAAAAGTAGAAAACATGAATTAAAAGAGAAAGAGAGAGAACTTACCTGGCACCCCAACCGGCCCACCACTGTAGCAACCTAGCTGGGCAAAGTCAGCCCAGCCCACCACCGCAGCCCCTCTTTCGCCTTCCTCCTCGCGCTAGTAGGCAGGGGCATGTGCCCGGCGCGCGCAGCCACATGCCGGCCACCTCCACCCTACTTGCGTGCTTCCTCGTCGCCCTGGATCTCCCTCATGATGCCACGCATCCCCCCTGGTCTCCTCTCACTCTCTCTCGAGCTCAATCCCCTTCTCTACTCTCTCTCCCCCTCTGCACGAGCGGAGCTCGTCGCTGCCGTTCGCCGTCGACGCAGCCTCCATGCTTCCCTCGCCTCCCCGATGTGTCCACGAGCAGCGCAGCGCCTCCCTCGTCCTCTACATACAGACACGCCTCACCGGAGGCCTTGCATCGTCGCCATCTTCATCATCTTCGTCGCCGGCCGCCGGAGATCCCCCTCGCCGCTCCGCTCGCTCCGGTGCTTCCCAGAGCACGCCGAGGCCACCCCTGAACTCCCCGTGAGCTCCTCTCCCTTCTCCCCCTCTCCGTTCTCGCTCTAACTCACCATAGCCTCCACGCCACTCGCACCCGTATGCGCCGCCGCCTACACTCACCGCCGATGTGACCCCGGCGACCAAATGGTACGGCCATCGTGTCTAACATGCTCGCCGCCTCGCGTAGTTGCTGTAGGTGCTAACCCCGCACCACCACGTCTACCGCAGCCGCATCCCCGTCTGCACCCGAACACCGGCCGCCGTGCTGAGCTCGTTTCTGACGAGCTCCAGCCGCCATAGCCTGTGCTGCTTTCTGCGCTGGATGCGGGCGAGCTCCAACTCCTCGTGGGCGTTGTCCGCCGCTCGTTTGGGCGCCGGGGGAGCGATCCTGAGCCCTCCGCTGTGTCCGATCGTCACCGGCGGCTAAATGCCGGTGGATTAGCCCCGGTTGACCAGGGATTTAACCCCCCTTGGATCACTAACATGCGGGCCCCGCCCGGCTAACCAAGTTAGTTAGGGTTAATTTTAATTAGGTTAGTTAGTCCATACACTGACACACGGGACCCACTGGTCAGTTTGACCTGGCCGGCCCTGTTGACCGCTGACATCACAGTGACATCATGCTGACACAATAATTCTTCTGGAATTTAAATAAATCTTAAATGGTTTATTTATTTCAGAAAATGTTATAAACTTCTAAAAATCATATAAAATCAACCGTAACTCAGAATGAAATAAATTATATATGAAAAATGATCAGAAATATCCAAAGAATATGTTTATGGCATTATCATGAATGTTTGAACAACCTAATGCTGCTGTATACAAAAATTTGAATTAATGGCATTTGAAATGTCATATATGGAGTTTGAGTTTGAATCTTAGATTCAAACCAACTTCATTTAACATGCTGCTAGTTGCATTAGCTCAAACCACAACATATTGCCATGTCATGATCATGCATCATATTGTGCATTGCATTGATTGCGTTCTTCCTTGTTTGCCGGTGTTTGTCCCCTCTCGATAGACGTGGTTACGACGTTGAGTTCGATGACACCGATGAAGAACTATACTATCTTCAGAAGTGCCAGGCAAGCAAAACCCCCTTGTTCATTCCGATACAATCCCACTCTCTCGCTCCTGCTCTCTTTTACTGCATTAGGACAACAACGATTCAACTGTTACATGATGCGGTAGTTGAACCCCTTTCCTTTGCATGACATGTCATTGCCACAGTAAATAGATGAAACCCACTAGCATGAGTAGGAGTTGTTTGAGCCCTGATGTGCCTACTCATTTATGCTTGTTTGTCATGCCTGCTATTGCTTAGAGTTGTGTCAGGTCTGATTCATCAGGGATGAATTGGAGGTATGTGAACATGTCCTATTGTTGAGAGCTAAGTGTGTGAACACGATTTGGTAAAGGTATCGATGAGAGGCCATGTAGGAGTACATGGTGGGTTGTCTCATTGAAGCCGTCCTCAAGAACTGAGTTCTGTGTTTGTGATCCACGAACAGTTACTACCACACATTGGGTTCCGGTAACTCGACCCCTCTCGACTTATTAATCAACTCGATCTCTGTCCAGGAGTTGCAACTAGTTTCTTGTGTTTGTAGGTAGTGCTAGTAGTCTACCAAGTGGCACCCGGTACAGGTGGGCTTGGGACAGACTAGGTGTAGTGGCACGGTGTACCAAGTGGCACCCGGATGGTGGGCTTGGGAACCCTGCTCACATCGTTTGGGGCCGTGAGCGACACCCCAGCCGGATCTCCTTGCAGATGGAACCCGAATAGGCGATAAACCTGGACGAGAGACTTGTGTGGTTAGTCAGGTCGTGGCCGACACCCTCGCCGGGCTTCCGCTTGAAGGTTGCCGAGTACATGTCGTGTAAACGGTGATAAGTGGTGAGAGCGTGTGTGAATAAGTACACCCCTGCAGGGTTAACATCATCTATTCGAATAGCCGCGTCCGTGGTAAAGGACTTCTGGTTTGCCTATACAGTTCATAGACAAGTGAAAGTGGATACTCTAAAATACGCAAGATAAGCGTGAGTGCTATGGATGGAATTCTTGTAGGGAGACGGGAGCGGATCCATAGTGGTGTATTGTTATGGTGAATATGTGGACTCGTGTGCGCCACCTCAAAAGAGTTACTTGCAGTCGTAGTTCAGGATAGCCACCGAGTCAAAGCTGGCTTGCTGCAGTTAAACCCCACCATCCCCTTTGTTGATAATGATGCATATGTAGTTAGTTCTAATGTAAGTCTTACTGGGTACATTTGTACTCACGTTTGCCTATTTTATGTTTTTGCAGAGAGACTTCAGTCTCACTAGTAGTACCGCGTGGACTTCAACGTTTAGCTTGTTACCTCAACTATGATCTTGTGCCCTCGGTAGGTAATGGTAGATAGTCAGGCTTCTCAGCCTTTTTCATTTGTAGATGTCTGTACTCAGACATGTTAAGCTTCTGCTTGTGCTTGACTTGTGTGCTCTGAATGCTGGGTCATGAGACCCATGTTTGTAATATCTCGCTCCTCAAAGCCTATTGAATATAATACTTGAGTTGTAGAGTCATGTTGTGATGCCATGTTGTATTTGCACATATCGAGCATATTGTGTGTATGTTATTGAAATGCTTGGTATGTGTGGGATGTGACTATCTAGTTGTTTATCCTTGGTAGCCTCTCTTATCGGGAAATGTCTCCTAGTGCTTCCACTGAGCCTTGGTAGCTTGCTGTTGCTCCGGAACACTTAGGCTGGCCGGCATGTGTCCTTCTTCGTTCCTGTGTCTGTCCCTTCGGGGAAATGTCACGCAGTGTCTACCGGAGTCCTGCTAGCCTGCTACAACCTGGTTTACCGGAGTCCTGCTAGCCCAGTTGCTACAGCCTGGATTCACTCGTTGTTGATCGACACGTTCGTTGCTGGGTCATGTATGCCTGTCCCTGTAAGTTAGTGCCACTTTGGATTCACGACTAGCCATGTCAGCCCGGGCTCCTTGTCATATGGATTCTAGCGACACTATCATATATGTGTGCCAAAAGGCGCAAACGGTCCCGGCCTGGTAAGGCGACACCCATGGGAATACTGTGCGTGAGGCCGCAAAGTGATATGAGGTGTTACATGCTAGACCGGTGTGCCATTGAGTCGGGGTCCTGACAGCTTTGGTATCAGAGCTTGACTGCTTGTAGGATTACCAAGCCAAACTGGTCGAAGTTGAGTCTAGAAATTCTTTAGTTATATAAGGGAATTGATTGTGGGATGGAACGTAAGGCTCTTTTTACTCCTTATACCTTATGCCTTCTAATCTGAGTCATCCTATCTTTCCTACGGGGTTAAGGAACTAGGATATCTCTTCTTTCTATCAGGATCACATGTTACTCATCCGTAGACTTATAAGATTGTTGGATTTAAGCCTCAGTTCAGTTTCTACTACTTCCGTATGTTCATAGCTGGCCTTGGAACCTTGATATTGTGATGTTAAGTGGTTATGCCTCTATGTTGCAGGGTGTCTCAAAGCTTTTCGAGCATTTACAACCATTATGTTGTCCGAGTCATCCTAGGTTTCTAAACAATCTGATGCAATTGCAAAATCCTTTCCCTTTGTTTTCGATGTCCTTTCTGGCCAGGTTAACCACACTAACTAGTGTGTTGAGGTACTGCCTTGGCATTTATGTTGGAGCTATTATTATGACCCTAGGTGTCTAGAGTATCACCTAGTAATCTAGCCATGTTTTGTGTCCCAGTGTGATGATTCTAGCCATCATTCTCGAAAGCATCCCGTGATGCCACTTAGTTAGTAGGCATTCTACTCCTGGGTTTCTGAACCCGAGATTTCCCTACTTACTTCATGTTGTTAGTGTTTGCTAGTTCCTTTAGGATATTAGTAACCTTTGCGATAGTCCTCGAGATTCATGGTATTTCCTTGTTCCAAATACCATGAACTGCTTATGGCAAAAGTTCCTCGCTGAACCGAAAGATCACAACCAAAGTGATCTCGATGAGTTCTCCATTCTTTATTGTGACTCTGCCAGTTCTACCCTTCTGCATGGTTTATCCGGAAGAAATATGTTGAACTCATTCGACATGCTAACCTATGCATCCACAACTCAGAAAAGCATATGTTCTTTTGGGTTGTCCCTCTTTAGTTGTTTTCTAGGCCTCGTCTATCAATTGATAGTCAAGAGTATGCGTGCATTCGTTCATCGGTGCCTATCATTCTTATGGTCCGTCAAGCCATTCTAGTTCAGAATGACTAGGAGAAACAAACTCCAGTACCTCATCCATTTCTAGGATTGGGTCAAAGCAGCTGTATTCTGCAGATCAAATGCAATCAAGCTTTTGGTCTGTTCTACCCTGAAGTATTGCCCACTTTATGTTAGGAATGTCATGAGAATTGCACCTTCTCTTATGAATTCTTAATGTAGTGATACTTCTCGCCATCATTATTCATTCCTCGGTGTCGTGTTGTCACAACCGGAATGCCGACAAGTGAATCGTGATGTGTGAAATCAATACTCCTATCATTTGTGTTGCTTGGTAGTTATTGGACAACGATTTCATTCTTAGTGTGTTGGTTATTAAATTTCCATCCTAAGATTGATCGTGCTACCTAGTCCTTATTTCTGGTGCACTCCTCGATCAATGAGTTAGGATTGTGTCAAATCCTTGCTCATTTGATCATATCGTCTTGCTCTGAAAGGCAAGATTGTTCTTGAGCTTAATAACATATTGGTGGTTCGTGATTTTCTGAATATCTTCTCAGAAGTATTACCAGGTTGTCACCTGACCGTTATGTTGAGCTCGTGATCAAGTTGGTTTTTGAAACCACCCTTTCTCCAGAATCTGTGTTGGATACCCCTGAGCTAGTTGGTTAAGCTAAACAACAACTTGGAGGGTTGGAAGATAAAAGCTTGTCTGACTTAGTTCATTTTATGGGATATCTTGTATGCGTGTTGAAGAAAGGTGATATCCTCATCAATTGGTCCTTGTGATCAGTGATTGGATCTATCATCTTATTCAATCTTTGATTTGAGTATGGGCTATCATCAAATCAAATCAGAACCAACGATATTCATAATGTTGTTTTACTCGTGGTTGATCCCTTGAGCATACACCATTACATCTTTTGGTCTAACCAACGCTATCACCTTGTTCACATAATGGTGGAATTCCAGTGATATGGAAATTCCGATGAGTTGTTGTTGAGCCCATCAGCAGCATTTTATCTTCTCCATAATTCATGATGAACGTCAGGCTAGCGTTGGAAACTTGTGTAAGCATTTTCCTCGTGTTCCGTTCATGAAGGATATGCTTGGATGAAAGAAGTGAGTTCCTCTAATTCATGTGCACTTGATGCAAGTTGCCGCCATGAATCTGAGAAGGCTTGTTTTACCTCCTCTGGAATCATCCCAAGTCAGTCATGCACGTGCAAAGTATTCTATGGTCTGATAGACTGATCATCTTCATTCCATACGTATCCCTAGCACACCAAGCCACTGATTGATTTGTTCAAGGATAAGAAGTTCATCAATAAGTGCACAAGGACTTTGATATCATCGATGATGGTTCCCAACCAGGACTCGATAGTGTTTTATTATAAGACTACTACGTGGTCATGCTTGTCTGGGACAGCGTGTTCACATGTATGTAGCAGAACCAGCTCATGTTTTGGAGCTTGCTATCGTAGGTTATGCCCCGAGAATGTCGCAACGCCGACTCATCGATTTGTGTTGCAAACTTTCTTTTCCAGACATGTTGTCTGAATTATCTTGTCACCAACCAGATCTTAATCTCAAGCAGATGTGATGGTTGGTACTTCTCCAAGATCTATGATGTAGGCTCTGGCAAGGTTGATGTTTTGGCCGACACACCTAGCCAGAAGATCTATTATTGTAGTATCTTGAATGAGCAATTTGCCCATCTTCTCTATAAGGGTTTCATGTGACTTTTCTAGAAGTGTTCCTTATAAATCCTTTGTCTTCCGAAGTCCGACCTTTTACTTGAGGTTCTAGATACTGAACCATATCTATAAATGGGTTATGCTAGTACATCAAGGAGAATATTAGAAGTAGAGTGCTAAATGTCTCTCGGTCGATCATCCAGATTTCGTTTCCTTGGCCTCGCTAAGGTGAAACCTGAGAAAGTGTTATCTTCCTTTGCATCTGCATCCTCCGTCACTATTCATCATGGTAGTATGTTGTGGCCAGGATCCTTGGCACGGATGCTGGTAAGACCTTGATGAATATGGAAATGCTCAAGTTCTTGAGAGCACGCTCAGTCACTATGTTATATTCTCGGTATCAATTGGAATGTGCCTTCCGTTTGCCGAGTTGTTCTATAACCATAGCTTCCTTTCTGATCTGAGTATGCAATTTCTTCGAACTCCTTCAAACAATCAATTGTGAATTACCTTAGCCTGATAAGAAGAGTTTCAATGATTTATGTACCAAAAGTGGTTCTTTTGGCACTTAAGGGATAATTCTACGAGTCACCTCCTCTAAGGTGCCTCGTTATAGAATCATGGCAACTCAACTTCTCGCTACGTTGACAACCGTTCACCACCCTCTTAAGTGTGGAACTATCAACTATCTAGTGAACCTTCGTCATCTGTTTCACTCCATCCCTCTAGTTGTATGTTCCGTGTCTCAGCTCAAGAGATGTTTCAATGTCTCACTCTATGAGTTGATCCTGAGTTTTTCGATCTTCGAGAAGATCGATTCTTCTAGAGTTTTCATTTCTTCTCGTTATCATGTTGGATGGAGTTCTCAGAGCAAGACGTCGAGACAAAGATGAGGATCAAATCAACATTCTTATGACGTGCAACCTAAATCATGAAGTTTGTGCTAGCTTTGTGTCCCTTCTGTCTTCTTACCTCAAGTCTTGAATCTCAGGACGAGATTCTTGTTTAGTGGGGGGTTAGCTGTCACATCCCTAGTTCTGGTTTGCCTAGTGCTAGCATCTAGTGTTGCATCATGTTTAAATCTCCTAGAAAGTTGAAATGGGGATGACAGAACCCCCAGCACCCCCCTTTAACCAACTAGGGTTTACTAAAATCTTTTTCAATGAACCTGAAATGCCCTTCTAAAATGTTCATCATCTTTGCCTTGGGCTAGAACCTCTGACAAAAATGGTGCACACTTTTATAGGACATCATAAGGTCACTGAATTAAATCATATAGTATTTGCATTTGGGCATTTAAATGCTATAAAATATTTTAAATGCTCAAATAATCCCAAACTGAAATGTTTACTGTAGGATATATTTCCAACAGTGGTCATGAGCAGTTGCATGATTTTTGGTATTGATTTAGTATTTTTTATAAAGCCACAAAGCTGCAGAAAAGTAGAAAACAAGAATTAAAAGAGAAAGAGAGAGAACTTACCTGGCACCCCAACCGGCCCACCACTGTAGCAGCCCAGCTGGGCAAAGTCAGCCCAGCCTACCACCGCAGCCCCTCTGTCGCCTTCCTCCTCGCGCCAGTAGGCAGGGGCGCGTGCCCGGCGCGCGCAGCCACACGCCGGCCACCTCCACCCTGGCTGCGTGCTTCCTCGTTGCCCTGGATCTCCCTCACGATGCCACGCATACCCCCTAGTCGCCTCTCACTCTCTCTCGAGCTCAATCCTCTTCTCTGCTCTCTCTTCCTCTCTGCCCGAGCAGAGCTCGTCGCCGCCGTTCGCCGTCGACGCAGCCTCCGTGCTTCCCTCGCCTCCCCGTCGTGTCCACGAGCATCGCAGCGCCTCCCTCGTCCTCTACATCCAGACACGCCTCGCCAGAGGCCCTGCATCGTCCCCATCTTCATCATCTTCGTCGCCGGCCGCCGGAGATCCCCCTCGCCGCTCCGCTCGCTCCGGTGCTTCCCCGAGCACGCCGAGGCCACCCCTGAACTCCCCGTGAGCTCCTCTCCCTTCTCCCCCTCTCTGTTCTTGCTCTAACATGCCGTAGCCGCCACACCACTTGCACCCGTACGTGCCAGCGCCTACGCTCACCGCCGACCAAATGGTCTGGCCGTCGTGTCTAACATGCTCGCCACCTCGCATAGTTGCTGTAGGTGCTAACCGCGCACCGCCACATCCACTGCAGCCGCATCCCCATCCGCACCCGAACACCGGCCGCCGTGCTGAGCTTGTTTCCGACGAGCTCCGGCCGCCCTAGCCTGTGCTGCTTGCTGCGCTGGATGCGGGCGAGCTCCAGCTCCCCGTGGGCGCTGTCCGCCGCTCGTTTGGGCGCCGGGGGAGCGATCCCGAGCACTCCGCCGCGTCCGGTCGTCACCGGCGGCTAAACGCCGGTGGATTAGCCCCGGTTGACCAGGGATTTAACCCCCCCCTTGGATCACTGACATGCGGGCCCCGCCCGGCTAACCAAGTTAGTTAGGGTTAATTTTAATTAGGTTAGTTAGTCCAGACACTGACACATGGGACCCACTGGTCAGTTTGACCTGGCCGACCCTGTTGACCGCTGACATCACAGTGACGTCATGTTAACGCAGTAATTCTTCTGGAATTTAAATAAATCTTAAATGGTTTATTTATTTCAGAAAATGTTATAAACTTCTAAAAATCATAAAAAACCAGCCGTAACTCAGAATGAAATAAATTATATATGAAAAATGATCAGAAAAATCCAAAGAATCTGTTTATGGCATTATCATGCATGTTTGAACAACTTAATGCTGCTGTATACAACAATTTGAATTAATGGAATTTGAAATGTCATATATGGAGTTTGAGTTTGAATCTTAGATTCAAACCAACTTCATTTAACCCGCTGCTAGTTACATTAGCTCAAATAACAACATATTGCCATGTCATGATCATGCATTTCCTTGTTTGCCCGTGTTTGTCCCCTCTCGATAGACGTGGTTCCGACGATGAGTTCGATGACACCGATGAAGAACTATACTATCTTCAGAAGTGCCACGCAAGCAAAACCCCCTTGTTCATTCTGATACAATCCCACTCTCTCGCTCCTGCTCTCTTTTACTGCATTAGGACAACAACCATTCAACTGTTGCATGATTCCGTAGTTGAACCCCTTTCCTTTGCATGACCTGTCATTGCCACAGTAAATAGATGAAACCCACTAGCATGAGTAGGAGTTGTTTGAGCCTTGATGTGCCTACTCATTCATGCTTGTTTGTCATGCCTGCTATTGCTTAGAGTTGTGTCAGCTCTGATTCATCGGGGATGAATTGGAGGTGTGTGAACATGTCCTATTGTTGAGAGCTAAGTGTGTGAACACGATTTGGTAAAGGTATCGGTGAGAAGCCATGTAGGAGTACATGGTGGGTTGTCTCATTGAAGCCGTCCTCACGAACTGAGTTCTGTATTTGTGATCCATGAACAGTTACTACCACACATTGGGTTCCGGTAACTCGACCCCTCTCGACTTATTAATCAACTCGATCTCTGTCCAGGAGTTGCAACTAGTTTCTTGTGTTTGTAGGTAGTGCTAGTAGTCTACCAAGTGGCACCCGGTACAGGTGGGCTTGGGACAGACTAGACACAGTGGCACGGTGTACCAAGTGGCACCCGGATGGTGGGCTTGGGAAGCCTGCTCACATCGTTTGGGGCCATGAGCGACACCCTGGCCGGATCTCCTTGCAGATGGAACCCGAATAGGCGATAAACCTGGACGAGAGACTTGTGTGGTTAGTCAGGTCGTGGCCGACACCCTCGCTGGGCTTCCGCTTGAAGGTTGCCGAGTACATGTCATGTAAACGACGATAAGTGGTGAGAGCATGTGTGAAGAAGTACACCCCTGCAGGGTTAACATCATCTATTCGAATAGCCGCGTCCGCGGTAAAGGACTTCTGGTTTGCCTATACAGTTCATAGACAAGTGAAAGTGGATACTCTAAAATACGCAAGATAAGCGTGAGTGCTATGGATGGCATTCTCGTAGGGAGACGGGAGCGGATCCATAGTGGTGTATTGTTATGGTGAAGATGTGGACTCGTGTGTGCCACCTCAAAAGAGTTACTTGCAGTCGTAGTTCATGATAGCCACCGAGTCAAAGCTGGCTTGCTGCAGTTAAACCCCACCATCCCCTTTGTTGATAATGATGCATATGTAGTTAGTTCTGATGTAAGTCTTGCTGCGTACATTTGTACTCACGTTTGCCTATTTTATGTTTTTGCAGAGAGACTTCAGTCTCACTAGTAGTACCGCGTGGACTTCGACGTTTAGCTTGTTACCTCAGCTACGATCTTGTGACCTCGGCAGGATATGGTAGATAGTCAGGTTTCTCAGCCTTTTTCATTTGTAAATGTTTGTGCTCAGACATGTTAAGCTTCCGCTTGTGCTTGACCCCTGTGTGCTCTGAATGCTGGGTCATGAGACCCATGTTTGTAATATCTCGCTCCTCGGAGCCTATTGAATATAATACTTGAGTTGTAGAGTCATGTTGTGATGCCATGTTGTATTTGCACATATCGAGCATATTGTGTGTATGTTATTGAAATGCTTGGTATGTGTGGGATCTGACTATCTAGTTGTTTATCCTTGGTAGCCTCTCTTATCGGGAAATTTCTCCTAGTGCTTCCACTGAGCCTTGGTAGCTTGCTACTGCTCCGGAACACTTAGGCTGGCCGGCATGTGTCCTCCTTCGTTCTTGTGTCTGTCCCTTCGGGGAAATGTCACGCGGTGTCTACCGGAGTCCTGCTAGCCTGCTACAGCCCGGTTTACCGGAGTCCTGCTTGCCCAGTTGCTACAGCCCGGATTCACTTGCTGTTGACCGACACGTTCGTTGCTGGGTCATGTATGCTTGTCCCTGTAAGTTAGTGCCACTTTGGATTCACGACTAGCCATGTCAGCCCGGGCTCCTTGTCATATGGGTGCTAGCAACACTATCATATACGTGTGCCAAAAGGCACAAACGGTCCCGGGCCTGGTAAGGCGACACCCGTGGGAATACCGTGCGTGAGGCCGCAAAGTGATATGAGGTGTTACATGCTAGATCGGTGTGCCATTGAGTCGGGGTCCTGACACCCAGAGATACCTCTCCGACAATCGGAGTGACAAATCCTAATCTTGAAATACGCCAACCCAACAAGTACCTTCGGAGACACCTGTAGAACACCTTTATAATCACCCAGTTACGTTGTGACGTTTGGTAGCACACAAAGTGTTCCTCCGGTAAACGGGAGTTGCATAATCTCATAGTCACAGGAACATGTATAAGTCATGAAGAAAGCAGTAGCAACATACTAAACGATCAAGTGCTAAGCTAATGGAATGGGTCAAGTCAATCACATCATTCTCCTAACGATGTGATCCCGTTAATCAAATGACAACTCATGTCTATGGTTAGGAAACTTAACCATCTTTTATTAATGAGCTAGTCAAGTAGAGGCATACTAGTGACATTATGTTTGTCTATGTATTCACACACGTATTATGTTTCCAGTTAATACAATTCTAGCATGAATAATAAACATTTATCATGATATAAGGAAATAAATAATAACTTTATTATTGCCTCTAGGGCATATTTCCTTCAGTCTCCCACTTGCACTAGAGTCAATAATCTAGATTACACAG
The DNA here is from genome assembly GCF_018294505.1 of Triticum aestivum. Classification (NCBI taxonomy): domain Eukaryota; kingdom Viridiplantae; phylum Streptophyta; class Magnoliopsida; order Poales; family Poaceae; genus Triticum; species Triticum aestivum. The sequence goes on from NC_057807.1 coordinate 625,389,124, forward strand.
TAATGATTCTAACACCCATGTAGCCTTGGTGCTGATCATGTTTTGCTCGTGGAAGAGGCTTAGTCAACGGGTCTGCAACATTCAGATCCGTATGTATCTTGAAAATCTCTATGTCTCCCACATGGACTTGGTCCCGGATGGAATTGAAGCGTCTCTTGATGTGCTTGGTCTTCTTGTGATATCTGGATTCCTTTGCCAAGGCAATTGCACCAGTATTGTCACAGAAGATTTTCATTGGACCCGATGCACTAGGTATGACACCTAGATCGGATATGAACTCCTTCATCCAGACTCCTTCATTTGCTGCTTCTGAAGCAACTATGTACTCCGCTTCACATGTAGATCCCGCCATGACGCTTTGTTTAGAACTGCACCAACTGACAACTCCACCGTTCAATATAAACACGTATCCGGTTTGCGATTTAGAATCGTCCGGATCAGTGTCAAAGCTTGCATCGATGTAACCATTTACGACTAGCTCTTTGTCACCTCCATAAACGAGAAACATATCCTTAGTCATTTTCAGGTATTTCAGGATATTCTTGACCGCTGTTCAGTGATCCACTCCTAGATTACTTTGGTACCTCCCTGCTAAACTTATTGCTAAGCATACATCAGGTCTGGTACACAACATCGCATACATGATAGAGCCTATGGCTGAAGCATAGGGAACTTCTTTCATTTTCTCTCTATCTTCTGCAGTGGTCAGGCATTGAGTCTGACTCAATTTTACACCTTGTATTACAGGCAAGAACCCTTTCTTTGCTTGATCCATTTTGAACTTTTTCAAAACTTTATCAACGTATGTACTCTATGAAAGTCCAATTAAGCGTCTTGATCTATCTCTATAGATCTTGATGCCCAATATGTAAGCAGCTTCACCGAGGTCTTTCATTGAAAAACTTTTATTTAAGTATCCTTTTATGCTATCCAGAAATTCTATATCATTTCCAATCAATAATATGCCGTCTACATATAATATTAGAAATGCTACAGAGCTCCCACTCACTTTCTTGTAAATACAGGCTTCTCCAAAAGTCTGTATAAAACCATATGCTTTGATTACACTATCAAAGCGTTTATTCCAACTCCGAGAGGCTTGCACCAGTCCATAAATGGATCGCTGGAGCTTGCACACTTTGTTAGCATCCTTTGGCTCGAAAAAACCTTCTGGTTGCATCATATACAACTCTTCTTCCAGAAATCCATCCAGGAATGCAGTTTTGACATCCATTTGCCAAATTTCATAATCATAAAATGCGGCAATTGCTAACATGATTCGGACAGACTTAAGCATCGCTACGGGTGAGAAAGTCTCATCGTAGTCAACCCCTTGAACTTGTCGAAAACCTTTCACAACAAGTCGAGCTTTGTAGACAGTAACATTACCATCAGAGTTAGTCTTCTTCTTGAAGATCCATTTATTCTCAATGGCCTGCCGATCATCGGGCAAGTCAACCAAAGTCCACACTTTGTTCTCATACATGGATCCCATCTCAGATTTCATGGCCTCAAGCCATTTTGCGGAATCTGGGCTCATCATCGCTTCCTCATAGTTCGTAGGCTCGCCATGGTCAAGTAACATGACCTCCAGAATAGGATTGCCGTACCACTCTGGTGCGGATCTTACTCTGGTTGACCTACGAGGTTCGGTAGTAACTTGATTTGAAGTTTCATGATCAATATCATTAGCTTCCTCACTAATTGGTGTAGTCGTTAGAGGAACTGGTTTCTGTGATGAACTATTTTCCAATAAGGGAGCAGGTACAGTTACCTCATCAAGTTCTACTTTCCTCCCACTCACTTCTTTCGAGAGAAACTCCTTCTCTAGAAAGGATCCATTCTTAGCAACAAATGTCTTGCCTTCGGATCTGTGATAGAAGGTGTACCCAACAGTTTCCTTTGGGTATCCTATGAAGACACATTTCTCCGATTTGGGTTCGAGCTTATCAGGTTGAAGTTTTTTCACATAAGCATCGTAGCCCCAAAGTTTAAGAAACGACAACTTTGGTTTCTTGCCAAACCATAGTTCATAAGGCGTCGTCTCAACGGATTTTGATGGTGCCCTATTTAACGTGAATGCGGCTGTCTCTAAAGCATAACCCCAAAACAATAGCGGTAAATCAGTAAGAGACATCACAGATCGCACCATATCTAGTAAAGTGCGATTACGACGTTCGGACACACCATTACGTTGTGGTGTTCCGGGTGGCGTGAGTTGCGAAACTATTCCGCATTGTTTCAAATGTAAACCAAACTCGTAACTCAAATATTCTCCTCCACGATCAGATCGTAGAAACTTTATTTTCTTGTTACGATGATTTTCAACTTCACTCTGAAATTCTTTGAACTTTTCAAATGTTTCAGACTTATGTTTCATTAAGTAGATATACCCATACATCAGTATGTATGATTTCTAACAAATCAGTTGCTCGCTCCATAGTTCCGGAGAACGGCGTTTTAGTCATCTTGCCCATGAGGCATGGTTCGCAAGTACCAAGTGATTCATAATCAAGTGATTCCAAAAGTCCATCAGTATGGAGTTTCTTCATGCGCTTTACACCAATATGACCTAAATGGCAGTGCCACAAATAAGTTGCACTATCATTATCAACTCTCCATCTTTTGGTTTCAACATTACGAATATGTGTATCACTACTATCGAGATTCATCAAAAATAGACCACTCTTTAAGGGTGCATGACCATAAAAGATATTACTCATATAAATAGAACAACCATTATTCTCAGATTTAAATGAATAACCGTCTCGCATCAAACAAGATCCAGATATAATGTTTATGCTCAACGCTGGCACCAAATAACAATTATTTAGGTCTAAAACTAATCCCGAAGGTAGATGTAGAGGTAGCTGTTGGAAATATGCCCTAGAGGCAATAATAAAAGGATTATTATTATATTAATTTGTTCATGATAGTTATCTTTTATTCATGCTATAATTGTATTATCCGGAAATTGTAATACACATGTGAATACTTAGACCACAACAAGTCCCTAGTGAGCCTCTAGTTGACTAGCTCGTTGATCAACAGATAGTCATGGTTTCCTGACTATGGGCATTGGATGTCGTTGATAACGGGATCACATCATTAGGAGAATGATGTGATGGACAAGACCCAATCCTAAGCATAGCACAAGATCATGTAGTTCGTTTTGCTAGAGCTTTTCCAATGTCAAGTATCTCTTCCTTAGACCATGAGATCGTGTAACTCCCGGATACCGTAGGAGTGCTTTGGGTGTACCAAACGTCACAACGTAACTGGGTGACTATAAAGGTGCACTACAGGTATCTCCGAAAGTGTCTGTTGGGTTGATACGGATCGAGACTGGGATTTGTCACTCCGTATAACGGAGAGGTATCACTGGGCCCACTCGGTAGTGCATCATCATAATGAGCTCAAAGTGACCAAGTGTCTGGTCACGGGATCATGCATTACAGTACGAGTAAAGTGACTTGCCGGCAACGAGATTGAACGAGGTATTGGGATACCGACGATCGAATCTCGGGCAAGTAACATACCGTCTAACAAAGGGAATAGAATACGGGGTTGCTTGAATCCTCGACATCATGGTTCATCCGATGAGATCATCGAGGAGTATGTGGGAGCTAACATGGGTATCCAGATCCGGCTGTTGGTTATTGACCGGAGAGCCCTCTCGGTCATGTCTACATGTCTCCCGAACCCGTAGGGTCTACACACTTAAGGTTCGGTGACGCTAGGGCTGTATGAATATGAGTATGCAGCAAACCGAATGTTGTTCGGAGTCCCGGATGAGATTCCAGACATCACGAGGAGTTCCGGAATGGTCCGGAGGTAAAGAATTATATATAGGAAGTGCTGTTTCGGCCATCGGGAAAGTTTCGGGGTCACCTGGTATTGTACCGGGACCACCGGAAGGGTCCCGGGGGTCCACCGGGTGGGGCCACCTATCCCGTAGGGCCCCGTGGGCTGAAGTGGGAGGGGAACCAGCCCCTAGTGGGCTGGTGCACCCCCCTTGCCCCCCCTGCGCATAGGGTTGGAAACCCTAGGGGGGGGGGGCGTACCACTTGCCTTGGGGGGCACTCCACCCCCCTGGCCACCGCCCCCTTGGGAGATTGGATCTCTAGGGCCGCCCCCCCAGGGGGGCTATATAAAGGAGGGGGGAGGGAGGGCAGCCACACCCTGAGTCTTGGCGCCTCCCTCCCCCTGCCACACCTCTTCCTCCTCCCGCAGTTGCTTGGTGAAGCCCTGCCGGAGTCCTGCTGCATCCACCACCACGTCGTCGTGCTGCTGGATCTTCATCAACCTCTCCTTCCCCCTTGATGGATCAAGACGGAGGAGACGTCACGCTGACCGTACATGTGTTGAACGCGGAGGTGCCATCCGTTCGGCGCTAGGATCTCCAGTGATAGGATCATGACGAGACCGACTCCCTCAACCCCGTTCTCTTGAACGCTTCCGCACGCGATCTACAAGTGGTATGTAGATGCATCTCTCTCTCTCTCATTGCTAGATGAACTCATAGATTGACCTTGGTGAACGTAGAAAATTTTTCATTTTATGCAACGTTCCCCAACAGTGGCATCATGAGCTAGTTCTATGCGTAGTTCTCTATTGCACGAGTAGAACACAAATCTGTTGTGGGCGTAGATCTTGTCAACTTGCTTGCCACTACTAGTCTTTTATTGCTTCAGCGGTATTGTGGGATGAAGCGGCCCGGACCGACCTTACACATACGCTTACGTGAGACAGGTTCCACCGACTGACATGCACTAGTTGCATAAGGTGGCTAGCGGGTGTCTGTCTCTCCTACTTTAGTTGGAGCAGATTCGATGAAAAGGTTCCTTATGAAGGGTAAATAGAAGTTGACAAAATCACGTTGTGGTTATTCGTAGGTAAGAAAACGTTCTTGCTTGAACCCAATTGCAGCCACGTAAAAGATGCAACAACAATTAGAGGACGTCTAACTTGTTTTTGCAGCAATTGTCATGTGATGTGATATGGCCAGAAGTTGTGATGAATGATGAATGATATATTGTGATGTATGAGATCATGTTCTTGTAATAGGAATCACGACTTGCATGTCGATGAGTATGACAACCGGCAGGAGCCATAGGAGTTGTCTTAATTATTGTATGACCTGCGTGTCAATGATTAAACGCCATGTAATTACTTTACTTTATTGCTAAACCGTTAGCTATAGTAGTAGAAGTAATAGTTGGCGAGCAACTTCATGGAGGCACGATGATGGAGATCATGATGATGGAGATCATGGTGTCATGCCGGTGACGAAGATGATCATGGAGCCCCGAAGATGGAGATCGAAGGAGCTATATGATATTGGCCATATCATGTCACTACTTTATATAATTGCATGTGATGTTTATTATGTTTTATGCATCTTGTTTACTTAGAACGGCGGTAGTAAATAAGATGATCCCTTATAATAATTTCAAGAAAGTGTTCCCCCTAACTGTGCGCCGTTGCTAAAGTTCGTCGTTTCGAAGCACCACGTGATGATCGGGTGTGATAGATCCTTACGTTCACATACAACGGGTGTAAGACAGTTTTACACATGCATAAACACTTAGGGTTAACTTGATGAGCCTAGCATGTACAGACATGGCCTCGGAACACAAGAGACCGAAAGGTCGAACATGAGTCGTATGGAAGATAGGATCAACATGGAGATGTTCACTGATGATGACTAGTCCGTCTCACGTGATGATCGGACACGGCCTAGTCAACTCGGATCGTGTAACACTTAGATGACTAGAGGGATGTCAATCTGAGTGGGAGTTCATTAAGTAATTTGATTAGATGAACTTAATTATCATGAGCTAAGTCTAAAATCTTTGCAAAATATGTCTTGTAGATCAAATGGCCAACGCTCATGTCAACATGAACTTCAACGTGTTCCTAGAGAAAACCAAGTTGAAAGATGATGGCAGCAACTATTCGGATTGGGTCTGGAACCTGAGGATCATCCTCATAGCTGCCAAGAAAGCATATGTCCTAGAAGGACCACTAGGTGAAGCACCCATCCCAGAGAACCAAGACGTTATGAACGCTTGGCAGTCACGTGCTGATGATTACTCCCTCGTTCAGTGCGGCATTCTTTACAGCTTAGAACTGGGGCTCCAAAAGCGTTTTGAGCAACACGGAGCATATGAGATGTTCGAGGAGCTGAAAATGGGTTTTCAAGCTCATGCCTAGGTCGAGAGATATGAAGTCTCCGACAAGTTCTATAGTTGTAAGATGGAGGAAAATAGTTCTGTCAGTGAGCACATACTCAAAATGTTTGGGTTGCACAACCGCCTATCCCAGCTGGAGATCAATCTCTCGGACGAGGCGGTCATTGACAGAATCCTTCAGTCGCTCCCACCGAGCTACAAGAGCTTTGTGATGAACTACAATATGCAGGGGATGGTGAAGACCATTCCTGAAGTATTTTCAATGCTGAAGTCAGCAGAGGTTGAAATCAAGAAAGAACATCAAGTGTTGATGGTCAATAAGACCACTAAGTTCAAGAAGGGAAAGGGTAAGAAGAACTTCAAGAAGGACGACAAAGATGTTGTCGCGCCCGGTAAGCCAGTTGCCGGGAAGAAGTCAAAGAATGGACCCAAGCCTGAGACTGAGTGCTTTTATTGCAAAGGGAAGGGTCACTGGAAGCGGAACTGCCCCAAATACTTAGCGGACAAGAAGGCCGGCAACACTAAAGGTATATGTGATATACATGTAATTGATGTGTACCTTACCAGTACTCGTAGTAACTCCTGGGTATTTGATACCGGTGTCGTTGCTCATATTTGTAACTCACAGCAGGAGCTGCAGAATAAATGGAGACTGGCGAAGGACGAGGTGATGATGCATGTCGGGAATGGTTCCAAGGTTGATGTGATCGCCGTCGGCACGCTACCTCTACATTTACCCACAGGATTAGTTATAAACCTCAATAATTGTTATTTAGTGCCAAGTTTGAGCATGAACATTGTATCTGGATCTCGTTTAATACGAGATGGCTACTCATTTAAATCCGAGAATAATGGTTGTTCTATTTATATGAGAGATATGTTTTATGGTCATGCCTCGATGGTGAATGGTTTATTCTTAATGAATCTCAAACGCAATATTACACATATTCATAGTGTGAATACCAAAAGATGTAAAGTTGATAACGATAGTCCCACATACTTGTGGCACTGCCGCCTTGGTCACATTAGTGTCAAGCGCATGAAGAAGCTCCATGCTGATGGACTTTTAGAGTCTCTCGATTATGAATCATTTGACACATGCGAACCATGCCTCATGGGCAAAATGACCAAGACTCCGTTCTCCGGAACAATGGAGCGAGCAACCAACATATTGGAAATCATACATACTGATGTGTGTGGTCCAATGAGCGTTGAGGCTCGCGGAGGATATCGTTATGTTCTCACTCTCACTGATGACTTAAGTAGATATGGGTATGTCTACTTGATGAAACACAAGTCTGAGACCTTTGAAAAGTTCAAGGAATTTCAGAATGAAGTAGAGAATCAACGTGACGGAAAGATAAAATTCTTACGATCGGATCGTGGAGGAGAATATTTAAGTCACGAATTTGGTATGCACTTAAGGAAATGTGGAATCGTTTCACAACTCACGCCGCCTGGAACACCTCAGCGTAACGGTGTGTCCGAACGTCGTAATCGCACTCTATTGGATATGGTGCGATCTATGATGTCTCTTACCGATTTACCGCTATCATTTTGGGGATACGCTCTAGAGACAGCTACATTCACTCTAAATAGGGCACCGTCTAAATCCGTTGAGACGACACCGTATGAATTATGGTTTGGGAAGAAACCTAAGCTGTCGTTTCTAAAAGTTTGGGGATGCGATGCTTATGTCAAGAAACTTCAACCTGAAAAGCTCGAACCCAAGTCGGAAAAATGCGTCTTCATAGGATACCCCAAGGAAACCATTGGGTATACCTTCTACCTTAGATCCGAAGGCAAGATCTTTGTTGCCAAGAACGGATCCTTTCTGGAAAAAGAGTTTCTCTCGAAAGGAGTAAGTGGGAGGAAAGTAGAACTCGATGAAGTACTACCTCTTGAACCGGAAAGTAGTGCAGCTCAGGAAAATGTTCCTGTGGTGCCTACACCGACTGGAGAGGAAATTAATGATGATGATCAAGGTACTTCGGATCAAGTTGCTACTGAACTTCGTAGGTCCACGAGGACACGTTCCACACCAGAGTGGTATGGCAACCCTGTCCTGGAAATCATGTTGTTAGACAATGGTGAACCTTCGAACTATGAAGAAGCGATGGTGGGCCCAGATTCCAACAATGGCTAGAAGCCATGCAATCCGAGATAGAATCCATGTATGAAAACAAAGTATGGACTTTGACTGACTTGCCCGATGATCGGCGAGCGATAGAAAACAAATGGATCTTTAAGAAGAAGACGGACGTGGATGGTAATGTCACCATCTATAAAGCTCGACTTGTCGCTAAGGGTTATCGGCAAGTTCAAGGAGTTGACTACGATGAGACTTTCTCTCCCGTAGCGAAGCTTAAGTCCGTCCGAATCATGTTAGCAATTGCCGCATACTATGATTATGAGATATGGCAGATGGACGTCAAAACGGCATTCCTTAACGGTTATCTTAAGGAAGAGCTGTATATGATGCAGCCGGAAGGTTTTGTCGATCCTAAGAATGCTAACAAAGTATGCAAGCTCCAGCGATCCATTTATGGGCTGGTGCAAGCATCTCAGAGTTGGAACATTCGCTTTGATGAGATGATCAAAGCGTTTGGGTTTATGCAGACTTATGGAGAAGCCTGCGTTTACAAGAAAGTGAGTGGGAGCTCTGTAGCATTTCTCATATTATATGTAGATGACATACTTTTGATGGGAAATGATATAGAATTCTTGGACGGCATTAAGTCCTACTTGAATAAGTGTTTTTCAATGAAGGACCTTGGAGAAGCTGCTTTCATAGGCATCAAGATCTATAGGGATGGATCGAGACGCCTCATAGGTCTTTCACAAAGCACATACCTTGATAAGATTTTGAAGAAGTTCAAAATGGATCAGTCCAAGAAAGGGTTCTTGCCTGTATTGCAAGGTGTGAGATTGAGCTCGGCTCAATGCCCGACCATGGCAAAAGATAAAGAAGAGATGAGTGTCATCCCCTATGCCTCAGCCATAGGATCTATTATGTATGCCATGCTGTGTACCAGACCTGATGTAAACCTTGCCGTAAGTTTGGTAGGAAGGTACCAAAGTAATCCCGGCAAGGAACACTGGACAACGGTCAAGAATATCCTGAAGTACCTGAAAAGGACAAAGGACATGTTTCTCGTTTATGGAGGTGACGAAGAGCTCGTCGTAAAGGGTTACGTCGATGCTAGCTTCGACACAGATCTGGATGACTCTAAGTCACAAACCGGATACGTGTATATGTTGAATCGTGGAGCAGTAAGCTAGTGCAGTTGCAAGCAGAGCGTCGTGGCGGGATCTACATGTGAAGCGGAGTACATGGCAGCCTCGGAGGCAGCGCATGAAGCAATATGGATGAAGGAGTTCATCACCGACCTAGGAGTCATACCCAATGCGTCGGGGCCGATCACTCTCTTCTGTGACAACACTGGAGCTATTGCCCTTGCCAAGGAGCCCAGGTTTCACAAGAAGACCAGGCACATCAAGCGTCGTTTCAACTCCATCCGTGAAAATGTTCAAGATGGAGACATAGATATTTGCAAAGTACATACGGATCTGAATGTCGCAGATCCGTTGACTAAACCTCTTCCGCGAGCAAAACATGATCAACACCAGAACTCTATGGGTGTTCAATACATCACAATGTAACTAGATTATTGACTCTAGTGCAAGTGGGAGACTGTTGGAAATATGCCCTAGAGGCAATAATAAAAGGATTATTATTATATTTCTTTGTTCATGATAGTTGTCTTTCATTCATGCTATAATTGTATTATCCGGAAATCGTAATACACGTGTGAATACTTAGACCACAACAAGTCCCTAGTGAGCCTCTAGTTGACTAGCTCGTCGATCAACAGATAGTCATGGTTTCCTGACTATGGGCATTGGATGTCGTTGATAACGGGATCACATCATTAGGAGAATGATGTGATGGACAAGACCCAATCCTAAGCATAGCACACGATCGTGTAGTTCGTTTTGCTAGAGCTTTTCCAATGTCAAGTATCTCTTCCTTAGACCATGAGATCGTGTAACTCCCAGATACCGTAGGAGTGCTTTGGGTGTACCAAACGTCACAACATAACTGGGTGACTATAAAGGTGCACTACAGGTATCTCCGAAAGTGTCTGTTGGGTTGACACGGATCGAGACTGGGATTTGTCACTCCGTATAACGGAGAGGTATCACTGGGCCCACTCGGTAGTGCATCATCATAATGAGCTCAAAGTGACCAAGTGTCTGGTCACGGGATCATGCATTACGGTACGAGTAAAGTGACTTGCCGGCAACGAGATTGAACAAGGTATTGGGATATCGATGATCGAATCTCGGGCAAGTAACATACCGTATGACAAAGGGAATAGAATACGGGGTTGCTTGAATCCTCAACATCGTGGTTCATCCGATGAGATCATCGAGGAGTATGTGGGAGCTAACATGGGTATCCATATCCCGCTGTTGGTTATTGACCGGAGAGCCGTCTCAGTCATGTCTACATGTCTCCCGAACTCGTAGGGTCTACACACTTAAGGTTCGGTGACGCTAGGGTTGTATGAATATGAGTATGCAGCAAACCAAATGTTTTTCGTAGTCCCGGATGAGATCCCGGATGTCACGAGGAGTTCCGGAATGGTCCGGAGGTAAAGAATTATATATAGGAAGTGCTGTTTCGGCCATCGGGAAAGTTTCGGGGTCACCCGGTATTGTACCGAGACCACCGGAAGGGTCCCGGGGGTCCACCGGGTGGGGCCACCTATCCCGGAGGGCCCCGTGGGCTGAAGTGGGAGGGGAACCAGCCCCTAGTGGGCTGGTGCACCCCCCCTTGCCCCCCTGCGCATAGGGTTGGAAACCCTAGGGTGGGGGGGGGCACCACTTGCCTTGGGGGGCACTCCACCCCCCTTGCCGGCGCCCCCCAGGGGGCCTATATAAAGGAGGGGGGAGGGAGGGCAGCCACACCCTGAGTCTTGGCGCCTCCCTCCCCCTGCTACACCTCTTCCTGCTCCCGCAGTTGCTTGGCGAAGCCCTGCTGGAGTCCTGCTGCATCCACCACCACACCGTCGTGCTGCTGGATCTTCATCAACCTCTCCTTCCCCCTTGCTGGATCAAGATGGAGGAGACGCCACACTGACCGTACGTGTGTTGAACGCGGAGGTGCCGTCCGTTCGGTGCTAGGATCTCCGGTGATAGGATCACGACGAGAACGACTCCCTCAACCCCGTTCTCTTGAACGCTTCCGCACGCGATCTACAAGTGGTATGTAGATGCATCTCTCTCTCTCTGTTGCTAGATGAACTCATAGATTGATCTTGGTGAACATAGGAATTTTTTTATTTTATGCAACGTTCCCCAACAGTAGCGTGCCGACGGCGATCACATCGACTTTGGAACCATTTCTCACGCGCATCATCACCTCGTCCTTAGCCAGTGTCCGCTTAATCCGTAGTCCCTGTTTTGAGTTGAAAATATTAGCAACAGAACCAGTATCAAATACCCAGGTGCTACTGCGAGCTCTGGTAAGGTACACATCAATAACATGTATATCACATATACCTTTGTTCACCTTGCCATCCTTCTTATCCGCCAAATACTTGGGGCAGTTCCGCTTCCAGTGACCAGTCTGTTTGCAGTAGAAGCACTCAGCCTCAGGCTTAGGTCCAGACTTTGGTTTCTTCTCTTGAGCGATAACTTGTTTGCCGTTCTTCTTGAAGTACCCCTTCTTCTTCCCTTTACCCTTTTTCTTGAAACTGGTGGTCTTGTTGACCATAAACACTTGATGCTCCTTTTTGATTTCTACCTCCGCAGCCTTTAGCATTGTGAAGAGCTCAGGAATAGTCTTGTTCATCCCTTGCATATTATAGTTCATCACAAAGCTCTTGTAGCTTGGTGGCAGTGATTGAAGAATTCTGTCAATGACACTATCATCAGGAAGATTAACTCCCAGTTGAATCAAGTGATTATTATACACAAACATTTTGAGTATATGTTCACTGACAGAACTATTCTCTTCCATCTTGCAGCTATAGAACTTATTGGAGACTTCATATCTCTCAATCCGGGCATTTGCTTGAAATATCAACTTCAACTCCTGGAACATCTCGTATGCTCCATGACGTTCAAAACGTCGTTGAAGTCCCGGTTCTAAGCCATAAAGCATGGCACACTGAACTATTGAGTAGTCATCAGCTTTGCTCTGCCAAACGTTCACAACGTCTGCAGTTGCATCTGCAGCAGGCCTGGCACCCAACGGTGCTTCCAGGACGTAATTCTTCTATGCAGCAATGATGATAATCCTCAAGTTACGGACCGAGTCCGTGTAATTGCTACCATCATCTTTCAACTTTGCTTTCTCAAGGAACGCATTAAAATTCAACGGAACAACAGCATGAGCCATCTATCTACAATCAACATATACATGCAAAATACTATTAGGTATTAAGTTCATGATAAATTTAAGTTCAATTTAATCATATTACTTAAGAACTCCCACATAGATAGACATCCCTCTAATCATCTTAACTGATCACGTGATCCAAATCAACTAAACCATAACCGATCATCACGTGAAATGGAGTAGTTTTCAATGGTGAACATCATTATGTTGATCATATCTACTATATGATTCACGCTCGACCTTTCAGTCTCAGTGTTCCGAGGCCATATCTGCATATGCTAGGCTCATCAAGTTTAACCTGAGTATTCTGCGTGTGCAAAACTGGCTTGCACCCGTTGTAGATGGACGTAGAGCTTATCACACCCGATCATCACGTGGTGTCTGGGCACAACGAACTTTGGCAACGGTGCATACTCAGGGAGAACACTTTTATCTTGAAATTTAGTGAGAGATCATCTTATAATGCTACCGTCAATCAAAGCAAGATAAGATGCATAAAGGATAAACATCACATGCAATCAATATAAGTGATATGATATGGCCATCATCATCTTGTGCTTGTGATATCCATCTTCAAAGCACCGTCATGATCACCATCGTCACCGGCGCGACACCTTGATCTCCATCGTAGCATCGTTGTCGTTTCGCCATCTATTGCTTCTATGACTATCGCTACCGCTTAGTGATAAAGTAAAGCAATTATAGGGCAATTGCATTGCATACAATAAAGCAACAACCATATGGCTCCTGCCAGTTGCTGATAACTCGGTTACAAAACATGATCATCTCATACAATAAAATATAGCATCACGTCTTGACCATATCACATCACAACATGCCCTGCAAAAACAAGTTAGACGTCCTCTACTTTGTTGTTGCAAGTTTTACGTGGTTGGTACGGGCTGAGAAAGAACCGTTCTTACCTACGCATCAAAACCACAACGATAGTTCGTCAAGTTAGTGTTGTTTTAACCTTCTCAAGGACCGGGCGTAGCCACACTCGGTTCAACTAAAGTTGGAGAAACTGACACCCACCAGCCACCTATGTGCAAAGCACATCAGTAGAACCAGTCTCGCGTAAGCGTACGCGTAATGTCGGTCCGGGCCGCTTCATCCAACAATATCGCTGAACCAAAGTATGACATGCTGGTAAGCAGTATGACTTGTATCGCCCACAACTCACTTGTGTTCTACTCGTGCATATAACATCAACGCATAAAACCTAGGCTCGGATGCCACTGTTGGGGAACGTAGTAATTTCAAAAAATTTCCTACACACACTCAAGATCATGGTGAGGCATAGTAACGAGAGGGAAGAGTGTGTCCACGTACCCTCGTAGACCGTAAGCGAAAGCGTTAGCACAACGCAGTTGATTAGTCGTACGTCTTCACGGCCCGACCGATCAAGCACCGAAAGCACGGCACCTCCGAGTTCTTGCACATGTTCAGCTCGATGACGTCCCTCGAACTCTGATCCAGCCGAGTGTCAAGGGAGAATTCCGTCAGCACGATGGCGTGGTGACGATGATGATGTTCTACCGACGCAGGGCTTCGCCTAAGCACCGCTACGATATTATCGAGGTGGATTATGGTGGAGGGGGGCACCGCACACGGCTAAGAGATCAATGATCAATTGTTGTGTCTAGAGGTGCCCCCTGCCCCCGTATATAAAGGAGCAAGGGGGAGGGGGCGGTCGGCCAGGAGGGGGCGCGCCAAGGGGAGTCCTACTCCCACCGGGAGTAGGACTCCCTCCTTTCCTTGTCCAAGTAGGAGAGGGGGAAGGAAGGGAGAGAGTGGAGGAAGGAAAGGGGGGCGCCCCCTCCTTGTCCAATTCAGACTAGAGGGAGAGGGGCGCGTGGCCTGCCCTGGGCGCCCCTCCTCTTCTCCACTTTGGGCCCATGTGGCCCATTAACCCTCGGGGGGGTTCCGGTAACCCCCCGGTACTCCGGTATATATCTGATAGCCCCCGAAACCATTTCGGTGTGCGAATATAGTCGTCCAATATATCAATCTTCATGTCTCGACCATTTCGAGACTCCTCGTCATGTCCGTGATCACATCTGGGACTCCAAACTATCTTCGGTACATCAAAACATATAAACTCATAATATAACCGTCATCTAACTTTAAGCGTGTGGACCCTACGGGTTCGAGAACAATGTAGACATGACCGAAACACGTTTCCGGTCAATAACCAATAGCGGAACCTGAATGCTCATATTGGCTCCCACATATTCTACGAAGATCTTTATCGGTCAAACCGCATAACAACATACGTTGTTCCCTTTGTCATCGGTATGTTACTTGCCCGAGATTCGATCGTCGGTATCTCAATACCTAGTTCAATCTCGTTACCGGCAAGTCTCTTTACTCGTTATGCAATGCATCATCTTGTAACTAACTCATTAGTCACATTGCTTGCAAGGCTTATAGTGATGTGCATTACCGAGAGGGCCCAGAGATACCTCTCCGACAATCGGAGTGACAAGTCCTAATCTCGAAATACGCCAACCCAACAAGTACCTTCGTAGACACCTGTAGAGCACCTTTATAATCACCCAGTTACGTTGTGACGTTTGGTAGCACACAGAGTGTTCCTCCGATAAACGGGAGTTGCATAATCTCATAGTCACGGGAACATGTATAAGTCATGAAGAAAGCAGTAGCAACATACTAAACGATCAAGTGCTAAGCTAACAGAATGGGTCAAGTCAATCACATCATTCTCTCAATGATGTGATCCCGTTAATCAAATGACAACTCTTTTGTCCATGGCTAGGAAACATAACCATCTTTGATAAACGAGCTAGTCAAGTAGAGGCATACTAGTGACACTCAGTTTGTCTATGTATTCACACATGTATCATGTTTCCGGTTAATACAATTCTAGCATGAATAATAAACATTTATCATGATATAAGGAAATAAATAATAACTTTATTATTGCCTCTAGGGCATATTTCCTTCACACAAACCCTAGTTACTTCGGTCTCATCGATAGGGATATCGGTCTTACTGAGATGGGATTGCAAACTCTTTATTTCCTTTTTGTAACATTTCTGTCTCACCGAAAGAGCAAATCGGTCCCACCGAGTCTGCATTGCAAACTTCATGTTTCCTTTTTGTAACACTTGGTCCCACCGAAGTGAGCAAATCAGTCCCACCGAGTTTGCCTGGCCAACCCTCTGTGTACCTATTCCTGAAATCGGTCCAACCGAGTTTGCGCGATCAGTCACAACGAGATTACGTTATGCCCAAACCCTAGCATATTGGTCCCACCTAGATAACTATATTGGTCCCACCGAAAATCCTAACATTTACATTTTGAACTAAATCGGTCTGACCGAGTTTGTTGATTCGGTCCCACCGAGTTTGGGAATCTGTGTGTAATGGTTAGATTTTGTGTGGAGGCTATATATACCCATCCACCCACTCTTCATTCATGGAGAGAGCCATCAGAACATACCTACACTTCCACTACTCATTTTCTAAGAGAGAACCACCTACTCATGTGTTGAGGCCAAGATATTCCAATCCTACCATATGAATCTTGATCTCTAGCATTCCCCAAGTTGCTTTCCACTCAAATCATCTTTCCACCATAGCCAAATCTGTGTGAGAGAGTTGAGTGTTGGGGAGACTATCATTTGAAGCACAAGAGAAAGGAGTTCATCAACAACATACCATATATTACCTTTTGGAGAGTGGTGTCTCCTAGATTGGTTAGGTGTCACTTGGGAGCCTCCGTCAAGATTGTGGAGTTGAACCAAGGACCTCTGGGTTGCCTATGCAGTTCATAGACAAGTGAAAGTGGATACTCTAAAATGCGCAAGATAAGTGTGAGTGCTATGGATGGCGTTCTCGTAGGGAGACGGAACGGATCCATAGTGGTGTATTGATATGGTGAATATGTGGACTCGTGTGCGCCACCTGAAAGAGTTAGTTGCAGTCATAGTTCAGGATAGCCACCGAGTCAAAGCTGGCTTGCTGCAGTTAAACTCCACCACCCCTTTGTTGATACTGATGCATATGTAGTTAGTTCTGATGTAAGTCTTGCTGGGTACATTTGTACTCACGTTTGCTTAATTTATGTTTTTGTAGAGAGACTTCTGTCTCACTAGTAGTTCCGCGTGGACTTCGACGTTTAGCTTGTTACCTCAGCTACAATCTTGTGCCCTCGGCAGGATCTTGTAGATAGTCAGGCTTCTCAGCCCTTTTCATTTGTAGTTGTCTGCACTCAGACATGTTATGCTTCCGTTGTTTGTATGCTCTGAATGTTGGGTCATGAGACCCATGTTTGTAATATTTGGCTCCTTGGAGCCTAATGAATAAATACTTTGAGTCGCAGAGTTGTGTTGTGATGCCATGTTGTATTTGCACATATTGAGCATATTGTGTGTATGTTATTGAAATGCTTGGTATGTGTGGGATCTGACAACCTAGTTGTTTATTCTTGGTAGCCTCTCCCTCCATGCCTCTTTTACCGACAATAATCTCCCTTGCGTGTAACAAAATGTATACATACCCCGCAAAAAAAACGTATACATATCTTACCGAGAAATGTCTCCCAGTGCTTCCACTGAGCCATGGTTGCTTGCTACTGCTCCGAAACACTTAGGCTGGCTGGCATGTGTCCTTCGTTCATGTGTCTGTACCTTCAGGGAAATGTCACACTTTGTTCCTTTAAGTCCCTGTAGCTTGCTACGACTTGGGTTCATACTATGTTGATCGACACGATCGTTGCTGGGTCATGAATGCCTGTCCCTGTAAGTTAGCGCCACCTTGGGTTTACGACTAGTCATGTCACCCCGGGTTCTTTGTCATATGGATGCTAGCGGCACTATCATATACGTGAGCCAAAAGGCACAAACGGTCCCGGGTCAGGTAAGGTGGCACCCGTGGGAATACCGTGCGTGAGGCCGCAAAGTGATATGATGTGTTACATGCTAGATTGGTGTGACTTAGGATCGGGGTCCTGACACCAGCGTAGTCAAGCTCCCAGATCTATTCGACCCTTCCATAGAATCTTTTAGTTGCGCCGTTGTCGCCGGTCATGCATTCCATCGTCACCCCTGAGTTCTGGTAATCAATGTTTATGTCTCTGCCCTCCATGTAAAACGTGTATCTGTTGATAGCATATGCCTGATAGGTCGCGAGGTTGGCCGCAGGGCCATGTGCTAAGGCGTGTATGAGCAATTCGTCTGCACTGTCCTCTTCCGAGGGATTAGCAAGAACATGCTCTTTGAACCAACGCAAGAAAGTGGAGTTGTGCTCTCTGGTAACTTTGGCGTCCGTCTTGTGTAGCCCTTGGTCATGATACTTCTTTATGATGGTTTCTTTGTGCAGTTCCATGAAAGGATCTACCATGTCTAGGTGTTGTAGCACTACTAAGTTTGCTATGTCCAAGTCATTGCGTCGACCCGAGTGGTCCACATGGAATTCTCTCCAGCCGTTCGTGTGACTTTCTCCTCCGAGCCTCCCAAGGTGCTTGTTGACAGGCAAACCAACAACAGGGTTTTCGTCGCTTAGATAATTCTCGCAGAAGGAGATGCACTCTTGGGTCAGATAGCCCTACACGATGCTTCGATCCGGATGGGACATGTTATGAATGAATCTTTTGATGACCCCATTCATCCTCTCGAATGGCATCATGCTGTGAAGAAATGGCGGCCCGAGGTCGATGATGTCGTCCACAATGTGTACACATAGATGCACCATGACGTCAAAGAACGCAGGCAGGAAGTAAATCTCAAGCTCATTTAGTATGACATGATCTCTACCTATAGCCTTCGAAACTGCTTCACACTGATCGACTTTCGAGAGATAACGTCGAAAAAGTTGCAGAGACTAGTAAGCGTTTCACGGACGTGCCCGTCCATTATACCTCTAAGGGAAACCATAAGGATCTACGTCATCATCATGTGACAGTCATGAGACTTCATCCCGCTGAACCTTTTCTTCTTGATGTCTAGAAATCTACTTATCTTTTCACAGTAAACGGAACTAACTTTGATTCGGGTAAGGCACTTGAAGAATTGATCGATCTCCTTAGGACTTAGGGTGAAGCAAGAAGGGGGCAAATAATTCTCTTCCTTCTTGTTGACTTTTTTGCCCCTGTACCCCGCCTCCATCTCCGTCTCCGTCTCCTCCGACTTTTACGGGGCTGCATGTGGAGATCTGCCCTAATGTTCAAATTTTGCAAGTCTTTTCTAGCCTTAGGCCCATCCTTGGTCTTATCCGGCATGTTCATCACTGTTGCAAGCAAGCTCTCAAGGACATTCTTCGTGATATGCATTCGATCAAGGCAATGAGGCGTGTCGAGGTTGGGCTAGTGCTCCAAGTCATAGAAAACAGACCTAGTCTTCCATACATTCAGAAGCACCTCGAGCGCCTTTTTAATCTTTCCTAGCACGGGCATTGTTCCCAGTTTTTCAATAGCTCATTGATTTCGGCTTTGCTCCTCTTACGTGGAGGTCCTCGATGCTCAGCCTCACCATTGAATAGATCTCCACGGTTTCTCCAGGGCCATCCTTCTCAAGCCATCTTCGATGCCCCATGTACACAATTTTCCTAGGCCCTCCATCTTTCGATAGCTGATGAGACGTTGTATCATCCATGCACTGGGTGCATCCGCAATATCCATGGCGCACCTGGCCTGCAACATATCCGTAACAGAGATAGTCGTGCACCATCGTTATCAGCACGATTCTCATATGGAAATACTCGCCTTTGCTGGCGTCCCATGTCTTGGTCGGTGTTTTCCATAACGTGTCTAGCTCCTCTTTTAGTAGCCCTAGATATGAATTAATATTATTTCTCGGTTGTTTTGGCCCTTGAATCAGCATGCCCATGTGTATGTACTTTGACTTCATGCATAACCAGGGGGAGGTTGTACATCCATACAAACACATGCCATGTGCTATGGTTGGTGTTCTGGTTGCCAAACAGATACATGCCATCGGTACTTGCGCCAAGCATGATATTCATTGCGTCATCTGTGAAATATCTATATTCCGCATTGAATGCTCGCTACTGGCTAGCATCTGCGAGGTGTCTCAGCTTTGGATCATCTCCGTCATCGGGCTTCACCCTCTCCACGTGCCAACGCATGAGCTTTGCTTCCTTAGGATCTACGGAATAATGCTGCAGACGGGGAGTGATCGGTAAGTACCATACAACTTTATGAGGAGATTTCTTCTCGGCCTTCTTGTATCGAGAAGCATTGCACACCGGACAACTAGTTTTTTTCGCGTGCTCCTTCCGATAAATGATGCAATCATTGATGCATGCATGGTATCTAATGTGGGGCAGATCAAGAGGGCACATGATCTTCTTGGCCTCATCGACACTAGTAGGACACAGGTTCCCCAAGGGAAGAACTTTATTATGTAGATACTTCAAATGCTCATCAAGGCTTGTGTCTGTCCATTTGTTTTTGGCCTTGTTCTTTAGAAGTTCGAGCGTGAAACTCAAGTGGGTCACCTCGGGATCGCAACCGTCATATAATGGAGTATTCAAGTCTACCTCCAGTTGCTCCAGCTTGGCCTCCTCTCTTGAAGCGGCTCTGTCGCTAGTCGCACTCTTGCGAAGCAGGTCTCGAACATGAGGGTCCTGCACGACTAAACTTAGTCGCGTCGAAGATTGAGACGTATCTGCCTCTTCTCCACCGTGTCGAGCCTCTTCTTCGTCGTGTACGGCCTCTTATCCTCCGCCATGTCCTGCACCCTCAAAATCTTCTCCAGATCCATCATCGCCAAGCATCTCTTTGTCTACACCCATGTCATTATTGTTTGCCATGTGGACATCCTCATCATCATCTTCAATTATCCACTGAATATAGCCATCCATGAAACCATGCATGAGTAGGCGCGCCTTCAAACTGCCACGGTCAAAGGTGTCCAAGATGACGATTAGTTTCATCTTCTACACAGACATATAACCTCAGTCCGGTTATTTAAATACATGGCATGCACCGTAGATGGCAACCATCTTTCCACCACCCTTCCACCGGCCTTCATGATTGCCTGCATGGTATAATAAGCAAAATAATTTTAACCATGCATGCATATAACAAAGTCATACAAAATTTTGGCATGACCTTCCTTAAAAATAGGGCATATAGAGTTTGCCCGAAATTCGCCGAAACGAAATTAAATCAACATTCCGACAAAACATAAGCAACTCATTTCACGCATGATCCAACAAATACACATAGGCAACAACTCATGCCACACACACATATTCCCACCATCATGGCGCAAACACACATATTTCCATTAATTCTTGCAAAGCACAACTTTTTGCTCACCTTTCGTCCCGAGAGAGGGATCGATCGAGCAAACATACGGTAGATGGCCGGTGCCGCTATCTAGGTTCAAAAGTAGTAGGACAAAGATGCATGGTAGATCTAGTTGGAAGGATATGCTCTACCTAACTAGTGGAGAGGAGGGAGAGCTAGCTAGTGAGACAAAGGTATTAGTGGGGAAAGTGGAGGGAGAGACAATTAAAGTGAGAAGGAAGCTAGAGAGAAAGAGAGGCCATTAATGGAGGAGATGGTGGATGGGGGCATTAGTGGGGAGAGAAGAGAGGTAGGAGAAGGAAGAACTAAGCGAGTGAGGTAGAGGAGGGAAAGGGGAGGGGGACAAGGAGAGGGAAAAGGTGGCAGCTACGCGTACCAGTAGCGCGGGGTGCCAACGAGTGCTACTGCTAATCTCCATAGGAGTAGCGATTGTCGGTGGCCCATTGCTACTACTAAACGGGGCCCACCTGCTGGGACTGTGCACCAATAGCAGTAGCGGTGGCTGGCCGACAAGTGCTACTGCTATGGTATTAGTAGTAGCGCTGGTTTACGCCCACCGCTACTACTATGGGCAGCCTCAGTCAGTGGCGATGGGCCCACTTAGCAATAGCGGTGCATCGCCGCCCAACGCTACTGCTAAATTTCTACCTGTAGCGCTGGTTGCTGCCCATCATACTGCTAATTAGCAGTAGCGCTACTCCCTTTTCCCCGCTACTGCCAATATTCTATCTATAAGCTTTCTCCTAGTAGTGCCATCTCATTGGAGCCGTAATCACTGATCGGGGCTTGATCAATGTCGATGACATTGTCGTCCAACATGTGCACAAACTCGACAATCACATCAAGCAAACCGGTGCTACAATTTCGCTCCACAAGGCACGAACAATCGCAATGGCGAAATGTGAAAACAACTAGAAGAAAAACAAAGTTCCATTCCTTGCGCCCATTCCGTCGAACACCTCTGGTGGTGGTAGCAGTGTCGTCGGTGGGCATCCTCGGAGAAGCTCTTGCGGTGGCGATCGGAGGAGGTGGTGGCATGATGCTCGCAATACCTTTTTTGGCTGCCTTCTTGCGTTTCACCCACGCCACCTTGCGCATCTTCATCGTCGGGGTGGGGACAGCCTGGACCGAATTCGTAGTGCAGTGGCAGCGAGCGTGCATGCCTTCCCGGTGGCGGCTGCGGGAGCGCCACTCTGGACGACGAAGTTGCCCTGGCGCTTGCGAGGATGGGTGGTGGAGGCTTGAACGACGACGGGCGAGACACAGCCGATGACGAGATCTGCTTGAGGGGTTGGCACGTCCATGACTTCCACGGTGATGGGCGACAACTAGGAGGCGTCCATGGTGGCGCTACGGAGCCAGGGAAGGTGGTTTGGAGAGGGCGGGGAAGATCAATGACGGTGGATGGAAGGGAGAGCGGGAACTGACGTGCGAAATGTCCCTCCCGCCAAATCTCGCTAGCGATAGGGGTCACCCTCGGGTCGACCTCCCGTCCTGTGTTTCTAAAGGTTGAGGGGGCGAATTTGCCGCGCCCTGCAATTTTTTTAAAGGTCGTGATCCTATACGGTATCTGTCCGGGCCACTACTTTTGCGCAAAATTGTGAACTGACGGTGACTTTGCAGTTCAGCGTGATATAAGGGGTCTGCTAGAGATGCTCTTAGTCCAGAAAAATAATATAAAATGGCATATAAATCATACAAAAGTGATAATATAATAGCATGAAACAAAGAAAAATTATAAATACATTGAAGACGTATCAGACATCATTTAGCTTAAATTGCCGCGAGTTGAGCATCCTACAACCATCATGGATATGATAAACATCCTACCATGACGTCTGCCATGAAGAGAACACTGCCGTCCGAGCATGGGATTCTCTCTTGGCACAAAAGGGATCCTAAAAAACTGCACAATATTGTTGTGGCACAAGCTCAGATCCACCACCATCTCATACTTCTTGTTCTCACCGGAGGTGTACGACATGTCAGTTGATCCACCCACTCCACCACCATCTCATACTTCTTGTTCTCACCGGAGGTGTACGACATGTCAGTTGATCCACCCACTCCACCGCCATCTTATGAGGATACACAACCTCTGTTGGAAAAGGCAGTGCCTAGGAGGTGCTTAGGCACTAGGCAACGACCAAATGCCTCGCCTAGGGCATAAGCAAAACTCTAGGCGGGACAAGCAAGAAATTGTCCGCTCGAATGAGAAATCATACCTTATTGCCCAAACATGCCAAAAAGGTCATATTCCAATTGCATTAGTTGGTAGTTTACTTACTTATATGCCTTAAATCAATATATGTATACATTGTAAAACCCAAATACACCCTGATATCCAAAATATACATACATCTAGGCTACATCTACGCCGCTTAAGCACCGCCTGGGCGCTAGGCTAAGGCCAATGGCCTCGCTTATGCCTAGCGCCTTTTCCAATCTTGTACACAACTGCATGGCGACAATGAAAATGGAGCCAAGTCAACATCAAATATGTTGGATCGGTAGTCTATAGGAGGGGGTGGTGAATAGAATACTAAGCACAATAATGGACTCTTTTCCCAAGTTTTAAATTCTTGGCATATTTAGAATTTTCTAGCAATCAATAGAGCACCATACACATGCAAATCTAGATTTTAGGCAGTGGAAAGTAAAGACATGCAAAAGTGCAAAGTAAGAGGAGGTAGAGTTGAGAGAATCACAAACATAATTGGCTCGTTGAAGATTCATGGTTTGGATAGTTGGCGCGATCTTACATCCACATCGATGGAGGCTTCGATTCATGAAGGATTCAAGATCAAAAATATCCTAATTGTGATTTCACGAAGGAATAAGGTCCATGAAGGACTCACCCACAAAGGGTCCAGAAAGGAGCAACCAAACGTATTCCAACATGGTTTGCGCCCACGAAGGGCCAGCCCACTAAGGTATATCTTCACGAAGTAGGCGATCTCCAAGCCCGTACAACCTTCTTGGGTTCTAACAAACTTGGAGACTTCCAAGTAATACCTACCCGATCTAGGAGGTGCACACCCTCCAAAAGTAATAAGATGGAGATTGCTTGACAATGAATCCCTTGTTTGTGCTTCAATAGATAATCTCCTCAACACTCAAGCTCTCTCAATATTTGGCTATGGATTTGGATACGTAGGAGTCGAAAGCAATAGTAGATTAGATATCAAAGAGTTTGAAATTGGCACAATTAGGTGGGGTTCTCTCTCAGAACATATGATGGGAGTGAGTTTCCTTCAAGTTGAACCGGTGGGATAGGTGGGGGTATAAATAGGCTAGACTAAAAATCTACCGCTACTCACCCTTTTGCACATATCAGAGGCTCCATCTAATTTTGCTCGGTGGCTCTGAAGTGAACAAAAGTGACAACTTTCAGATGCATAGGTAGGTTCGAATGAAAATCAATCATTGGCTCCAAAGTGAGTACCTCAGCAAGGGCACACTCTCTATTAACACACCGGAAGTTCCGACTGGAATGACTCGAATTTTTTGACGTGATAACAAAATGTTTTCCATGTTGCTTTGGTGGTTCCAAATGGAATGTTGGAGGATCCGATTGAACTAGGATTTGGAACGACGACTATATCTAGATGTTTCGATGGTTCTGAGTGAAGTGCTTTGACAATACCTAGTTGCATGGCATTAGGAAAACGTACTGGAGCACTTGAAAGAGCATGAGGACTTTTTGGACTTTGACATTTAAGCACACAAAGCAAAAGGATCATTATTACACCCTCATCCCTTTTTGATAGTATCAACATGCCTAAGGACTCACTGTGATTTTAAATCACTAAAGTAAAAATGTAGTATCAACATGTCTTTAAAAACATTAGGTGCCACCTTCCATTCCAAAGTTGTACCTATACTTTGAAGAAGCATTAGGGCATTTCCAACGCGGACCCTCAAAACACATGCATCCACATTTTTCCATCCAATGCGGTACCCCATCGCTCCACGGACTGGTCTGGACGTCTGTTTTGCCGCTAACCAGAGGCAAACCAAGGGCTTTGCGGCGTCTGGACCGCCGCCACACACACATCTGACACCCCGATCCTACCCAAGACCCTCTCCCGCCAGAAGCGGTTGTCGCATATTCATGCCGGTCAGCGCCTCTCCAGAGCACTAGCGCATTCATGTCGAACCAGAGTGGACACGACCTCTCACTGGAGCCGGCACTGAAGCGGCGTGCTCACTGAGAGCGCCCGCGCTTTCGTGCCTACTCATGCCGGAGGGACGTGACCAGACTGCTCTCTCCGCATTCAAACCAATTGCCCGTCCGTCTGCCCGTAAGCCCGTCGGCATTAAACAAGCTCGACGGCCAACACCTCAGGGTCGTAGCGGGCGTCGGCATTAAACAAGCGACTGCCGAGAATCCTACTCTAGGCCGACATTCACACGGTCCACCGCTTGGCTCAGTCGGCGCCCACTATTTATACGTTGCCAGCCCGACATGATCCGCACCACACCACACGACACCTACTCCCGATCTCCTTCGTGCACCACATTTGCCATGACCTCGAGCTCCAAAGTGGTGTGGGACATTACAATTTTTATGAAATACAATGTAAAAATATGTTCACCCAACTTTCAAAAGCATGTTTGTACCTTTGAAGAAAAATGTGCGTGACATTACAAAATGTTCACGTGTTTCAATAGAATGTACGTGGCATTAAAAAAAATGAGCGTGCAATATAAACAAATGTTCATGTAATTAAAAAAATGTTTCGCACCGTTTTTTTACATTACATATAAAAAATATGTTCACGCAACACAAAGAAATGTTTGTGACATTTCTTCAAAAATGTTTATCCAATGTATAAAAACGTTCACATAGTTTAAAAATAATTTTCATATCATAGAAAAATATGTTTCACCATGTATACGAGAAAATGTTCAAAACAAGTATTTGAAAAACTGTTAATCATGTATTTTAAAATTTTAAATGTATATAAAAGAATGTTTTAGATGTAAAAAATATATACAATGTGTATGGAAACAAATAGATATGAAAACATATATCTGCATTTTTTAAACATGTATTAAAAATGTTAAACATGTATAAAAAATATTCCTGATGTATACGAAAAATGTACATGGTGTATTAAAAAATATATATTTTGGTGAAAAAGAAAAAAAAGAAAAGAAAAATAAAAAGAAGAAAACTAGTTAAAACCAAAGAAGGAAACAAAGAAAACCAGAGAAAACAAAGAAAAACGAAAAAAAAACCCAAAGATAACTGATGCTACAAAGGTGAATATCCCACAGTGTCTCAAAAAAAAAAAGGTGAATATCCCACACGAAAAAAACTCATGCCCAGCTTCAGTGTTAGGCTGGCTCAATAGAGCGGTTCCTAATAAGAATATACGCATTTCCTTCCCTAAAAGAGATAAAAATAAAATACACATAGCTCTCACGGTGCTCAAGCGTGTTTGCTCGGAACGGAGCAGTTGGGAAATTCAAAATATAGATGGGATCCATTCGCTCCATTCCATGTGTAGAAACCCTATAAATCCCCTCCCACCTTCCCTCGATCCACCAAGAACCCTAGCTAGAGCAGGGAGCAGATCAGATCCGAGGCGGCTGCCCTCCGTGATGGCGAACTTCAGGATGGACGACGACGACGAGTTGTTCCACCGCTACGACCCTGAGGTGTTGGCCGCCAACGGCATCGACTATCCCCCCCGCGATGCTAGGATGCGCATCAAGTGGTGGGCTTTTCTGATGCAAGTGGAGGGTAATTTGAGACTTACAAATATGTCGGTACCTTCGGCAAAGATCATCAGGTACCCAGGTATGCTGATCGATTTTCTCCGCTGTGGAAATCTATCACGATTTTGTGCTTTGATTCATTGGATAGAGTTGTTGTTGATGATGGCCAATTTGTTCCCCAAACCTCATCTGTCGTTGAGTAGCCGTCCATTTCATCCTAATGAACAATTGAATTCGTATATATGTTATTGTGCTCATCTGCTTCTTCTGCGTACTTGGTTGTGGTGGATAGATCAAATGGAGAAGGCATGGGGATGGTGGAGGCTGCTGCCGATCTATCAGGGCCTCGGTCCGGACATGCCCCTCTACCGGGAGTACCTCTGCGAGTACTACCTCCGCAATCCTCCTGAATCTGTTGATGACTCTGCCTGTACTCGGCACAAGTTTGTGGTCCGATCTGCATGGACAAATGAGAATGGCCGCCTCATTCCTCTCGCCGGCAAAGTAATCTAATTGGAATCTCAACTCCTGCCTGCATCTGTTAGATATTTGACCCATCTATCAGGAAAGGTTTTAACAACCGTGGTCTGCCAAAGTATTCAGGTTCCCAAAGAAAGCCTATTCCCCATCTGTTTATGGATTGTAGTGTATCTTTAATACTCCTTCCGTCCCAAAATTCTTGTCTTAGATTTGTCTAGATACGGATGTATCTAGTTACTAAATCTAGACAAGAATTTTGGGACGGAGGGAGTATTGCTCATATTATTGTGTTTCATTCATGTGCGCTACTGATGATAAATTGGTTGACTTTTCTTTTTGCATGATCAGTTTATTTGTTAATGCTCTGACTCAGCACTCAATCTATAGAGTTCCCAAAAGCATCCTACTAGGTAGGCACCTAGTAGAAAGAATTTCTATCCTATGAATTCCTTCAATGTAGTGCGTAAATGTTGTTTGGTCTCCATAATACAAACTACTCATAAACCGGCTCTTCTTCAGTTTCTGGAATAACTGAAAGTATTTTTGCCCTGCTTCATTTCTAGCTCGATTGAATGGTCATCCATTCTTTAACTGCTTGCTAATCTACTTGCTTATATCAATTGCAAAACGATGGTTTTAAGTGTCTGGAGATGGAGGCCAAGTTCATCGGTCTGTGTGAGAGGAACAAGATAAAATTAACTGACACTGAGACTGCCCTGAGCCACAAAATCAAGCAGCACGCGCAGGACATAGTTGATGGAGCGTGTGAATATGCTGGTGCATATGCTGCCGCTGCTGCTTTGGTGGTATGTGCATGCCTACTTAATCTGTATCAGTCCTTGTTCCATTTACTAAGCAGTAGTAGTAGCTTTCTTTGCACTAACTACAAATTTAAATTTTTGGTTTCAACTAGTGTATCTGCAAAGAGGCTGAGTTGATGTGCGAGAGGGCTATGTGCGGGAGATACAACTCTGGTATCATGGCTTGCATGCTCTGCAATCAGATCAGAGAGCATGCCATCAGTCTTATGTTGTACTCCCTCCGTCCGGAAATACTTGTCCTCAAAATGAATAAAAGGGGACATATCTAGACGTATTTTAATTCTAGATACATCTCTTTTTATCCATTTTGATGACAAGTATTTTCGGACGGAGGGAGTACAAAGGGTCTGGATCCATCGCCGCCGCTGCTGGTGCCGCCATGGTGGTAAGAAAGTGTCTGGCTCGCCCAAATGCTGACCTTTCTACCTTCACTGTTTTTCATAGATAGATCTGTACACATTGCTTGAAATTTACTGCAAAAACGATGGTTCAAGCAGGGCGCTGCAAAGGAGGCCAAGCTGTTACGTGAGAATCTGAGCAATCTAGGCTGTGACGAAGAAATGTCTGCTTCCATTCGGGAGGAAGCCTGTTGCATTCTGCAGGACATGCACACTGAAGCTTTTGGTGCTAATGGGAAGAACAGCATTGCTGCTGCTGATGATGGAGCAGAGAAATCTACTAGGTACGGTCTATGAAAGAGCATATTATTTGTTCTTGTTTAGGGTCTTTTAGAGCATATTGTTTGTTCCTGTATATGTAATAGTAATGTATCATGTTGTTTTACTATAAGCAGGATCAGCACTGCTGGGAATTTGACTTGTACTGCAGCTAATGGCAAGGAAGATTGCAAGAGGGAGCTAGGAAGTAATGGTTGTACAGAATGGAGTGATGATAAGGAAAACATGGAGAGTAGTAATGGGAACAACATTGCTGCTGCTGCTGCTGGAGTAGGGAAATCTTCAAGGTACGTACATAGAAGAGCGTATCTTATTTGTTCTTGTTTAGGGTCTTGGAGAGGCATCATGTATATGTAATAGCAATGTATATTGTGTTGTGTTACTATAAGCAGGATCAGAGCTCTTGGGGATTTGACTTGTACTGCATCTAGTGGCAAGGAAGATAAGAAGAGGACACTAAGTAATGGGTGCACAGAAACGAATGATGCTAAGGAAAACATGGAGAATGTGAATCAGAAGACTGGGGAAGAATACGTGTGGAAAAAGAAGACCGAAGAAGAAGCTTACATGGAAACTGCATAATAACTGTAAGTATAACTTGTTTGGCTTTATGCCAACCTGTTGCTGTTCTGATGGTTGATAATTTGATGCTGTCATTCTGAAGACAGTAGAATGTATTGAATGACCCACTCAAATTTACTGTCTCCTGTTTCTTGTTCTGAGATCGGGGTTCAAAAGTTTGTTATATTAGGTGAAACAGATTTTGATTAAGGCTGTATATATTCTTCATTGATAAAGGCTTGCTAACATTGTTGCCCGTTAGCACATTTTGATAGAGGCCTGTATATATTCTTCATTCATCTTGTCGGGGTTCAAAAGGACTTAGTAATTGCTCTGCCTAAAGATGTCAAAAATAGTAGGTTAGTGGAATAGTAGATAAAATTTGTTTTTTGTGCCAATTTGACATCCTTTAAACGAGTGTTGCTGTTCGGTAGACTTTGTTTAATAATATATTTATGACTTGGCCAGAAGATTGTATTTTCTCCCACAGTAACAATTGATAAGATTTTATTAATGCCATATGCAAATTTTCTCCCTCAGCACAACTATCAAAACGTTGTAGTTTTTCTCTGCTTTTCCACAACTTGTTGACATGCTAATGGTATCAACTTCTGCAGCAGGCCAAACTAGAAAAGGGAGAGAAGTGGGAGAGGATGGCTAACTTGACGTGGGCTGATGGTTGTGGTGGAACTTAGTTGAGATGGTCTTTTATAGTTGTGAGATTGTCTGTTTCCTTCAGTACCTATATATTAACGTTGGATTGATGCCATGAACCATATTTTGAACCTGCTTGGTTTGTAATCAAATCTGGGTAATATTAGCGGTCCACCTTTGGAACTGAAGTTATGGTTTACTCCCTCTGTTCTGAAATTGTTGTTGGTAGGAGTAGGAGACAACATTTTCTACAGAATGCCAATTTTACATCCACATCCTTGAGATTTCAGATGGCGCTGGCGCTGCCATGGTGGTAAGTGCAAAAATGCAGACCTTTCTACCCTCACTGTTTTTTCACATAGACAGATCTGTACACATTTCTTGAAATTTATCGCAAAACGATATTTCAAGCAGGGTGCTGCAAAGGAAGCCAAGCTGTTACGTGAGAATCTGAGCGATCTAGGCTGCGACGAAGCGGCGTCTGTTTCCATTTGGGAGGAAGCCTGTTGCATTCTGCAGGACATGCGCACTGAAGCTGATGGTGCTAATGGGAAGAAGAACAGCATTGCTGCTGCTGCTGATGATGATGGAGCAGAGAAATCTACTAGGTACGGTCTATAAACAGGAATCATGTCGCGAGTCAAAAAGGTCTTACTGGATGCAAGTTGCAGTCCCTTGTTTGAACGGAAATAGAGAAAATACAACTTGTGAATGCTATTTGCTCCTAATCGTATCGATATTTGTCCCTGAATGCATCATAATTTTCCTTTTGTATTATTTTCACCTTTTCATCAAATTTTTTCTTGATTTATATGTTATATCTCTTCTCTATTGAAATTTCCCATTATAAAACTATATATTTCTGGAACTTTAGGGAAATCAAAACGAAATCATTATTATGCATATGCCAGTAATTCACCCCAAATCATTAAGATCAGTTTACATATAACAAGCACGCTTCCAACCGAAAAACGGATATAATCATGGTGCCTGAAATGATCTGGGCATAAAGTGACTTAAAACGCCAATCTAACTAATCTGTAATACAAGCCCTAGCATCAGTTGCAGAAAGGGGAAACAAATTATCCATCATTACAAACTCAATAGAACAGACTCATCTAAGCGTGGTGCTCGGCTAGCAGATGGCATGAACTCTCGCAGTCTCCCTCCAAGCGATAGGACCGTTCGCTGCGTCCCGACCTTACGACTCTCTTACCTGATTCCGTCGCAGACGATTGATGAGAAGATCGAGTCCCTCGAGCTATTGGCCTTGGTGGCATCTTCTCTTCACTCCCTGGATCTGCTTGGGATGAGTTCATGCGTTTTGCTCGCAGAGTCCGCAGTTCGGTCTCCACTTGTTTCATGGTGGGTCTTTCCGCGCCACGTAGCCTTAAGCACAGTTCTGCAAGAGAGGCGACGCCGTTGATCTCTTCCTCGGTCGCCTCCTCAAGGACCTGGGGATTGACAATGCCTGCGATTCTCCCCTCCTTGAACTCCTGGAGAAAATAGCTTGACAAGCTGTTGACCGTGCCCGACTCGCTTGTAAAAACAGGCTTCAGTCTGAGCAGAAGTTCCACCAGCACCACGCCAAAACTGTACACGTCGCTCTTCTCGTTCAGCTGTCTGGTGTGGAAATACTCTGGGTCTAAGTACCCGAATGTACCCTGCACATTCGTGACAATGTGTGTTTGATCGATTGGAACCAATCTAGACGCGCCGAAATCTGAAACTTTAGCTGTGTAGTTCACATCCAAGAGTATATTTGAGGACTTCACATCACGATGGAAGATTGATATTGACGCTGAAGAGTGGAGATAAGATAGAGCTCCTGCTGTTTCCACGGCAATCCTTAAGTAATCACTCCAAGACAAAGAACAACCATCACTTGGATCAGCATGAAGAACTTGAGACAGTGAGCCACTGGATACATAGTCATACACTAGCAGTGGAACCTCGGTTTCGAGACAACATCCGAAGAGCTTTACAATATTTCTGTGCCTTATCTGAGAGAGGACTGCAACTTCATTGATGAATTGACTGATCTCACACTCCTCAATGACCTTAGACTTTTTTATTGCAACAACACGCTGATCAGATAATATGCCTTTGTAAACCATGCCATGACCCCCACGGCCAATGATACGTGCAGGATCAAAGTTATTTGTTGCCTTCTCTAATTCTTCGAACAAGAAAATCTTTGTTTTGTCATTTGCACTTCCATCAGATGATATCAAAGTTTCTAGGAGACGACCTTGGTTCCTTTGGAAATAGTACTTTCTTAGTTGCCTTTGAACATTTCTTTTCCATTTATGCGTGAGAAGCACTACACTGAAGCTCAGAAGTAGAATGCCAAAACCACATGACAGCCCAATAATTATACCTGCGGATATTAAACTCTTTTAATTCTATATCTTGTCTATCATAAATAAATGTAACAAAAATGTAGTCATACCTACAAGTAGAGTCTGTTGTTTTATCCTAGTACACTGCATTTTTAATGGATCATACTCTGTCTTGCGAGGACATTCAATACAATTGAAGCTTCCTTCGGTATTATGGCAGATCTCTTTACATTTGTTGGGTTGAAGGCATTCATTAATATCTGAAATTAACAAAATCTTGATAAGATGCTTTGACAAATTACATACTCCCTCTGATATACAG
Source organism: Triticum aestivum (assembly GCF_018294505.1). Taxonomy (NCBI): domain Eukaryota; kingdom Viridiplantae; phylum Streptophyta; class Magnoliopsida; order Poales; family Poaceae; genus Triticum; species Triticum aestivum. The sequence goes on from NC_057807.1 coordinate 625,421,610, forward strand.
TAAGTAGTTTAGGACATCGTCATGGTCCTAATAGTAACATTTTGACTATATTTCAAGGAAAATATGTTGTTTCAAAGAGAAATATTATATGTTAGGAAAATATATTTCATCACTAATCTCTTAATATCAATTTAGTATTGTCCATGTTGGTAAATTTCTATATTGACGGTCAAAACTAAATTATTTGAATGGCAAAAATTCTAAAACTGCTTATATTATGTTTCAGATGACGTAACATAGAACACAGTACGTCGCTCCATTAATATGAAACAATAAATCAATTAATTAACTGAAACCTGCATGAATGATAAACAAACTAGAAGTAGTAAAAAAATCACGGACTAATTACAGAAGTAGTAACATACAGTTATTTTAATAGCACACATCTTCTAATACATGTGTGCAACTTTCTTTTACAGAGTTAAAATATCCAGTAGTACATTTTTCCAGTTTTAGGGACTGTATCATCTATAATCCTAGAGAGAACAAAGGAGTACCTCGACAACCACTTTGGATGTATGGATTTCCTTGGAAGCCATCTGAGCACTTGCAGCGATAACCAGCATAGACCCTTTCAGCACTTACTTCCACACACTTGCTGTTGATACTCACACAAGCATATCCAGACCTATTATGTTGGGCCTCTGCGCAACTTAGATTAGCAGCGACCCATTTGATAGAGAGAAACAACCCATATGCAGAAAAAAGACTGCTTTGTCCTGAATCAGACGTAGGGTTCGCCAATTGTTGGTCAGGAATGGTGGCATTAATAGTCCCTTCATCAACATTCACGCCGATTACCTCCAAGGCAATTACCTCCAAATCCCTCAGCAGCAAAATAGCCGATGACGCTGTATTTGTGCAATTGAAGTGAAACTCTTCCCTGGCAAAGCAACCCTCTTCAAAGCCGAATGGGAATTGCACATCAATGCTACCACACTGACGGGTGCAATCAGCCCTGCTTGGGGTTGGATTGTATCCTAAATTGATCGGTAAAAGGTTAGAATGTATCAAAGGTCCAAAATGCCTGACAGCAGCTGTGCGTTTGGCCGCTTAATTAGGAAAACATGTTACCTTTGTTGTTGCTGGAGCAGCCATGTGAAATGTAGGGGTTGCCTGTATAGCCGTCGTGGCAGAAGCACCGGTAGCCACTTGGTGATGATATGAATCCCGTATAGTAGTTGTAGCCACACCCAGCATGCTCACTCTTACAGGCAACACAGGCGGATTGATTCCCAATATCCCATGAGAGCCGAAAGCGATCAGTGGTTATGCTGATTTTATCCCACAACTGAGAGGTCTGGTTAGAGTGTGCTTTGGTGTTTTTCGGGTTGTGGCCGTAGACAAATTTGAACTGATAAGTGTCGGCATCGTTTTCCACGTCTACATGACAACATCCAAAGCCATTACAGTTGTGCATAGCCACCATCTCAGTGATCCCTGGATCTGGGCACACAGTTGCACATATCGGCTGAGTGGCATTCTCTTTGACAGAGTACACCTCCAGGTCACAGCCGGTGATGTTTAGAGCAACGTAATCAGTGGATACATGGAAGTGCCTCCCAAGTGGTTTGAAAGACAAATTGTAGAGACTGGCCCCAGATTTCATGGGTATGGTATGTGAGAAGGAGACCGAGATCAGGTTTGAATTCCAAAAAGGATCGAAGTCGATCACCTCTGTGATGCCGTCATGCAAGAAGAGCTTGGGGGGCTGAGTGGTGTCGTTGCAGATGAGGTTGAAGTCAGGCCCACGGGAGCACCTGGATCCAATGCCGAAGGGATAGCCGAACCTCACGCTGCCGCAGCTCGTTGGGCAGCCATCGAGCGTGGCCACGGCACGTGATGGTTGTGCCCAGTTCCCCTCGGGGCTCAGTTGGCTTGTTGCAACTCCGGATGCTAGAGCTGTTAGCTTTCCTACTGAATCGAGTACCAACATAGAGAAGATCATTGGCAAGATGCCCATGATCAATGTACAGTTCTACACTATACCTTGCACTAGAGAAATTCAGGTCAGGCAGCAGTACCTTCTCTTGTAGTTGTAGGTGCCACTTTCATGACTGCCTTCCTACTGCATATATATCCATGGTTGCAAAAACTTAGAGTTGACCCAAGGAAGACCGGAAGTGGATTCGTGTGGTTGTGGCTGTGGGTGTGGCTGCGGATGTGCTGTGCACTTGATGCCGTGTTAAACGATATGACCATGACCTAGTAAATGTCCCTGTGGATGTGGACCTGGGTGCGGCAGTGGTGTATTTGATGCGATGTTAAGGAGATGACCATGACTTTGACCATGGTGTATTTGATGTGATGTGGAAGGAGAAGACCATGACTTTGACCTCGTAGACAAAGACGTCAGTTAGTCGGTCAATACCTTCTGTTTGCAGATACTTCAAGCCCATCATATGCCCTGTTCCTAATAAACCATGTTACTACACATTTGGCCTAAGAATTTCTGGGTTCCCAATGGTTGCCTCTACACAAGAAAGACATTAACAACATAGAGAGGAAACCTAAGTTGATACCAAACATATGGATGAAACAAGTGAGCACGCAAAATTACATCATGAAAATGGCGAACCACACAAGAATGCGGAACCATACCGTCCAATCGGCTGGGAAATAAATATCATCCTGCTCATCAACAGCGGAAGCCGGCTAGCAATCTTCAGTCACCACCTGGTGGAGACAGCCTAACTGATACTTCCAACCGAGTTAGGTGGCAGTAACATTATCTGCTGCTCGCTTAAGCTACAACCAAGAGCACAGAGCAAACAGCAAAATTTCTGAACACTGTAGATAAAATACAGAGAAGAATCAAGTAACACAATAACAGGAAATGAGCACATGAATAGCTTAGGTCTGTTTTTTCTCCGGAACAAGTGGATTCTTTAGAAGGAAAAAAAACTGAGAAGAACCCAATGCCTGAGATTGCTTGGCCACCGCTCAATCTTTCCGATGCGAGCTCCAAGGACATGAATCGGAGGTGTGTGTGTGTGGAGAGGAGAGCAGCGGCGTGGCCGAATCCGCCATGGCGCGCGCGTCCTCTTCGACGGCGTCGCCGCGCGGGGCCCGGCGGTATCTGGCGGCGAGGGAACTCTATGCTGGGTGGGGCTGGACGGCGGTGGAGGTGGCGAGCAAAGGCGTGGGAGGGAGCAGCGGCGTGGTGGGGAGAGGCCGGCATTTCCTAAACGGCGCCTTAAGCGCCCCTTAAAGG
>NC_057807.1:625425213-625433682 GCF_018294505.1 Triticum aestivum
CAGGACTTCCTTTGTTTAGCGTGAATGCAGCAACCAACCAGCCACCCTCATCTAGTGTGACTGGTTCCATCGTTTTTTTCTATTGTCTCCTTTCCTCTTTCTTCTTTTCTTCTGTATTCGTCTTTTCTTTTTTTTCTTTTTTCTCTGTACCTTTTCTCAAAAAATGCGTGAACTTGTTTTCTGTAATATCCGTTGAACATTTTGCGATATCCGTTGACATTTTCTTAAAATAAGCTGAATATTTTAAATAATACAGATGAACTTATTTTAATATATGATGAACACTTTTTTTTTTAAAATAGGAATATATGCGCTGAAGAATTTTTGGACACGTACTGAACATTTGTGAAAATACGTTGAACAATTTGCGAATACACATTGAACATTGTGTAATATATACTGAACAAAATCAAGAAACATAGTGAACAATTGTATACTCATTGAACCAAAACCAAAATAGAAAAAAAATATCCTGAACATTTTTTATATCCATTGAACATTTTAAATAATACACGATGAACATTTTTGAAACAACATGAATATATGTGCTGAACAATTTACGCATTCAACATTTAGTAAAAACATTGAAAATTTTCATAATATACGATGAACATTTTTATAATACACGATGAACATTTTTATAATACATGATGAACATTTTTATATGCAAAGGTGAACAATTTTCATAATATACAATGAACATTTTTCTTAATACATTGAAATTTTATGTAATACACGGTGAATATAAATTTACCAAATTGAGAAATAGTTCATCAATTGTGAAAAAAATCAAGAATTAAAATAAAACCGTCGAACCAGGAAGAAGAAAAACGAAAAAAGAAAAAAGAAAAGTGAAAAGAAGTAAAGAAGTAAACGATGTTAGAATTTTCGTGTGAGAACTGGTGGCCGGTTGGTTTGTGCGTGCTAATTCAAACCTGAGGTCGCCTGTTTGAGTGCAACCAGATCCGCTTTTTTTTTTTCGTTTTGGAAAACAGGAAATAAATAAATGGGCTGGCCCACGCCAGGGAGCGCGTGAGCGCCGGTTTCTTCGGCGGCGCGTAACGCGCCAGTTAGGAGCTCCCGGAGAGGCCATGGAAGGCCATCGCCCGCCGTCGTGCCCATAACCCGCATTTGGGCTAGGCCCTCATCTCTCAGCCCAAATACTACTACAAACAGTCCATTTGTCTAAAAAAAAACCTACATATAGTCCATGGTCGAACGTTTTTCTACTTCTGCGAATATATTTCAAATTTGTGAACATCTTTCACATTCGCAAACATGCTCCAAATTCACAAAAAAATAAATACTCAAATAACTTTTAAATGCAAAAAAAATTCAAATTAGTGTACATGTTTTTTAATTCAAGAACATCTTAAAATTCGCGAAATTTTTCAAAAATCGAGATTAATTTTTAAATGCATGCGCAATTTCAAAATCACATGCGTTTTTTAATTTCTAATTTTTTTAATTTGCAAATATTTTTCTATTAGGATTATTCTCTCAATTCTTGGATATCTTTCAAATTAGTGAACATTTTTTAAATTCTCAATCATTTTTCTAATTCACGGTCATCTTTCCTATTCGTGAACAAGTTTATAAATTCACGGAATTTTTCCCAATTCATGAGATTTTTTTTCAAATTCGTGAACATTGTCTTGAAATTCGGAAACATATATTGAATTCATAGCATTTTTCAAATCCACGAACATTTTATTAAATTTGTGACATTTTTTCAAATTCATGAACTTTTTTGAATTGGTGAATATTTTTAATCCAGAAACACTTTTAAAATGTGTGAACATTTCAGATTGACAAACATTTTTCTAGCTCATGAGCATTTTCATTAAATTTATGAACATTTTCCCAATTCTACAGTACTCAACTTGACCTCAGATTTTTAACCTACTGATTTCCTACATAAAAAAATTAAAAGTTTGTCTGGCTCCTTCTTTCTCAATCGTTCAATACATTCAAATGTGTTGTTCCATGTGCAGTTACAAGAAACAAAATTATTGAAATACCATGCAAACGGAAGTCTAGGATAGAAATAGATGGACAATGAAAGAAACAGTCAAACAACTAAAACAAATAGAAGAGTAGAAGTAGGCTGTGAAAACATTGTGTAACAGTGGCCAACGATTGAAGCCCAACAACGTCGTGAAAGTGCTCAGGTGCGTGTTTTCTCGTCTAGTCCATGTGTTAGGCGCGGGATAGGAGGTCCCACAATTCGTTCTAATGTGTTGCTGTAAACTTAACTAAAATGTGTAAACCAAGATTGTAAGATCAAATCCGACACCAAACAAGGAAAAGGTGAAGTCCCAAGCCAAGAACACATGCATTACTGGGAAGGGACTCCTAGAAGTTCGAATCCCCGAAAACTCTCCATGATCACAACAGGCGCACATGGATGGGGAAATTGGCCTATGATGACTTATAAACCCTAATGGTAGTTGTGTGTAATTCCATTGGTGTGTGACGGTGGTATCATGGTTTGAGATTTGTCTCGCTCCTTTCTTATTCTTTTTTTGCTTTAATAATTTGATAGTGTGAGGAGAACTATCATGCGGGTGGCATCAATTGGGGGGATAAGGGCCAAAGGCAAGACATATCAGCCTTCTTTTATAATTCACGCTAATGCGAGGAAAACCAAGTTTTTTTAATATTGTTATATTTTTATAACTCACGCTAATGCGGTGGTTAGTGTAGATTGAAAGGTGAAATTCGTCCTCCACATTGCACGGTTCTAGTTGTTCTTCATCTGCATGGATTTTACTTGGCAATGTGATCCTGGCGACGTGAAGGTTTGACCGGGAGGAGCTGTGGTGTATAGGACGGGGTGGATGTCCACTCTTTTTGCGTTAAACAACACAAAGACTCACTCTTCAGACTTCATAGGAAGGAGGAAGACCCACCCCTCGGCCTCCTGGGAACGAAGAGTGATCCTCAACCCAAACAAGGATGAAAAGGGCCTCTTCAGCACATGCAAAGACGAAGAGTCACTCTTCGCCCAGTAGAGGACGACAGTGGCATAGATTTAAAATTTACTAAATCAACTCTATAATTTTGAATTTTCGTAAAAAAAGAAAAAGAAATAATACTTACAAAATAATCGAAAACCAACATGATGGCGAGATGATCCTTAGAAGGTCATGTTCGGACGCCCAAGATTGAAATGGTCGAAAAGTAACTCACGATTTTACCCTGGGTATAGAAAGGAGCACCAAGAAATCACGGTACTGTACAAATGAAAGCACGGTAATCTACAAACCATTAAGATAAGCCTTACTAAAGTGACCAATGAAAACAGGCTATGTAATAAACTTTAAGTTACACTATTACAAAATCCAGGAACCCAGTGCATGTGGGGCTGGTGAGTGTGCTCACATGTAGGATAGTGATAAAACAACATACCATAGCAATGGAGTGCTCAAAATCATTGCTAATACAATCCATTATATGCCTTATCAACATTTATTCAATACAATGCATATGCCAAGTCATTCGCTCCACATCTCAAGGTAATAATAATCAGTCTACATAAACAAGAATAGTTCCAATCCAAAGCACATGCATGATGCATCAGTTTACAAAACGAGCATAATCAGCATCCATTATTATGAACTTAACAGACGGATCTAGCGTGGTAGACTAGCAGACGCCATGAACTCGCACTCTAAGCTATAGCATCGTCGGCTTTCTCTCTTGCCAAGTTCCGTCCTGGACGATTGGCGAGCAGCTGTAGCTCTTATTTGAGTTTGTGACTCTGGTAGCATTCGTTCTTCATTTCTCGGATCTGCTTGACCTGAGTTCACCCGTTTTGTTCGCAGAGTCTGCAGTTCTGTCTCCACTTGTTTCATTGTGGGTCTTTCTTCACCGTGTAGCCTTAAGCACACCTCTGCAAGACAGGCCACACTGTTGATCTCTTCTTCGGTTGCCTCCTCAAGGACCTGAGAGTCAACAATACTTGTGATATTTCCATCTTTGAATTCCTGGAGAAAATAGTTTGACAGGCTCTTGACCGTGCCCGATTCACTTGTAAAAACAGGCTTCATTCTGAGAAGCAACTCCACCAGTACCACACCGAAACTGTACACGTCGCTCTTCTCATTTAACTGTCTGGTATGGAAATACTCTGGATCTAAGTACCCAAATGTACCCTGTACATTCGTGACAATGTGTGTTTGATCAGTTGGAACCAATCTAGATGCGCCAAAATCTGAAACTTTAGCCGTGTAGTTCACATCCAAGAGTATATTCGAGGACTTCACATCACGATGGAAGATTGATATTGAAGCTGAAGAGTGGAGATAAGATAGAGCTCCTGCTGTTTCGAGGGCAATCCTTACGCAATCAATCCAAGACAGAGAAAAACCATCACTTGAATCAGCATGAAGAACTTGAGACAGTGAGCCACTGGATACATAGTCGTACACTAGCAGCGGAACCTCAGTTTCGAGACAACATCCGAAGAGCTTTATAATATTTCTATGATTTATCTGAGAGAGAACTGCGACCTCATTGATGAATTGACTGATCTCACACTCCTCAATGACCTTAGACATTTTTATTGCAACAACTCGCTGATCAGATAATATGCCTTTGTAAATCATGCCATGGCCCCCACGACCTATGATACGTGTAGGATCAAAGTTGTTTGTTGCCTTCTCTAGCTCTTCTAACGAGAAAATCTTCGTATTCTCATTTGCAGTTTCATCAGATGATATCAACATTTCTAGGAGAAGACCTTGGTTCTTCCGGAAATAGTTCTTCCGTAGTTGCTTTTGAACATTTATTTTCCATCTGCGAGTGAGAAACACTACAGTGAAGCTCAGAAGAAGAATGCCGAAACCACAGGACAGCCCAATAATCATACCTGCAGGCATTAATCTCTTTTAAGTTTCTGTTCTATCCTGTCTATCATAAATGTAACAATAAATATAGTCTTACCTAAGAGTAGAGGTTGTTGTTTTATCTTAGCACACTGCATTTTTAATGGATCATACTCAGTCTCGAGAGGACATTCAGTACAACGGAAGCTTCCATTGGTATTATGGCAGATCCCTTTACAACTGTTCGCTTGAAGGCATTCATCAATATCTGAAACTAACAAAATCTTGATAAGATGCGTTGACAAAATATATACTCCCTCTGATTCACCATAGTAGTTCAGGACATGGGCACCATCTTCATAGCAATGTTTGACTAACACATTTTAGAAAAATAAAATTGCTTCAAACAAAAATAACTATATATTATAATAAACTATTTCATGGCTAATCTAGTCGTATCAATTGACACTTCCCATGTTGGTAGTTTTTTCTATACTGATGGTCAAATCTAAAATGTTTAAATGGCAAAAATTCTAAAGCTGATTATATTATGAATCTCTGCGCAAAAAAGAAGAAGATTATATTATGAATCAGAGGGTGTAACATGGAACACAGCACACCATTGAATTAGCATGAAACAGTACATCAGCCAACTAAATGAGGTCTACATGGAAAAAAAACTAGAAATAGTAGAAAAATTACTGGCTAATAGTAACATGCAATTATTTTAGTAACACGTGCATTTAAATACAAATGTACTCCTACAACTTTCTTGTAGAGAGTTAAGAAATAGCTAATAGTACATTTTTTCAAGCGGCAGGGGCTGTATCATTTGTAAGTTGTAACCCTAGAGGGAGGGAGGGAGTACCTCGACAACCACTTTGGATATATGGATTTCCTTGGAAGCCATCTGAGCATTTGCAGCGGTAACCAGCATAGATTCTTTCAGCAGTTACTTCCACACACTTGCTGTTGGTACTCACACAAGCATATCCAGATCTATTCCGTTGGGCTTCTGTGCAACTTAGATGAGCAGCAACCCATTTGATGGAGAGAAAAAAACCATATGGCAAAAAGAGAGGGTTACGTTCGGGTTCAGATATGGAGGTCCAATGTTGTTGCTCGGAAATGGTGACATTAATGGTCCCTTCATCAACATTCATATCGATGACTTGCTTATCCTCCAGCATGACCAGGGCATCTGATGACGTCATATTTGTGCAGTTGAGGTGAAACTCTTCCCTAGCAAAGCAACCCGCTTCGAAGCCGAATGGGAATTGCACACTAATGTTACCACACAAACGGGTACAGTCAGCCCTGCTCGGAGTTGGATTATACCCTAAATTGATCAGTATAAGGTTAGCATGTACAAATGCCCAAAAATGCCTAACAGCAGCTGTATGTTTGGCCGCTTGATTAGGTAAAAAGAAGTTACCTTTGCCGTTACTGGAGCAGCCATGTGGAATGTAAGGGTTGCCTGTGTAGCCGCCGTGGCACACACAGTTGTAGCGATATCTTGATGTCATATCTAGTGTATCGTGCATGTGGCCCTCGCACTCGACATGGTCGCCGAGACAGGCAACACAGGCGGTATTGGGTTGATCCCCTATATCCCATGAGAGCTTCAAGTAGTCAGTATTTATGCTGATTTTATCCCACAATTCAGAGGTCCAGTTAGAGTGTGCTCTGGTGTTTTTTGTGTCATGGTCATAGACAAATTTGAACTGATAAATGTCAGAATAGTTGTGCACGTCTACACGACAACAGCCAAAACCATTACAGTTGTGCATAGCCACCGTCTCTGAAATTTTTGGATCTGGGCACACAGTTGCGCAGATCGGCTGGATGGCATTCTCTTTGACAGAGTACACCGCCAGGTCGCAGCCAATGATGTTTAGAACAAAGGGATAAAGATGGAAGGACCTCCCAGGTGGTTTGAAAGACAAGTTGTAAGCACTAACACCAGATTTCAAGGGGATGGTATGCGAGAAGGAGGCCCAGATCGAGTTTAAATCAAAATGAGAATCACCGCCAAAGTTGACCACTTCGGTGATGCCGTCACACAAAAAAAGTATGGGGGGATGAGTGGCATCGTTGCAAGTGAGGTTGAAGTCAGGCCCACGGGAGCACCTGGATCCGATGCCAAAGGGATAGCTGAAGCTCACACTGCCGCAGCTCGTCGGGCAGCCATCGAGCGTGAAACCGGCACGAGATGGTCGCGCCCAGGTCCCTTCAGGGCTCTGCTGGCTTGTCAAAACTCCGGATGCCAGAGCTGTTAGCTTTCCTAGTGACCCGAGTACCAGCAGAGATAACATCATCGGCAAAATGCCCATGGTGGATCGACAGTTCTACACTACACCTTGCACTAGAGAAATTCAGGTCAGGCAGCAGCGCCCTCTCTTATAGCTAGTAACACTTTCATGACTGCCTTCCTACTGCAAATATATCTAGGGTATGGTTACAAAAACTTATAGTTGACCCAAGGAAGACTGGAAGAGGATTCGTTTGGAACTTCCTAGGAAATGGTCATGTGAAAGGAGATGGGCATGCATGACCATGAGTCCATGACCTAGTAAATGGTCCTGTGGATTTGGATCTGAATGGGGCACTGGTGTATTTGATGCGATGTTAAGGAGATGACCATGACCTTGACCTCGGACACGAAGACCTCAGCAAGTCGGCCAATACCTTCTGTCTGCAAATAAATCAAGCCCATCAACCACCATAATCTTTTTGTGGGTGCCATCCTGCTCATCACCCACCATACCCGGATGGCAACCTCTCCCACTTAGTGGAAGATAAGCTAACTGAGCTAAGTAACAGTAACTGAACTTCATCCCCAATTTCAGCTGCTGTTCGCCTAAGTGCAACCCACGGCATCACAAAGTAAGAAATTCTGACTGCTGGAGATAAATTACAGACAGGGAATCAAGTAAAAAAAACAGGAAATGAGCACCTGTACACGGATTGCTTGGGTTTTTGGTGGGGAGGTGGTTTCGTCTGAAGAACTGAAAGAACCCAATGCCTCAATCTCAGGATGCTTACATATGAATACATATGATGATGGAGAGGGCGAGAAGCGGCCGCATGGGCGACCTCCATGGAGCAGCTGCAGCTGCAGCGGCGGCGGCGTGTCCACTTCGGCGAAGTCGCCGGAGGCGGCGAGCTGCTGCGCACGGTGCGGTGCAGGTACCAAGGTATGAAATGGAGGGAGCTTAGCGGAAGGAGGAGAATCCAAGCACCAAGGCACCAGCTGGAAGAAGGGGGCGCTGGAGATGGGGTAGGATAGCGGTGGAGATGGCGCGGACGGTGGGGGAGCAGAACGGCGGTAGGGGGAGGAGAACTGGGGAAGGTGCTGGAGGAAGACGGGTCCTCCACATTGGGTTGGGCCCTCGTAATTTCGTCTATCCTTGGGCCGAGCGATGACCAAGCCTTTCCTCCCGTGGTGTGGAGTGTGCCTTTTCTATTACAGTAAGTATTATTTTTACTTTTTTGCCTTCTTACTTTTGGTTTGTTTTCTATTTCAGTTCAAAATTATTATTTTTACCTTAAAATTATCGTAGCATGTGTTTTAAAACATTTATGAGGTGTATTTTTACCAGTAGGTGTTTTGTTATGCGGATAGTATTTCTATTTCTTT
>NC_057807.1:625434107-625661894 GCF_018294505.1 Triticum aestivum
AAAAAACATGCAGTAAAAGAAAGAAGAGAAAAATATAACTAAAATAAAATAGATAGGGGGGGCTTACAATCATGAACTGAGCCTGTCACAAGAAAGTGGTAGAAAAGAAAGTAGGGAAGAAAAAATAGAGGAAAAAGGTAGACACTCCCAGAAAGAATATAAAATATAGCTAAAAGAAAAAAAAAGACATGCAAATAAACAAAGAAAAATAACTTCCCACCATAGGGCGAGCCCATAAAAAAACTAGAGGTAGTGCCCCCTAGCTTATTCCCCACAATAATACTGAAATGAGCATACTAGTTTTCATTCTTATATTTAACTAATATTGATAGATCAAATCCATATCGTACTTGCTTTTATTCTATGTCTATGTGGATTTTAATGAAGGTGTGAATTGAAAACGAATGAAGCGTCACAACCGCTTGCCCGTAGTAGGATTGTCATACACCAGGCTCCTCGGGCATCAACATGCCAAGCGAGGAAGCACCAATGGGACCAATGACAAGGGCGCGTGGTATGACGATGGAAGACAATGTGGAACAATTCCTAAATGAGCTCCCTTTAGACATGCATGTGAATAGGTTACTATCTAAGGCATGGGTTCTATGTGTGTGCTTTAGGAATGATTGGCATGTGAGGCATGGATCGTAGAGAAGTAGAAGAGGCGCAAGAGGGCAAATACTGCAAGGTGAAGACCGAGAAAGCACAACTACTTGAAAACCTAGAAATGCCCATATCTCTAGACGTTGCCTCAAAGTCCGAGTTGCACACCGATACGTCTCCAACATATCTATAAATTTTGTATTGTTTCATGCCATTATATTATCAATCTTATATGCTTTATACATCATTTTATATCATTTTTGCGAACTAATCTATTAACTCGGTGCCAAGTGCCAGTTGCTGTTTTCTGCATGTTTTTTGTTTTACAGAAAATTCATACCAAACGGAGTCCAAACGCGACGAAACTTTTTGACGATTTTTTCTAGACCAAAAGAGACCCCGGAAGCTTCGGGGGGAGTCAAGAAGCCAGACGAGGAGACGACAAGGCATCACCGTGCCCCCTTGTGGGCCCCTCGTGGCTCTGTCTGACCTAATTCGAGCGCTATAAATTCTCAAATATTCCAAAAACCCTAGAGCGAGACCCGAAACAATTATTCGATGTCGCAAACTTTGTTCTTTCGTGATCCCATCTAGAGACCTCCACTAGTATTCTATCGGAGGGGGAATCGATCACGGAGGGCCTCTACATCAACCTTGCCGTACTTTCGATGATGTGTGAGTAGTTCCTCACAGGACCTACGGGTCCATAGCAGTAGCTAGATGGCTTTCTCTCTCTCTCTTTGATCTTCAATACAATGTTCTCTTGAGAGTTCTATTCGATGTAATCTTCTTTTGCGGTGTGTTTGTTGGGATCCGATGAATTGCGGGTTTATGGTCGGATTAGTCATTGAAAGTAATTGAGTTATTTCTGAACTATATTATGTGTGACTGTCATAACTATGTAATGCTTTCCAATCTATTAATTTTCTTTGGCCAAGTTCAGGATTAGATCTTTAGTGGAAGTGGTGCATAGTAGTAGGTAATATTGAGGCATCCTCGCCTCGTGACAAAAGGGGTAGCGAGGCACATATTTTTATTGTTGCTACTAAGGATAAAACGGTGGGTTTTGATCATATTGATTGATCTTATTTTGTCTACATTATGTCATCATGCTTAAAACATTACTCTATTTGTCATGAACTTATTACTCAGAGAGGCAAGCATAAAAGCACTCTCGAAGTGGAATAATAGTAGTAGGCGTTAGTAAGTTTAACGGTCTACTTGTCACGGATGTAATGCCTATGTACCGATCATGCCATGAATAACATCATAACTATGTGCTTTCTATCAATTACCCAACCGTAAGTTGTGTACTCACCGTTTGCTATGTTCTTGAGAGAGATGCCCCATGTTGTAATGTATTATATTTTATTTATTTTTGAAATTTATATATCTACCACTATCAAAATTAATCCTTGCAATAACCAGTACAAGGGGATTGACAACCCTCTTGCCTGCGTTGGGTGCAAGTATTTAGTTTGTGTGTGTAGGTACTGTCGACCTTTGTCTGTGTGAATCTCCTATTGGTTCGATAACCTTGGTTCTCTACTGAGGGAACTACTACCTTCTACTATATTACTTTACCCTTTCTCTTTGGGAAAATCCCAATGGCTATAACAAATAGCACACGCATCGGAGTCGACCCTAGAATTGTGAACTTTATTTAGGGTTTTGTTTCTGAATAACAGGAGGCAAGCCGGAGTTACCGCGAAACTCTAGACTTGTCCAGGACCTTCAGGCATGCCTGCAGGCATGATCCCCCCTACCCTTCCATGAGGAAATTATATTAGACGTAACTATTGTCTGATAGGATTCACAAAGTACAAACTACCACCCCACCCCACCCCAAAGAGCTTTGCTCAGCTACCTGCCCTTATGAGATCCAACACCACCCTCTAAGGTGATGTATCCAAGGCCACCAGTTTGTTGAATAACCAAGTCCTCCTTCCTAGGAGTTGCTATAAGACCTCCCTATCTTAAGTTTTGGGGAAGAAAACCCTACCTTGTTCATCCCTCTTTCTCTATTGTATTTTAATTTAGATAAATTTGACGACTTGAGTAGATAATTTGGTGTGCATGAGTGTTGTTTCCCCTAATTCTTATCCAAAGGCTAGCATAATCAACACACTTTTTTATTGCACGTGCGTTATGTGGGTGATGCTTCACTAGCTATCCCCTTGTTTCTTCATGTGTTTCCCCTGTGTTCTTCGTTTCTTCTCCTCCCCTCCTCCAATTCATTAAGATATCGCAACCTAGCTAGAACGACACATCAGGACGACCATAGGCAGAGCAAATAGGGCACTCATATAAGCCCTCTCATTTGGGGGACCTCGATTTGCGCGTACACATGAGAGGTGTTAGAATATGTTGTATTCCCTATGGATAGTCCATATGATATGCTTGAGGAGGTGCAACATGATGCAAGTTGAGTTTTTGGCATCCTTGTGGGGTGTAATAGTTTGGGGCCAATGATTTTTTATTTGGCAAAATTTGGGTTACCAAAGTTACAGAGGCTGGTGTTGCACCTTGTTATATGCGTTGTTGCCTAATGCTTTTTTCGTTTCACTTTAGTTTATGTTTTATTTTAATGCGTGGCAAGCACTACTGAAGCACCCATTTTGTTTTTGTTCATTATTATTCAACTATCACCAATTTGTATTTCTTATTAGCGTGTGCCAAGCACTACTACAACACATATCAATTTTCTTTTGTTCATTGTTTATTTTTCTATCAACAGTGGAACTCCGACCATGTGTTCTTGGGAACAAAAACAGTTCAAATGTGTAGTAGGACCAAGAAATATATAAGGTTATGCATATGTAGCTTAGACTTGATGTTTTTTGAGTCTAATTATTAATACCTCTTTATCGAAAAAATTATTAATGCCTATTTTTTATGAGCTTGGTAAACATTAAGCGAACTAGGGCCAATAGTACAAGACACTCGACTTTTCGAGCTGGAATTGCACATTTATATGAAGACTACATATCAGCACTTAAATAACCGGCAACATTTTCCATAAGTTGAGATGAATTGTTACTCCATGATCAAGTACAAAAGTACCAATGTGATGCAAGCTAATTATTGAAACCACCAACATGAAAGACATATATATGCGTGAGAGCATCAACAAAAGGGCAATAGTACTGATTTAAGGACAAACACTTGCGGACACATTATATACTCTAGAATATTTTTGTTTTACACCTAACAGAAAACCGATTTTTTTTCTTGAAAATCTATATCAAGATATTTATCAAATTGTAAGCTTAGCTCTTTCCTAAGATATTCAAGCATATTCATGCAGACGGACATACACATACACACACATTTATCAACTGCACAAGTTAATACTTTTATGCACATTTTTATTATGTCTCTATCTTAGACGGATTCATCTAAGGGGTAATGTCTCCAAGAGGAAGTAACTAAAATCACTTTATTTGCCAATATATGATTTAAATTGGTGCAAATTTACTTTTCATTGTACGTTAGAGTTGTATAATGAAAATATTGTGTCCTAATATTCAGTTAAGACAAAATGTCAATGAAATAAGGTATGTGTAGAAGTAACAATGTTTTTAGTATAAATAAATGAGAATATGTAAAGATCTAATAATAAAATATGTTTCATTTACATTTTATATTACCGAAAATGTTTATGATGCTCTCAATTCAGACATTGATGAGACGCCATGCCAGTGTGAAGATGTGAATCGATGTTGAATGCTATCGGAAATGGAGAACCTCTAGTCATAAGGATCCGCTAAGGAAAAAAACTTTGTCAATTGAAATGGTGCAGCCACGACTATCCAAGAAGATGGTAAGATCTACATTCCTTAATTAGCAATGTGGTAGCGTCATTCTTAGCAAGAAGGGCAAAAAGGCCAAGGCACCACAATCTATGCCATGTTGCACATTACCGTATTCACTACCAGAATCACTAGAGAGGTCCCCGTCACACCCGTCACTGCTAACTTGGTCACCTAATGTAGGAAAACTTGGCTCACGCAAACCACGGAAACTGAAATTCAAAATTTGGAATGAGGTAGAACCAATTTATGTTGATGGAATGCTTGCACAAGGCTGGTGCACTCATTGCAACCAAGTCTTTCCTTCCTCAAAATATCAAGGGACAAGTCATATTGGTAAGCATTTGGAGTTATGTGTTGTTCAAGGTTAAGTGGGATAATATATTGTTGTCATATTGCTTAGTATATTGTTGACTTGTTGTCCTGCCGCCAGCTATGCATACCATGCTCTGAAGTGTGATGTTTACAACTGCAAATGCATTTGTTAAGTGGGATCCCACTTATTCCCACATTATCTATCCTAGTTTTGGTGGGATGCCCACTTTTTTTTAACACCAAACGGTATTGGTACTAGGGGGTTTGTGGTGGGACTCCCACTAGGGTGGAAACATAGTGGAAACTTTTCGCTTCTCCGGTAGAAACGTGGAAATGGGGAGGGAATATGGTAACAGAAGTGGAAATTTGCAAAACGAAAATGGAAACGGAATTTTTTATATGGAAACAAAAACAAAAACAGAACAACGTTTTCCGGCGGAACAGACACAAAAATAGAACTGTCTGTTTCCATGAATATGGAAATTTCCATTTGTACTATGGCATGTGGCTGCTTTTTAGCCCAATCATCAAACATCACACAATTAAATAATGAGCAGAATGGTCCATATGTGGGTCAAAATCTAGTACCATGCAAGGAAGCTAGCCATGCATGACTCGAAACACAATGGAGGTCGGGTCTAAAACTCCCCTTCACAAATTATTTTGTGATGTTACAATGTGATTTAGTTGTAAGAGGGTGACCTGATACACCGTGTTTTGCTTGAAGCTAGTCCTTCTGATTACCGCAAATATGTTTGTGTTTCCAAAGTTAAAAAAAATACACAAATGCATATCTTATAATATAATCATCATAGTATTTTGTATGTTACCAATTGATTAAAGATGTTGGTTTGCTTGTGTTTTTCCTATGTGTCGTGGAATTGTCACGTCAGATGTCCTAGTGAAAGGACTTAGTTGTGGAGCCATCCCAAGTAGGAAGCTTAAAGGGGTTAATCGGGACAAAGGACACGGGGTTTATACTGGTTCGGCCCCTTACGGTGAAGGAAAAAGCCTACGATCCAGTTTTGAGTGGGATTGCTTATGTCTCGATTACCAGGGAGTGAAATCACTTGACCTAGCTCTCATCTGATCTTACTTGCCTTGAACTGTCGCCGGGTCGTCCCTTTATATACAAAGGTCGATGCCCAGCGGCTCTCAGAGTCCCGGCCGGCTCATAAACAGTGTCCGGCTCGGTCTCTCTCTATCCCTATCTTACAATACAAGTTACATATGGCGGTTTATCTCTACGGGCCTTAAATCGCCTTTGGGCTTTGGGCCCTTAACTGAACCGCCATCTTCAAGTGTCGTTTTGGGCTTCATACCTTGAGTCGCCATAGGTATAACCCGGCCCCTTCTAGGCGGGTCATACCTGATAGTTATATCCCTAACATTAGGCCCCAGATTGATTTGAACGGGTTCATGTCAATCTTCAACACTTGGAAAAAATTTCTGCTCTTCTTTTGTATAGAAGCTTTATAACCCGCCATGACATCATCCTCTAGATTTGTGATAACCCGCCATGACGTCATCTGCCATTAACGCACGCTTTGTCCAACATATCTCAACGGATCCTTATCTTAATGATCATCCCGCGAATCGAGGCGTCCTAGTAGCTGGATAACCATATTTTCAGCCTCCTCGTTTTTCGCTCCCACTTAAGATCCTTTCCTTATAAATAGGCCCGACCGGTCTTTCCTCATTCTCCCCCTTTCCATCGTCTTCCACCTCTCGCACCCTTCTGCCACTCGAGCTCCGCCACCACCATAGAGCGCACTGGCGTCCTTGTCCAGGCCACTGCATCAACCTGAGTCGATCCAAAGAACAACGGCGACCCTCCGCAGTAGATTTGCAGATGTAAGTTCCTGCTTTCCCGTACCTTAGATCCACATTAGGGGTTCTGCCTGTTCTTTGTGTTCTTCACTATTTCTTCGTAGTTTCTCCACTGCAGCCTCTTTTGATCCAAAAATAATATAGAACTCATGCGGTAGTTGTTTTGCGTCCATTTTTATACTAGCGGATCCCTTTTTCTGTAAAGAGGCCTCATTAGAACTCACGAACTTATCTGAACTGGTTTTTTTAGGTCTAGATTATTTCCTTTTTCTAAACAGTCATTGATCCAAAATAATAGCTGCAGCCTGTGAAACTTGTTTGTGTAACACTTAGGCAAAAAATTGTATTTTGTTAGATCCACCTAGCCATGGCGACTCTTATCACCGGCTTAAAATCGCAATGCTCAATTGATAATCTTAACCACTCATGGCGGTTTAGATAACTTGACTGCTCATGGCACTCATGGCGGCTTAAATAACTTGACATAATTAGCCATATATCATTAGGCCCCTTTATAAGCCGCTATCTTGAATATGCACTATAATGTTTCTCTTCGGCTTAAATTTGAACCAAAAATTTTACTCTTTGTTAGGCTTCCATCACAATGCCACCAAAACAACCTACTTCATGCAATTGGGTCAAATCCGTCATCACAGATAGTACGCTTGATGACTTTGTGAAGACTGGCTATCTGCCAAAGAAGGAAGTTATGTCATATCGTGCTCCTGACCCAACAGAGGAAAAGCCTCAGCCCAAAGAGGGGAAGGTCATCGTCTTCACTGACCATATGAACCGGGGTTTTCACCACCCGGCTCAAAGTTCTTCAGAGACGTCCTGCACTTTTTTAACCTCCATCCTCAAGACATCGGACCCAACTCCGTGTCCAATATTTGCAACTTTCAAGTGTTCAATGAGGTGTATCTTGGAGAAGAGCCCAACTTACTACTCTTCATAGAATTATTTTATTTGAATTGCCAGAATGAATGTGCCAATGGACCTAGCTTGGAGCTTGGCGGGGTCTCAATCCAACGACGGAGAGACGTCATTTTTCCTTATGCAAATCCACCAAGTCACCCCAAAGACTGGAACTAGACATGGTTCTATTGCCAAGACACTTCTCCGGCTGATGAGAACCCTCTGCCCGGCTTTCGTGCTCTGTGTCTTGACTCCAATCATCTACTTCCTGATAAGGTGACAGCCGCCGAACGCCAGACGCTTGCCCCCACCATGGCTAAAGTCAAGGCTCTTTTGGGGAATGGGCTAAATGGTATCGACTTGGTCCGGGTTTGGCTTGCCTGGCGGATCATCCCATTAAGCCGCCGCCCTGGTTTGATGTGCACCTACACGGGCAAGAAAAATGACCCTCTGCGGCATAGTCCTGATGATTTACCTGACCACGTCGTTGATGATATGACAAAGTCACTCTTAAATGAAAGTCTAGAAGATTGTGATAAGGTGGGCTTAAGCCCCTTCTATGAAGCTAACCCGGCTCCGGCGGTAAGCCGCCAAACTGAATAACTTCACCTTCATCCTTGATGTTTTGTCTTTACTCAAACTTCTGCTGATTTCTACAGGCTGATGATGAATTTTGGAAGAAGAAGTATGATCATGAGGCTGCAAAGAAAGCCAGGAAGGCCAAGAGAGCCGCCAGGAAAGAAGCCGCGAAGAAAAGAGGAAAAAAGTCTAACACTTCTGAGCTGTTTCAACTGGAGGACTCTTCTGAGTCAGAGGTAGCCCTTGACTCTCTTGGCTCATTCTTTAATCACCTCATTGATACCGATTATGATCAGGATGACACGGGAACGATTCATGGGGTAGATGGAGAGGTAACTATTATTTCCTCCGACTCATAGCCTTTGCCAAGACAAAAAATCCGAAGAGTAACCCAGAAAGTAAGATTTTCACATCCCTTAGCTTATCAAGATCCTTAATTTCTTTTGAAGCGACAAATTCATGAGAGCCGGAGGCAGACCCGGACCAGCAAAAACGCGGAACTCTCCTCCGGCTTGCCTAATACACCAAGGAAGCACCGGAACAAGGTCACCTCCGATTTAAATCCCTTTTATCCTTTGGTAGGTCTCACTCTTCAACCACTCAACTCTTCTGACTCGAATTATCAGGAAACTTCACCTTCCTCCGGCAACTCAATCCAGTCCAACTTGTCGGCTTTCAAGACCGCTCTAGGGTAATGATGATTGACTTATCCTGTATTCATTTCAATTCTTTATATTTATACCGATCTTTTGATCTTATGCAGCGGAAAACCAAAGCCTAGCAAGAAGGCGAAGAAGAACAAGCCGGCCGAAGAACCAATCTTCAAAGAGCCGGAACTCCAGACGGCCGCGCCTGAGGCCTCTGTTCTTGAGTCGCCACCTGAACCGGCTCATGACACGCCAACACCAACTGCTGACCCGCCTACCGAGCAAACCACCGATGGCTCTGAAAATCCTGAAGTCTCTAACCCGGCCAAGACAGACGACCACAAAACACTGATGTTGAAATTACCAAGACTGGCTATAATGAGCCGAGGAGACCTACTGTGCTGGCCAAGTGTTCTTCCAAGTAGGAGCACCTGGAACGCCGTAAGGTCAGATTTGACATTGCTGATTGTACTCACATGAGCATTGGGGAAGTCTTTTCTGGCTATCTTAGCCAAGTGCACAACAGCCGTGACCTCGAAGTTGATATGGTGAAGCAAATGCTGTTGGGGAACGTAGTAATTTCAAAAAAATTCCTACGCACACGCAAGATCATGGTGATGCATAGCAACAAGATGGGAGAGTGTTGTCCATGTACCCTCGTAGACCGAAAGCGGAAGTGTTAGCACAATGCGGTTGATGTAGTCGTACGTCTTCACGATCCGACCGATCCATGTACCGAACGTACGGAACCTCCGAGTTCAGCACACGTTCAGCTCGATGATGTCCCTCGAACTCCGATCCAGCTGAGCTTTGAGGGAGAGTTCCATCAGCATGACGGCGTGGTGACGATGATGATGTTCTACCGACGCAGGGCTTCGCCTAAGCACCGCTACAATATTATCGAGGTGGATTATGGTGGAGGGGCCACCGCACACGGCCAAGAGATCCAAGGGATCAATTGTTGTGTCTATGGGGTGCCCCTTGCCTCAGCATATAAAGGAGGAGAGGAGGGGAGGGGCCGACCCTCTCTATGGTGCGCCCTGGAGAGTCCTACTCCCACCGGGAGTAGGATTCCCCCCCCCCCTTCCATGTAGTAGGAGTAGGAGTCAAGGAAAGGGAAGAAAGAAGGGAAGGAAGGAGGGGGCGCAGCCCCTCCCCCTAGTCCAATTAGGACTAGGCCTTGGGGGGGCGCGCGGCCTGCCCTAGGTAGCCCCTCTCTCTTTCTCGTATGGCCCAACAAGGCCCAATACTTCTCCCCGGCGAATTCCCGTAACTCTCCGGTACTCCGATAAATACCCGAATCAGAACCTTTCCGATGTCCGAATATAGTCGTCCAATATATCGATCTTTACGTCTCGACCATTTCGAGACTCCTCGTCATGTCCCCGATCTCATCCGGGACTCCGAACTGCCTTCGGTACATCAAAACACATAAACTCATAATATAACCGTCATCGAACTTTAAGCGTGCGGACCCTACGGGTTCGAGAACTATGTAGACATGACCGAGACACATCTCCGGTCAATAACCAATAGCGGAACCTGGATGCTCATATTGGCTCCCACATATTCTACGAAGATCTTTATCGGTCAAAACCGCATAACCACATACGATGTTCCCTTTGTCATCGGTATGTTACTCGCCCGAGATTCGATCGTCGGTATCTCAATACCTAGTTCAATCTCGTTACCGGCAAGTCTCTTTACTCGTTCCATAATGCATCATCCCGCAACTAACTCATTAGTCACATTGCTTGCAAGGCTTATAGTGATGTGCATTACCGAGAGGGCCCAGAGATACCTCTCCGACAATCGGAGTGACAAATCCTAATCTCAAAATACGCCAACTCAACATGTACCTTTGGAGACACCTGTAGAGCTCCTTTATAATCACCCAGTTACGTTGTGACGTTTGGTAGCACACAAAGTGTTCCTCCGGTAAACGGGAGTTGCATAATCTCATAGTTATAGGAACATGTATAAGTCATGAAGAAATCTATAGCAACACACTAAACGATCAAGTGCTAAGCTAACAGAATGGGTCAAGTCAATCACATCATTCTTCTAATGATGTGATCTCGTTAATCAAATGACAACTCATGTCTATGGTTAGGAAACTTAACCATCTTTAATTCAACGAGCTAGTCAAGTAGAGGCATACTAGCGACATTATGTTTGTCTATGTATTCACACATGTACTAAGTTTCCGGTTAATACAATTCTAGCATGAATAATAAACATTTATCATGATATAAGGAAATATATATAACAACTTTATTATTACCTCTAGGGCATATTTCCTTCAGTCTCCCACTTGCACTAGAGTCAATAATCTAGTTCACATCACCATGTTATTTAACACCAATATCCACATCTGTATGTGGTTAACACCCATAGTTCACATCGTCATGTGACCAACACCCGAAGGGTTTACTAGAGTCAATAATCTAGTTTCACATCGCTATGTGATTAACACCCAAAGAGTACTAAAGTATGATCATGTCTTGCTTGTGAGAGATGTTTAGTCAACGGGTCTGTCACATACAGAGCCGTATGTATTTTGCAAATACTTTATGTCTACAATGCTCTGCATAGAGCTATTCTAGCTAATTGCTCCCACTTTCAATATGTACCCAGACTGAGATTTAGATTCATCGGATCGGTGTAAAAGATTACATCGATGTAACTCTTTACGATGAGCTCTTTTATCAGTTCCATATTAGAGAAATATTTCCTTAGTCCTACACTAAGGATAATTTTGACCGTTGTCCATTGATCTACTCCTAGATCACTATTGTACCCTCTTGCCAAACTCCTGGTGAGGTACACAATAGGTCTGGTACACAACATAGCATACTTTATAGAACCTATGACTGAGGCATAGGAAATGACTTTTCATTCTCTTTCTATTTTCTGCCATGGTCGGGTTTTGAGTCTTACTTAACTTCACACCTTGCAACACATGCAAGAACTCCTTCTTTGACTGTTCCATTTTTGAACTACTTCAAAATCTTATCAAGGTATGTACTTATTGAAAAATATTATCAGGCGTCTTGATCTATCTGTATAGATTTTGATGCTCAATGTGTAAGTAGCTTCACCGAGGTCTTTCATTGAAAAACTTTTATTCAAGTATCCTTTTATGCTATCCAGAAATTCTATATCATTTCCAATCAACAATATGTCGTCCACATATAATATCAGAAATACTACAGAGCTCCCACTCACTTTCTTGTAAATACATGCCTTTCCAAAAGTCTGTATAAAACCATATGCTTTGATCAACTCATCAAAGCATATATTCCAACTCCGAGATGCTTGCACCAGTCCATTGATGGATCACTGGAGCTTGCACATTTTGTTAGCACCTTTAGGATTAACAAAACCTTCTGGTTTTATCATATACAACACTTCTTTAAGAAATATCCAATTAAGGAATGCAGTTTTGACATCCATTTGCCAGATTTCATAAAATGTGGCAATTGCTAACATGATTCAGACAGACTTAAGCATCGTTACGAGTGAGAAAATCTCATCGTATTCAACACCTTGAACTTGTCGAAAACCTTTCGCAACAAGTAGAGCTTTGTAGATAGTAACACTACTACCAGTGTCCGTCTTCCTCTTGAAGATCCATTTATTTAACTTGGCTTGCTGATCATCGAGCAAGTGAACCAAAGTTCATACTTTGTTATCACACATGGATCCTATCTCAGATTTCATGGCCTCAAGCCATTTCGCGGAATCTGGGCTCATCATTGCTTCCTCATAGTTCGTAGGTTCATCATGGTCTAGTAACATGACTTCCAGAACAGGATTACCATACCACTCTGGTGTGGATCTTACTCTAGAAGACCTACGAGGTTCTGTAGCAACTTGATCTGAAGTTTCATGATCATCATCATTAACTTCCTCACTAATTGGTTTAGGAATCACTGGAACTGATTTTTGTGATGAACTACTTTCCAATAAGGGAGAAGGTACAATTACCTTATCAAGTTCTACTTTCCTCCCACTCACTTCTTTCAAGAGAAACTCCTTCTCTAGAAAGGATCCATTCTTAGCAACGAATATCTTGCCTATGGATCTGTGATAGAAGGTGTACCCAACAGTTTCCTTTTGGGTATCCTATGAAGACGCATTTCTCCGATTTGGGTTCGAGCTTATCAGGTTGAAACTTTTTCACATAAGCATCACAACCCCAAACTTCTAAGAAACGACAACTTTGGTTTCTTGCCAAACGACAGTTCATAAGGCGTCGCCTCAACATATTTTGATGGTGCCCTATTTAACGTGAATGCAGCTGTCTCTAATGCATAACCCCAAAATGATAGTGGTAAACCGATAAGAGACATCATAGATTGCACAATATCCAATAAAGTGTGGCTACGACGTTCGGACACACCATAATGCTGTGGTGTTCTAGGTGGTGTGAACTGTGAAACTATTCCACATTGTTTTATATGAAGGCCAAACTCATAACTCAAATATTTTCCTCCACGATCAGATTGTAGAAACTTTATTTTCTTGCTATGATGATTCTCCACTTCACTCTGAAATTCTTTGAACTTTTGAAATGTTTCAGACTTGTGCTTCATTAAGTAGATATACTCATATCTGCTCAAATCATCTTGTGAAGGTCATAAAATAACGATACCCGCCACGAGCATCAACACTCATTGGACCGCATACATCGGTATGCATTATTTCCAATAAGTTAGTAGCTCGTTCCATTGTTCCGAAGAACGGAGTTTTAATCATCTTGCCCATAAGGCACGGTTCGCAAGCATCAAATGATTCATAATTAAGTGATTCCAAAAGTCCATCTTTATGGAGTTTCTTCATGCGCTTTACACCGATATGACCCAAACGGCAGTGCCACAAATAAGTTGCACTATCATTATCAACTTTGTATCTTTTGGCATCAATATTATGAATATGTGTATCACTACGATCGAGATCCAACAAACTATTTTCATTGGGTGTATGACCATCGAAGGTTTTATTCATGTAAACAGAACAACAATTATTCTCTGATTTTAAATGAATAACCGTATTGCAACAAACATGATCTAATCATATTTATGCTCAACGCAAACACCAAATAACATTTATTTAGGTTCTACACTAATCTCGAAAGTATAGGGAGTGCACGATGACGATCATATCAATTTTGGAACCATTTCCAACATACATCGTCACTTCACCCTCAACTAGTTTCTGTTTATTCTGTAACTCCTGTTTCGAGTTACTAATCTTAGCAACCGAACAAGTATCAAATACTCAGGGGCTACTATAAACACTAGTAAGGTACACATCAATAACCTGTATATCAAATATACCCTTGTTCACTTTGCCATCCTTCTTATCCACCAAATATTCAGGGCATTTCTGCTTGCAGTGACCATTTCTTTGCAATAGAAGCACTTAGTTTCAGGCTTTGGTCCAGCTTTGGGCTTCTTCACGGGAGTGACAACTTGCTTGCCATTCTACTTGAAGTTCCCTTTCTTTTCCTTTGCCCTTTTCTTGAAACTAGTGCTCTTGTCAATCATCAACACTTGGTGCTCTTTCTTGATTTCTACATTTGTCGATTTCAGCATCACGAAGAGCTCGGGAATTGTTTTCTTCATCCCTTGCATACTATAGTTCATCACGAAGTTCTAGTAACTTAGTGATGGTGACTAGAGAACTCTGTCAATCACTATCTTATCTGGAAGATTAACTCCCACTTGATTCAAGTGATTGTAGTACTCAGACAATCTAAGCACTTGCTCACTATTTGAGCAATTCTCCTCCATCTTTTAGGCGAAGTATTTGTCAGAGGTCTCATACCTCTTGACACGGGCATGAGTCTGAAATATCAATTTCATCTCATGGAACATCTCATATGTTCCGTGACATTTCAAAAACGCTTTTGTAGTCCCGGTTCTAAGCCATAAAGCATGGTGCACAAAACTATCAAGTAGTCATCATATTGAGCTAGCCAAACGTTCATAACGTCTGCATCTGCTCCTGCAATAGGTCTGTCACCTAGCGGTGCATCAAGGACATAATTCTTTTGTGCAGCAATGAGGATAAACCTCAGATCACGGACCATGTCCGCATCATTGCTACTATCATCTTTCAACTTAGTTTTCTCTAGGAACATATAAAAACATAGGGAAGCAACAACACAAGCTATTGATCTACAACATAATTTGCAAAATACTATCAGGACTAAGTTCATGGTAAATTAAAGTTCAATCAATCATATTACTTAAGAACTCCCACTTAGATAGACATCCCTCTAATCGTCTAAGTGATCACGTGATCCAAATCAACTAAACCATGTCCGATCATCACGTGAGATGGAGTAGTTTTCAATGGTGAACATCACTATGTTGATCATATCTACTATATGATTCACGCTCGACCTTTTGGTCTGCAGTGTTCCGAGGCCATATCTGTATATGCTAGGCTCATCAAATTTAACCTGAGTATTCCGCGTGTGCAACTATTTTGCACCCGTTGTATTTGAACGTAGAGCCTATCACACCCGATCATCACATGGTGTCTCAGCACGAATAACTTTCACAACGGTGCATACTCAGGGAGAACACTTATACCTTGAAATTTAGTGAGAGATCATCTTATAATGCTACCGCCGAACTAAGCAAAATAAGATGCATAAAAGCTAAACATCACATGCAATAAAAAAATATGTGACATGATATGGCCATGATCATCTTGCGCCTTTGATCTCCATCTCCAAAGTACTGTCATGATCTCTATTGTCACTGGCATGACACCATGATCTCCATCATCCTGATCTATATCAATGTGTCGTCACATGGTTGTCTCGCCAACTATTGCTCTTGCAAGTATTGCTATCGCATAGCGATAAAGTAAAGCAATTATTTGGCGCTTGCATCTTATGCAATAAAGAGACAACCATAAGGCTTCTGTCAGTTGTCAATAACTTCCACAAAACATGATTATCTCATACAACAACTTATATCTCATCACGTCTTGACCATATCACATCACAACATGCCCTGCAAAAACAAGTTAGATGTCCTCTACTTTGTTGTTGCAAGTTTTACGTGGCTGTTACGGGCTGAGCAAGAACCGGTCTTACCTACGCATCAAAACCACAATGATAGTTCATCAAGTTAGTGATGTTTTAACCTTCTCAAGGACCAAGCGTAGCCACACTCGGTTCAATTAAAGTTGGAGAAACTGACACCCGCCAGCCACCTATGTGCAAAGCATGTCGGTAGAACCAGTCTCGCGTAAGCATACGCGTAATGTCGGTCCGGGCCGCTTCATCCAACAATACCGCCGAACCAAAGTATGACATGCTAGTAAGTAGTATGACTTGTATCGCCCACAACTCATTTGTGTTCTACTCGTGCATATAACATCTACGCATAAAACCTGGCTCGGATGCCACTGTTGGGTAACGTAGTAATTTCAAAAAAATTCCTATGCACACGCAAGATCATGGTGATGCATAGCAACGAGAGGGGAGAATGTTGTCCACGTACCCTCGTAGACCGAAAGCGGAAGCGTTAGCACAACGCGGTTGATGTAGTCGTACGTCTTCACGATCCGACCGATCCAAGTACTGAACGTACGGCACCTCCGAGTTCAGCACACGTTCAGCTCGATGACGTCCCTCGAACTCCGATACAACCGAGCTTTGAGGGAGAGTTCCGTCAGCACGACGACGCGGTGACGATGATGATGTTCTACTGACGCAGGGCTTCGCCTAAGCACCGCTACGATATTATCGAGGTGGATTATGGTGGAGGGGGGCACCGCACACGGCTAAGAGATCCAAGGGTCAATTTGTTGTGTCTATGGGGTTCCCCTTGCCTCAGCATATAAATGACGAGAGGAGGGGAGGGGCCGGCCCTCTCTATGGTGCACCCTGGGGAGTCCTACTCCCACCGGGAGTAGGACCCCCCCCCCCTCTTCCATGTAGTAGGAGTAGGAGTCAAGGAAAGGGAAGAAAGAAGGGAAGAAAGGAGGGGGCGCAGCCCCTCCCCCTAGTCCAATTCGGACTAGGCCTTGGGGGGCGCGTGCGGCCTGCCCTAGGCAGCCCTCTCTCTTTCCCGTATGGCCCAACAAGGCCCAATACTTCTACCCGGCGAATTCCCGTAACTCTCCGGTACTCCGATAAATATCCGAATCACTCGGAACCTTTCCGATGTCCGAATATAGTCGTACAATATATCGATCTTTACGTCTCGACCATTTCGAGACTCCTCGTCATGTACCCGATCTCATCCGGGACTCCGAACTACCTTCGGTACATCAAAACACATAAACTCATAATATAACCGTCATCGAACTTTAAGCGTGCGGACCCTACGGGTTCGAGAACTATGTAGACATGACCGAGACACATATCCGGTCAATAACCAATAGAGGAACCTGGATGCTCATATTGGCTCCCACATATTCTACGAAGATCTTTACCAGTCAAAACCGCATAACAACATACGTTGTTCCCTTTGTCATCGGTATGTTACTTGCCCGAGATTCGATCATCGATATCTCAATACCTAGTTCAATCTTGTTACCGGCAAGTCTCTTTACTCGTTCTGTAATGCATCATCCCGCAACTAACTCATTAGTCACATTGCTTGCAAGGCTTATAGTGATGTGCATTACCGAGAGGGCCCAGAGATACCTCTTGGACAAATCAGAGTGAAAAATCCGAATCTCGAAATACGCCAACTCAACATGTACCTTTGGAGACACTTGTAGAGCTCCTTTATAATCACCCAGTTATGTTGTGACGTTTGGTAGCACACAAAGTGTTCCTCCGGTAAACGGGAGTTGCATAATCTCATAGTTATAGGAACATGTATAAGTCATGAAGAAAGCTATAGCAACACACTAAACGATCAAGTGCTAAGCTAACGGAACGGTTCAAGTCAATCACATCATTCTTCTAATGATGTGATCCCGTTAATCAAATGACAACTCGTGTCTATGGCTAGGAAACTTAACCATCTTTGATTCAACGAGCTAGTCAAGTAGAGGCATACTAGTGACATTATGTTTGTCTATGTATTCACACATGTACTAAGTTTCCGGTTAATGTAATTCTAGCATGAATAATAAACATTTATCATGATATAAGGAAATATAAATAACAACTTTATTATTGCCTCTAGGGCATATTTCCTTCAAATGCACTAGAAGTTTGAGGTATAAACTCTTCCTTCATTGAATTATCCTTATTATGCCATCCCCCAAGTCTATTTCTTGTAATGAATATGTTGTAGACTTAGAACAAACTTATGAGCATTAGTAGTATATTTTGACAAAACTTAGAAAAAGTTTGGCTTACTCCGTAGTCCCCAAGGGCTGGTTTAATCAGCATGAATGAGCCGGTCCTTCATGTGCTTTGTATAGAATAAAATATTTGTAAAACATTAACAACAATATGCATTAGCCCCCAAGTGCCAAGTACTCTTGCTTGCAAGGTGCTTGGGACTTACTCTCATGAACCGCCACTTAGTAAAAAAATTTGGTAGACATTAGCCCCCAAGTGCCAAGTGTTGTTGCTTGCAAAAGGCTTGAGACTTTAATATTGTATGCTAACGGTCATGATTTTGACACGGTATTTGTACAGGCCGCCACCACTCAACTTCAATCAGAAGTGTCTGACTTGAAGAACCGTCTGGAAGCACAAGAGACTGGAACCCAAAGAGCCAACTCCAAATTTGAATTCAGTGTATCTGAACAAGAGAAACTGAAAAAAGACTTTGAAGTGGAGAAAAAGTCCTAGGCTGAAGAAAAGATTGCTTTGACCAATCGAGCTGAGAAGGCAGAGGGGGCTCTTGAAGAGGCAACCGTCGAATTATCCGGCTTAAAACGCCATGTATCTCAAATGGTCTCAGCAATCTTTGGTAAGTCACCCTTCAAGAGTCAAATATTTGAATCTTTCTATTGATCATATAAATTGTTATTAACTCACCTGACATTGCTATGCAGGCCCCAGGAGCTCAAATCTCAATCAAGACATGCTGGTGAAACTGAAGGCAGTTTATACGCTTGTGGAACAACTTTACACCGGATCTCAGCGTGCTTTAGCCACGACGCTCTCTCAAATGAAGTCCCCACACTCCTGGCGGATGTGCTAAAGAAGCTTTCTGTGCTGCCCCAGCAGTTCACTGAACTTAGGCGATCATCCGCGAGAGCCGGAGCCGTGGTTGCCTTAAGCCGGGCCAAAGCTTGGTTACCGGAATTAGACCCAGCCGACATTGCCATTGGGTATCCAAGCCTTAAGGAGGATGGTACTCCCTTTGAACAGGAAGACTTCGCCACTTGTGTGAAGGAAATACGCCCTGTAGCCACGCTGATTGCTAATGAGGCGGATCTCACTAGGTACCAGCCGGGTTATGACGCGGAGAACCGGAGGATTCCGACGCCGCATTATAAAGTGGCCAGCCTAATTCCACCAATCCGTAAGCATAACTTTGCCCCTGAAGTTGACCCGGCAGACTAATTGATGATGAAGCTAAATTTGAAGCTTTGAATGGCATTGACTAGTCATCATCAACCTTCTAGGACAGGGAACAGGACGGAGGAACGGAAAGGGTTGATCCGGAAGCTTCAGGCCAACAAGAAAATTGATCCGTCGGGCGGCTCATCTTTGTAACCCGCTGAAAAACAATTTAATCATTTGGACTCGGGGAGTCATGTAATAGGGTAGAAATTACTTTGCTTTGCCGTGCCATCGTGCATGTTTTGGTGCTCAACATTGTTAAGCCGCCATCTTATATTCACCCCTTTTTATACTTATCATCCGTTTTCCTTATGCTTAAGAAAGTCTTTGAACTGTCTTGCACACAAAAATAGATCACAAGAACCCTTGGCGGCTTACCGCAGGGTGGGTCATAATATCTTACATATAACCCCTTAATATAAAAAGAGTCACAGATAAGTCTGTTATGAATTATAGCTTTGAAACACAACTATAATATCATACCTGTGATGTTGAATTTGTATTGTCGGTTTATTTGACCTGAACAGTAAGGGTGATAACCCAATCCTTAGAAGCCAACACTTCCAAATGTATGATGATTGTCATATGCTGGCGACTTATCATCCAAAAACCAAGCCGGGTTAAATTTAAACCACACTTATACTTAGATCTGAACAAAAAAGGTCTCAAGACAAGACAAAGGTTGCTTTCAAACAAAACTTGAGCCAAAATAGAAAGAAAAAATCGAGGCTTCTGATTCGAATATGATCAGCAAACCGTTCCAAAGGGGTTAAGCTAGGATTCGAATACGATCATGTAGCCCCCAGTGGCTTTGGCGTTACGCTGATCAAGAGGGTACCGACAACTATGTTCTCTTTGGTTCGAATACGACCTATGTTTGAACAGGAAGCCCCCAAATGACCTTGAGAGTTTTTTAACGACTCTGATTCGAATATGATCAAAGTCAGACCCAAAGGGGGTTAAGCTATGATTCGAATACGATCAAGAAGCCCCCTAGTGAGTTTGGCAGTGTGCCAATCAAGAGGGTACCGACAGCTATGTTCTCTTTGGTTCGAATATGACCTATGTTTGAACAGGAAGCCCCCTAGTGATCATGAGTTTTAACGGCTAGATTTGAATACGATCATGAGCTGGACCAAGTGGGTTAAGCTAGATTCGAATACGATCAGCCCCCAATTGGTCATTTGAAATAATAATGATGAAGACATATGATCATTGAGGATGAAAAGAACAGAGGTCCTGCTTTATTACTTATCATAGTATATACATCATCAAAATATGTACATCATGAGAACCGGTGGCTCAAGTGTAGTAAGGCCGCAGATGAGCAATATTCCACGTCCGACGGGTCTCCTCCTCCGACTTACGTGAGTCTTTCTGCTCTCGAACATCGATAAGGTAGTATGACCCGCTATTCAAGTTCTTGCCGACCATAAAGGGCCCTTCCCAAGGTGGAGATAACTTGTGTGCATCAGTTTGATCCTGGATGAACCGGAGCACCAAGTCACCTTCCTGAAAAGTTCTGGACTTAACCCGACGGCTGTGATAACGGCGCAGGTCCTGTTGGTAAATCACCGAGCGGACTGCTGCCAAATCACGCTTTTCATCTAACAGGTCAAGTGCATCCTGACACGCTTGTTCATTATCAGCCTCAACATAAGCCGCCACGCGGGGCGAGTCATGGCGGATGTCACTAGGGAGAACCGCCTCGGCTCCGTAAACCATGAAGAGAGGCGTATAACCCATAGACCTATTGGAGTGGCATTGATTCTCCATATCACAGAGGGTAACTCCTCGACCCAACAACCCGACGTTCGTTGCAAAGGAACCAAAAGTCGGGGCTTGGTGCCTTTCAAGATTTCCTGATTGGCTCTTTCAGCTTGACCATTGGATTGGGGGTGAGCTACTGATGAAACATCAAGCCAAATATGCTCACGTTGACAAAACTCATCCATGGCGCCTTTGGACAGATTAGTACCATTGTCAGTTATAATGTTGTGTGGAAAGCCAAAATGAAAGATCATCTTTTTCATGAATTGAACCGACGTGGCTGCATCACACTTACTAGCTGGCTCTGCCTCAACCCACTTTGTGAATTTGTCAACCGCCACCAAGAGGTGGGTCTTTTTATCTTTTGACCTTTTAAAAGGCCCAACCATGTTGAGCCCCCAGACTGCAAACGGCCAAGTAATTGGAATCATCCTCAACTCTTGAGCCGGTACGTGAGCACGTCGTGAGAACTTCTGACAACCGTCACATTTACTGACCACATCCTCCGCATCAGCATGAGCCATTAGCCAATAAAATCCATGACGAAAAGCCTTGGCCACAAGGGACTTTGAACCGGCATGATGGCCACAATCTCCTTCATGAATCTCACGAAGAATTTCTTGACCTTCCTCAGGAGAAACACAACGCTGAAACGCCCTAGTGACACTGCGATGATGTAACTCGCCATTGGCAATTGTCATTGACTTAGACCTCCGGGTTATCTGCCTGGCCAAGGTTTCATCCTCAGGAAACTCGCCCCGGGTCATGTAAGCCAAGTATGGCACTGTCCAATCTGGGATGACGTGAAGAGCCGCCACCAATTGTGCTTCCGGGTCAGGAACAACCAAGTCTTCCTCTGTAGGCAACTTGACAGAAGGGTTATGCAGAATATCCAAGAAAGTATCAGGCGGCACCGGCTTACGCTGAGACCCCAGCCGGCTTAAAGCATCAGCCGCCTCATTCTTTATGCGATCAATGTGCTCCACTTGGTAACCTTTGAAGTGTCCAACAATGGCATCAACTTCACGTTGATAAGCCGCCATGAGAGGATCCTTGGAATCCCACTTGCCTGATACTTGTTGAGCCACCAAATCTGAGTTGCCAAAGCACCTTACCCGGCTTAAGCTCATCTCCTTAGCCATCCGAAGACCATGGAGCAAGGCCTCATACTCAGCTTCTCCTCATGACCTCATTGGACGCATTTTGATCCATCGTGAGCCGGAAAGCCTGTGACTGAATCCGCTAAGCTTGAGCATCCAGAGCCGCCCGCTCTGTGGTCATCCTGACGTCTTCCGCCGACAGGTCTTCCTTAGCTTGCACTATATCCTGTTTTAACTGCGCCACTTCCGCATCATGTTGAGCTTGATCCTCCGGGTTGACCACGGCAGTTAATAGAGCTGTCATCTTATCCATGAGATCCATCAGCCCTGAGCCGGCGAGCACGCAGGGCCTCCTGCCCCGGCTGCCGCTGACCCGGAGGTTATCGTTGCCGCAGCCGTAGAGTTCTGAACGGGTTGCGTGCCAGCCATGAAGATCCCAACTCTGCTCGGCGGCTCAAGGAGGTCCGGAATACTAATACCATCGGAACATCCCCCAAGCCCGCCGTCTTGCAGTTGATACAACGAATCCATCTCACCCGTGGAGGACTCACCATCAGAGTAGATGGCCGTCTCACCGCTAGATACAGATCCTTCAGAAAGTCCTCCTCCATGGATGCATCCCACGAAGGCACGCTTCACGGCAGGCTGAGCCCGGGCGGGTCTCGCACGCTGAGTCGTCTTGATGATGTTGGTGCAGATGTCCGGCTCAGGGCCCAGCTCGCCGATCTTGCCGATGAAGACGTGGATTCCGCCGAAGGGGACCCGGTACCCGTACTCAATTGAGTCGGCGTCGGGGCCCCAGCCTGCGTCGTCGATGTAGAGCTTGCCACGATGACTCTTGGTCATCCAGCCCACAGCGTCAGGGCCGGCCCTGAGGGGGGGCAGGGGGCGGCCGCCCCGGGTCCCCAAGGTCAATGGGGCCCCGTCAGATCACACTTAGTCTATGGGCCTGGGAGGCAGGGGCACTAATCACTAGTAGTATTAGGCCCGCCTGATTGATTGATTAGGATCACATGCATAGTGTATTGACGCGGCCGCAAGGGCCTAGCAGCCACGACGATCGCGAGGGTGAGCCTACGGGCCTTGGAGCCAGGAGTCCACGCTGCCATTGTCAGTTCCTTCCGAGGGCAAGTCCTAACGATCCCTATCCCATGCCCCAGGTCGCGATGCGAGTTGCTGGCGGCGCTGGACGAACCTCCACCGGAGTGCAACATGCTGACGAACTCGGCTACTCTCGGGTCTCCAGACGCTGGACGCGCACGCATGCAGTTAAGCGCCTCCTGCCGGAGCCTGACGCAAATTCACATCGCATTATCTTCGAGATCTGACCAATCAAGGTAATATCAAATCTTCAACTTATCACTCCCCATGCCATATTGGCATATCTATCTATCTAGATTTATAATGGGTTTACGGTCGCTCATTCATTGTGTTGTGTGACGTGATTTGCTCCAGCACCCACCGTGATGCATCTAGGAAGTTTCATAGACATAGGTCTAGAAGAGCCCCATAATTCCTAAATTGGTGTTTGCCCTGGGCCGAAATCACTATTCTGACCCTATCAACAAACTTTGTCACAAAGTAAACTCGACATGAAAGTATTTCACGATCTGACCCTTTTAGCAACGCCAGAGCCCGCGGTGTTTCTTCCCCAAATAAAAACGCCGAGCTAGCTAGCGTTCCTGCCCAAAGGAGAAACGCCGAGCTAGCTAGCGTTCCTGCCCAAAGGAGAAATGCCCAGGTTGCTCGTGTTGCAGACCAGGTAAGCAACGCCAAGGGCTTTGGCGTTTCTGCGCTGGCACCCAGCCCATTAGCTTCCCCGTTGCCAAAGTAGAAAGCTGCTCCTAAACCCATGGCCTAAACGCCAAGCCCTATGGCGTTTCTGGCCAGGGCAGCAACGCCAACTTGCTTGGTGTTTCTATGTGGATTGGAAACGCTAGCTACTCTGGAGTTTGAATGTGGATTTGAAACGCTAGCTAGCTCGGCATTTTTATATGGAGAAGAAACGCCACGGTCTGTGGCGTTGCTAAAAGGGTCAAATCGGGAAATACTTTCATGTCAAGTTCACTTTGTGGCAAAGATTGCTGAAAAGGTCAGAATAGTGATTTCGGCCTTTGCCCTGTCACACGCACCATGTATGCAGTCCGTTGTGCTATATTAGTGTTCTATACGTGTATGGTGTGGATTTTTGGAATCTGGATCTACGCTAATTATGTAATTTATCTTTATATGCATCCAAGGGCGATTCTACTCAACAGGCTTTAACGGGCTCTAGCGTGCCCTTGAAGTTGTGCCTGCCAGCATTTACGTCCTAGATTCGCCACTGTATGCATCATCCATATGTAGCTTGCACTTTTCAAGCTTTCATGCAATTTTTTACACTTTGTGTTATCATGACGTTTAAAGAGCATATGTGTTTGGCCGCAAAAAAGATTTATGACCTGAAAATTGATTTTAAGATGCATTTACATGCTTATTGGTAATATTTTGTACATACATCAATTACAAATGCTCTACTGCTTATACGAAAAGGGCCCCGAGTTTTAGGTTCGCCCCGGGCCCCCAAAATCTCAGGAACGGTCCTGCACAGCGTGTCCCTTGAGCCCTACGAAGCTGCCCTTCAAGAACTCGAATCCACCGTGCGCTGGCCCCACGGTGGGCGCCAACTATCGTGGAATTGTCACGTCAGATGTCCTAGTGAAAGGACTTAGTCGTGGAGCCATCGCAACTAGGAAGCTTAAAGGGGTTAATCGGGATAAAGGACACGGGGTTTATACTGGTTCGGCCCCTTACGGTGAAGAAAAAAGCCTACGATCCAGTTTTGAGTGGGATTGCTTATGTCTCGATTACCAGGGAGTGAAATCGCTTGAACTAGCTCTCGATCTGATCTTACTTGCCTTGAACCGTCCCCGGGTCGTCCCTTTATATAGAGAGGTCGACGCCCAGCGGCTCTCAAAGTCCCGGACGGCTCAGAAACAGTGTCCGGCTCGGTCTCTCTCTATCCGTATCTTACAATACAAGTTACATATGGCGGTTTATCTCTACGGGCCTTAAATCGCCTTTGGACTTTGGGCCCTTAACTGAACCGCCATCTTCAAGTGTCATTTTGGGCTTCATACCTTGAGTCGCCATAGGTATAACCTAGCCCCTCCTGGGCGGGTCATACCTAATAGTTATATCCCCAACACTATGGCTCAACGGGTTTTAAAGTTCTGGTGAGCACCTCCTTTTGTTGTTGTATCTACATAGTATTAGCTCCGTGTTTATTTCCGGCTATATCTGTTTTCGTATTCATTTACAATATTTCTATATTTGTTTTTGTTTCCCCAAAAAATGTGGAAACAAGTGTGGTAGCACCCGTTTTCGCTTCGGTTTCACCCTAACTCCCACCTACAGCCCCACCTCACATGAGTTCACCCGTTTTGTTCATATAGTCTGCAGTACCGTCTCAACTTGTTTCATTGTGGGTCTTTCTTCACCATGTAGCCTTAAGAACGCCTCTACAAGAGAGGCGACACTATCACCTCTTCGTTAGTTAACTCCTCGATGACATCGGAATTAAGAATACTAATGGTTCGTCCATCTTTGAATTCTCGCAGAAAATAGTTTGACAAGCTCTTGACCGTGACTGATTCACTTGTAAAAAGCATGCTTCATTATGAGAAGCCACTGTATGGGTACGACACCAACATGTACACAATGCTCTTCTCATTCAACTACTTGGTATGTAAATACTCAAGATCCAAGTACCCAAATGTACCTTCTACATTCGTGAAAAATGTGTGTTTGATCGGTTGGAACCAATCTAGAAATGCCAAAATCTGAAACTTTAGCTATGTAGTTCACATCCAAGAGTATGTTCGAGGACTTCACATTACGATGGAAGATTGACATTGCAGCGGAAAAGTGGAGATACAGAGCTCTTGTTGTTTCTAGGGAAATCCTTAAGTAATCACTCCAAGATAAGCAAACCATCACTTCAATCAGCAAGAATAACATGAGACAGTGAGCCACTGGATACATAGTCATACACTAGAAGTGGAACACTAGTTTTGAGACAACACATCCAAAGAGATTTATAATATTTATGTGATTTATCTAAGAGAGAACTGCGTCCTAATTGATGAATTGACTGATCTCACGCTCCTCGATGACTTTAAGCTTTTTATTGCAATGACACGCTGATCTGATAAATATGCTTTTGTAAACCATGTGGTGCCCCCATGGCCGATGATACATGTAGGATCAAAGTTGTTTGTTGCCTTCTCTAGATCTTCTAACGAGAAAATCTTTGTATTCTCATTAGTAGTTCCATAGAACAATATCAACATTTCTAGGAGAACCTTGTTTCTTCTGGAAATAGTTCTTAGGTAGTTCCTTTTGAGCATTTTTTTTACATCTACGATTGTGAAATAGTACACTGAAGCTCGGAAGAAGAATGTTGGAACCACATGAATACCCAATAATTATACATGTAGGCATTAAGCTCTTTTAAGTTTCTGCTCTATTTTGTCTATCATAAATGTAACAAGAATATGGTCTTACCTAACAACAGAGGTTGTTGCTTATCTTGGCACGCTACATTTTTATTGGATCATACTCAATCTTGTGAGGACACTTAGTACAACTGAGTCTTCCTTTGTATTATGGCAGATCCCTTTACAAAGCTCCATAAAAGCACCTAGGGAAGAACAAAGTGGTCGAAAACAACTATATGGTGTTCATTGGTGGCGGAAGGAGAAATAAACTTATACATTTCTCTTTTTGAATTCATGGTGCAATTTCTGTGTTCGCATCTTTTCCAAGCGGCCCAATTGTATGTTTTAGAAAATTTTGTAGAGGGAACTTGTCCTGAAGTGTCGACATGCTATCATGTGAGCAAATGAAATTTGGACAGATGGCCGCCTTCAAGGTATCATAGG
Organism: Triticum aestivum; assembly: GCF_018294505.1. Lineage (NCBI taxonomy): Eukaryota > Viridiplantae > Streptophyta > Magnoliopsida > Poales > Poaceae > Triticum > Triticum aestivum. The sequence continues at coordinate 625,461,105 of NC_057807.1, forward strand.
TCCATCAAAGTGGACATTAAGGATGAGAAACATAGTAGTAATTTCCGAAATATGATATTTTGGTCAACATATACAAATTAAATTAAGTTTAAAAAACTGCAAAATGGATTTTAGAATTAATGATGGTTTGATGATGATAAGTTTAAAATGAATAAAAATAATTGGAAATCCACAAATTTTATTTTCCGGTTGTTCTTGATAGCTTTTGATTCTTATACCTTTGGACTAAGGCGTAGCCTAGTGGTGGGAAGGGGCTGATGCCTTCCCACCCACCCAGGTTCAAGGCATGGTACTTGCAATTTGGATTTGTTGCACCAATTAAACTGTAGGGGGTTCCCTTACAGTATTTCTGTCAAAAAAATCTTGTTCTAATATATGTTGCATTTTTTGTTATAAACTAGATCCATTTTGGAATCTAGGGAATTCAAAATAAAGTCATGTTTTCTTTTCTAATTTATTATTGTTGTTATTAGTATATATTCAGGCTTTTAAGTGTCATTCTTCTTCAACTTTTTAAATGAATATAGTGTGGGTGGGTTTGCCATGAGTTGGAAACCACCACCATGTTGTCAGTCAAACTTCTTAGAGTGGGTGAGGGGTCAAATCTTCGGTGTTAAGGATGCTAATGGCCACTCCCTCTGTTAGAAAATATTTGAAGTTCTAGGTCTGTCTTAACTAACACTTCTTTAAGTTTGACAAAGTTTGTAAGAAAACTTACTAATAAACACAACATCAAATGTATATAGCACGAACATATATTTTAGGACCACGATAACCACAAAACTTGTGGTGGTTAAGCTTAAACACCTCCATTCTCCCCATTAATTACATGCATGCATGCATTAGAAGAACCCTTCACTCCTCCCACATGCACTTCTCTCTCTCTATTTACATTTTGAAAATCCAAAATGTTTTGTAGGTCAAACATCGATTCAATTCAAAAACTGTTTTCACATAAAAATTCATCGCGGTGGGACCTTTGAAGCTAGATCCCATGTTGATATGTTCTGAATTTTTTTTGTGGGTCAAAAGTTATCACGCATGGGCTACATAAGTTACCAAACATATGGTATACAAGTTATCCTACTATTTTTCAAATAAGTTATCAGGGTATGTTTGTCAACAACTTTTTTCCCTTTGGTCAATATTACCGTGGTGTTTGCAATCTTTGTATATTACCATGTTATTTTCACATATGTTACTGGGGTATGTGTTCCAACAACCCCCCCCCCCCCCCCCCCGCCTTGTCAATGTTATCGCGGTGTCTTTATGTAAGTTATCACATATGCGGTTCATGTATTACCACACTATTTTCACATAATTTACCGGTGGTATGTTTTTCAACAACTTTTTCCCCTTGGTCAATATTACCATGGTGTTTGTACATAAATTATCAGGTATGCGATTCGTATATTACCATGCTATTTTCACATACAACTTCTTCTCCCTTAATTAACGTTATCGTGATGTTTGTATGTAAGTCATCAGGTATGCACTTCATATATTACCATGCTATTTTCACATAAGTTGGCGGGTTTATGTTTTTCAACAACTCTTCCCTTGTCAGATATTACCATGGTGTTTGTACGTAAATTATCAGGTATGCGATTCGTATATTACCATGCTATTTTCACATAGCTTATCAAGGTTTATTTTTCAACATTTTTTCCCACTTGGTCAATGTTATCGTCGGGTTTGTACCTAACTTATCAGGTATGCAGTTCATACATTACCATGTTATTTTCACAATTTATCAGGGGTATGTTTTTCAATAATTTTCCCTCATTGATCAATGTTATCGCTGGTTTTTACTAAATCAATACAATAAAATCTTTATCAATGATCCCTAAAAATATATCAATTGTCATGGAAAAATCACTACCTCCTTTATTGACATCTCGCTTTTTGGCTGGAGTTGCTGGCAGGGAGCGCAACTCTTCCTCGCATGACCTAAGCGGAGCCGACGCGTCACACAAATCGATCAACAATCTGCGTTATGCCCCCCCAACAAATCCAATCGCCAAAAGACAAAAGGTTGTTCTATTCTTGCTACTTCCTGAGACGTGATGCCTCCATTAAGATTTTCCTTTTTTTCTGACTCGGCAAGGTATGTACGTGATCAAATCGTCAATCTTTTTTCAGTCAAATCCAATCGTCAATCGATCGATCAATGATTCAACCCAACTCCTATTTGGGGCTCTCAGCGCCAGTTATAGGCTTATTCACAAACCAACGCACACTCCCCTCTATCATGGGCTTAGCCTATTTAGTTTTTTCCCTTTCTTTTAACCTTCGAAAAAATATGTGTGCGCCGACTGAGATTCGAACTCCAAACCTCAACGTTAGTTCAAGCAGCAGTAACCAACTCAAAAAGTTCTTTGTTGTGCGAACTTGCTTCCTTTTCCACTTCTTTAAAGGTAAATGTAATGCTAAAAATTAAAGCAACACATTCCCAGTTTGGTTTTCTTTTGTTTTTCTATTTGGTTGGTTTTTCGTTGGGTTTTTCTGTTTTCGCTTTCTATTTTTCTTTCCCTTATATATTTTTCTAATTCACAAACTTTATCCAATTTCATGATTTTTTCAAATTTGTAAGCTTTTTCTTGTTATGCAAACTTTTTCGAAATCCATTTTTTTGTCAAATTCATGAATTTTTTCAAATTCTTTTTTACATGCACAAACTGTTTTCAAAATAAAAAAACACTCTTCAAATTCGTGAACTTTTATTTCCAAATTGATGACCATTTACCAAATCTGTGAATGTTTCTCAAAATCCATATTTTTTTGACTTCGTTAACTTTTTTCATACTTCCAAAATCCATGAACTTTTATTATTTTTTCCAAAAATCCATATTTTTTTGACTTTGTCAACTTTTTTCATACTTCCAAAATCCATGAACTTTTATTAGAAATTGATGATGTTTTTAAATCCGCAAACTTTTTTTTGAAGCCTTTAACTTTTTCTCAAATCCAAGAATATTTTTCTGAACCCTCCACACTTGTTTGAACTCGTGAATATATTTTGAGTTCATTAATTTATTTTCAAATCCATGCACTTTTTTTCAAACTACTGAATAGTTTTCAAAGTCATTATATTTTTTAGTTTTTTTTCAAATTCACAAATTTTCTGACCCCTCAAACTTTTCCAGGTTGTGAACTCTCTTTCAAATCCGTGAACTTTTTTTAATCCCGCAAACTTTTTGAACTTGTGAATTACTAAGAGTTCATGAACTTGTTTCAAATCCATGAAATTTATGTGAAATTCCGATTTTTTTTTCAAATTTATGATCTTTCAATCATGTTAGTTTTTTTTTTCAAATTTCATGAACCTTTCTAAAATTTGCCAACTTTTTTCAAATTCATGAATTGTTTTAGATCCTCAACCGTGAATATTTATTAAAGTCCACAAAAAAATTTCAAACTCTTCAATTTTTTAATCTACAAATTCAGGAACATTTATTCAATTTCATGAAAAAAAAATCAAATTCAAGATTTTTCAAATTTGTGATTTTTTTTCAAATCTATGGACATTTTTCATCTCACAACTATTTTGAAAGTACTATAAAAACCGACTGGGTTTTTCCGACCAACTGCAATTATTTTCTGAAGAAACTACTCGCTTCGTTCCATAATATAATATCAATTTTGCAAGTTGTTTTACCTTGTAAAATGATCTTATATTATGGGACGGAGGAAGAAACTTCTTTTAGAGAAAGAAAGAAAACCTAGCCGGCGAAAGCAAGCTAGCGGATGAGCCAGCTGACGCTATATCGGGCCACGACCCGCTAGAATCAAGCTGAAGGTAGAAGCAGATGGGCCGTCCCATTTAGAGGTCTAAAACATGAGCGCGTGAAAAAAAATCGCGAAAAAGACCCGAGCTAGCGAGGGGTCAACTCGTGATGCTCTGCTCGTGAAGGGAAGAAGCTGACCAATCAAGCTAGGTCTACTGAGTTGTAAGCAGCGCAAGAATTTAAAGTTACGGACATCTTTTGAAAATTTCCAAATATAATCAAGAACAATAAATAGAAATTCTGAACAAAATTTGACAAACCAGAACACTTTTTGAAACCATGAACAATAATTTTCTTAAATGTGAATAAAATTTGAAATTCTAACAAACTTTTGAAATGTGAACAATTATTGAAAAGATGAACAAATTTTTTCAAATTCCATAAAATGAACAATTAAAAAAAATACACATCATACATTTTTGTAATATATGTTAACAACTTTTAAACACATACTGAACAGTTTTGTGATATATGTTGAACACATTTTTAATATACATTGAACATTTTGTAATATAAGTTGAACAATTTTTAACTACACAATGAATTTTTTTGTGATATAAACTGAACAAAATTTTAATATACATTTAATATTTTTTAAATATGCGCTGGACAATTTTTATCTACACATTGGACATTTTTGTGATACATGCCGAACAATTTTTGAATACATAATGAACATTTCTGTTATGTACGTTGAACAAATTTTTAATTGTGAACAATATTTTAAAACCGTGAATTTTTCTGAAATCGTTATTTTTTTGAAAACAAAGGATAGAAAATAAAAATGAAATGGATGAAATAAAAATAGAAAAATAAATAAATAGAAAATGAATCAGAAAAGAAAAATAGAAATAAAAAAAGAAAACAAGCAAAAAATCAAAAATGTCGTAAACGACAAAACCTTCTGGAAAGTTCTGAAAACCGGTTTGCCTTGCACTGCTTTAAATGCGTGAAGTCGGCCGGCCCGTCGCGCGCCGGTGCTTCAGCGAAGCCGCTACTCCCCGACGCACGCGTGCGTCAAATAGCACTCTTTGCATTGCTTCAGCGAAGCCGCTACTCCCTGACGCACGCGTGTGTCAAATAGCACTCTTTGCACATGTCACTTGTCGCAATATGTGAGTTTATCTTTTTCATATATTTAATTTTTCTCGCGTCAAGATTTTCAAAACTAGATAGCATGTTGATAGGTTTCGATGATTTTTTTTCATGAAAAAACTAGACAAAAAAAAAACAAGCCAGGAGCAGTTATTTTTCTTTCTGAAGAGGCACGACTATGCCTCTCGCGGAAGCAAATCCATGCCTGCACAAAATTTTAATCTCCGCCTCTCACGAAAAAAAGGGAAAACATGTTTCTTTTCGTTTCCAAGAGACACGACTGTGCCTCTCGTGGAAGCAAATCCATGCCTCTATGAGAAGTAAATATGTACATCTCATGAAAGAAAACAAAAAGAAAACGCGTTTTTCCCGTTTTCAAGAGGCACAGTCCTCATGGAAGCAAATCCGTGTCTCCATAAGAAGTAAATATATGCCTCTCGCAAAAGGAAAACAAAATGAAAACACGTTTTTTTTTCTGTTTTCGAGTGTGCCTCTTACGGAAGCAAATTCGTGCATTCACGGGAAGTAAATCTGTGCCTCTCGAGAATGGAAAAAATGTGTTTTTTGGCGCAATTTTTTCCCGAATAGTTCTTTTTGTCCAAAACCTAATAAAAACCAGGGGAAAACCAAAAGGCCAAAAAAAAATCATCTACAAGCCAGAAATGTGTGCGGAAAATAAAATAAAAAAACAAACTTTGAAGGGAGCGCCCATCGCACGATATGTGGCGGCGGCTAAGAGCGCGCCAAGTGGCGCACTCTCAGCCCACTCCAAATAACCCTTACCCCCCCCCCCCCCGAAAGAGTACTCCTTCGTTAGTTGCTCCTGTCAAATAGGATTTACCGTTTCCTAGGATGTCGCTGCTCTGGGCGAGGCCCAGCAGGATTTCTTTCCGCAGCACATTGCACATACGTGGTGGGGCCCCCTCGTCTTGGGAGCCCCGGGCCCTTCCTGCCCCTAAGGGCCGGCCCTGTATAGAACCATCCCGTCGCACACTGTAGGAGGTCGCGCGCACGCCCTTGTCGCCGCACCTCATCTCGCGTTTAGGGGGAATCCAGAAAGAAAATGGAAGGAGGGTTCAAAGTTAATGATGAGTAAATTAAGCACCTTTTAGAAGAAAAAAGAATTTTTGTCCTAATCCTTTTGTGCAAATAAGCTCAAACTCTACCATATTGCTACTGGTCATATGTACTATTTACTGTAGTTTTTGAGATTTTTTAGAAACTATCAAATTGTGTACCAAAATTTAGACCAGTTGCGAAAAGTAGCTATTATATACCAGTTCCTTTGTCGAAAGAAGCTCAAAATTTCCCATATTCATACTAGTCACATGAGTTTTCTCAGATTTTTTGAAAGAAGTCAAATTTTGAGGCAAAAAATGTTATTGCCAATCGAAATAGCCAATACGTGCCAAATACGAGCTCAAAACGATGAGATTTTGCAAAACCAATACTAGTAAGTAGTAACATGTTTGGTCACACCTCAAAGTTTTGAGTCAAAATCATACACTTTACACACCAATACATAAAGTACTAGAGAAGCAACAAAAATGAATACAAAACCAATGATGTCAGTTTTGCTTCTCACCAATGCTACTGTAGAACTATATAGATTATATGCTTAATGTTCCAGCGCCATGCCATATGTCCGAAAGTAGCTAGTTTATTGGTGAAAAAATAGTTGTATACAAAGTTGACTGTTAGAACTAGGGGAAAAGTGAGATAAACCTCTTAAGCAATCACATTATACTCACGAGGCAAGTGAGCTCTCTGTTCGCTCTTCTTCTGGAATTGTATCATGATCTGATCATCATGAATACTTTTGAATATCCTTTTCTCGAAGTGGCATACCATTAAGTCATTGGACCAATCATTTAAGATCTTATTGCACAAATCTGTTTTGATGATCTTCATTGCTGAAAATATTCGCTCAATGGATGAAGTTGACACAGGGAGAATCAATGTCAACTTGATGAGGTGCAGACTAAGGGATAGCCTAGTGGTCGGAAGGGGTTTATGCCTTCCCACCCACCCAGGTTCAAGGCATGGCACTTGCAATTTGGGTTTGTTGCACCAATTATACTGTAGGGGGTTCCCTTACAGTCTTTCTATCAAAAAAAACTTGATGAGGTGATATACCAATGGGAAAGTTGCATGTTTTGTTGATTGAACCATCAAACCAGCAAGGGTGGAAACATATGAACATCAATTAAATTTCCCACTTCTCCTGATATTTCTAAGGAATCTTGGAAGGTGAAATCTTAGCAACAAGCAACGAGTTTATGTAAAATCATCCGCATAAATTTTAGCAAGTCGAATAAGTTTGTCAACATTAAACATTGCAAGTCATTGGCTGGATACAAGACATGCAATCCACTAACTCGGTGTTAAATTCATTGAACCGATGGTTCATCTTGGTGATAGTTGCATCAATAACAGTGTAGAATATGCTAACTTTGAGATAATAATGTCTGAGTCACCTTATTTTTTATGCGAACAGATTGACCCATAGCTCCAACAAGATCATCCATATTTGGCACATCAATGCCATGTTCCTCACAAAAGATTTTGGCTTGGTTGCATAATGACTCATATCCAGTGTCCCTCATATCTTGCAAAGTTTCTTTCACATCCAAGATCAAATGCATGGCTTCAACATCTTGATTCTTTCTTTGCAAAGCTTGTGATAGAATATTTGTGGTTTGCAACAAGTTTATCAAGAATAGCATGATAAACACAAATTGGAAACATTCCATCTTTATGATCAAACCTGAAGCTACACCTTGACAAGTGTGTTCTCGTGCATCGTCAGCCACGATTTCTAGCACATCCACAGCCGCATTCCACATTTTGTAAATACGAAGCAAGGTTCTAAGATGTGAGCCTCAACGAGTAGCTCCTAGTCTAGATAGGTTAGTTTCTTAACGTAACCTAGTTCTAGCTGAGATCTTACCATGCTCCATCAATTTCATCAAATAATCATGATGCTTTGCAAGTAATGCATATTTATCTTGCAAGATGAACCCACCCGTGTCACTATCAAGGGGAGATAATTAAAGAAATCAGCAATAACTGGACAACATCGAGCAACTATGACAACTACCAACTGCAATTGATGGGTAAAGTAGTGAGCATAGAAAGCATATGGACTCTCATTTCGAATCAAATTTTGCAAATCATTGAATTCACCTCTCATATTTGAAGCCCCATCATAACCCAACCCACATAGTCTAGAAATAGGCAAGCCATGGTAAGATAACACATCAGCCAAGGCATCTTTAATTCCAATAGATGTAAAATCAGAGATGTTCTTAATTGCAAGAAATCTCTCCTAAAGCACCACATGATCATCCAAAAAAATGCACATTTGGGGAGCTACGACTTAAAACTACACAAACTAACAACAAATGTAAAGATTGAGAACAATGCAAATTCATATGCATTACCTCAAAATCACTGCCATTTGCTACTTTATTGAGCAATCTCTAGCCTCATCGAATAGAACTAAAAAAATTCTTATGTCCAAGCTCACTCTTGATGACTTTGGTTACCTCCATTGTGAAACATGCACAAGGTCCTTTTGATATCTCCACATATCATAAGTGCATTACCTTGCCCCTTATCAAATGCCTCCTCCACATCATTCCTCTTGCACTTGTACCAGTTCAAGAGCTCCCTAAAATCCCCTTTGTTCATTGAATTGGAGGATTCATCATGTCCATGAAAAGCTTCTCACTGTGCTGTGAGATACCTTGCACAATCCAATGATGCAGTCAAATGGATTTTTTGTAGGCTATCTCGGACTCTTTGTTGTAAACACGGAATCTGGTTGCCACATTTAGCCTTTGAGTGTTGAAATCGTCACACAAGACTATATCATTGTTTTGGCAACTAGATGGCTAGCCAATATGTTTCTGAAAATTTGCCAAAGTTGTTTTCCAACGATGATAACCATCATTTCCAAATGTAGCGGCCTATGATGGTTTCTTAAAGAAAATAGTGGAAGCAAAAGGCAGACTTCTTTTTCACACTATATTCCAACCAATCGAACCTCTCTAGCCATTGTGGTTGAAAAGATCTCCTGATGGGACCATCCAATGTGATTTCAAAATTATGCCATTCAATTTTGTTTCTTCCTTTCAATAAATAAGATCTTCTAACTTCACTTCAAATTTCAGGGGCGTAATCCTCTACTGGCATTCAATCTGTCGGATCACAAAAAAATTTGACTTGGGTGAAATTCTTGGATAAGAAAACTTGGTGTTGGTGGTTGGTTTGTGCTCTCAATCGTGGGGGTTCATGCTCTCGTTTGAAGGAGCAATAGTGCTCTCCTTTGAAGGAGGGATAGTGCTCTCATCGGTTGGGGGACTACTGCTCTCATTTGTTGAAGGGGGTTCAAGTTCAGAATTTAGGTTGCTTAGGGTTCAGTAAAATAACAGGGGGGAGGGGTGTTCGAACTGCTTGCAAACTAGTTGTGCAAAGTCTTTCTTTTCATTTATGTAAACAAACATATAGATAATTCACAGACTATAACTAGAACTAAACTGGGAGGGCATCTATGCTAATGGAATTCTGAAAATAATAATGGTAGGGGAAAAACAACCTTTGGGCATTGGGCGACTTGACGAGTCGGTGCGCTCCTAGCTTCCCCTGCATTCTGGACGCCCCAAGCGGCTGAGCTCTTAATGCAGGGCTCCACGGCCGGCCGGTGAGCTCCCAGACTGCCTCATCCTGTCTAGTTGGCTCTGGCGGTGTCGGTGGCGCCCTGGCAACGTGTTGACCCTGTCGGCGGCATGACAGCGTGCTCTTCGGTGGCGGCTAGGGTCGCGGTCCGGCTGGGGCTGGGTCAGGCGTGCTCGAGACGTGTTGAAGCATTGATGGAGACTTGTTGCGTTTACATGGGCTGAGCAGATGGGCCTATGTTTTTTGGGCTGGGCTGCACTAATGGGTAGTAAAAAAATTATCCAATTTTGGAGGGCAGGCTTGAGCCCACCCAAGCCTGCGCCTTGGATTCGTTGTTGCTTGTAGGGAACCAAACACATGCCATCATCATCGCCCCTCCGGTCCTCACCTGAGCCGGTAAAACCTTGTTTTACTAGACATTTGGGAAGTTGTCATGCTAAGGTTCAATAGGACCAGCGCACCGACACAACAACCCTCACTGATGACAAAAGGCGTAGATCAGAAGGATCCAGTATGTAAACACACGAACAAAGACAAGATCCAAGTAGACCCACCAAAGACAAACATAGACCGAATCAAGTGAGATCTGCCGGATATACACATCCACACGCCGTTTGTCGGTGGGAAACGACAACTATGGGATCACGAGAATCCCTACTACGGTTGCGGGGCGCGGGGTTGTGAGAAGAGCAGGATTAGTAACCAGCACAAGGATCGTTTACCCAGGTTCGGGCCGCGAGGATGCGTAAAACCCTAGTCCTGCTTTGGTGGATGTATGGAGTGTTCTTGAGCTCTTGAACTAGCTATGGGCATTGTGTGGTTCAAAAGAGCCGAATCCTTCTCCAGTATGCCATGGGCCTCCTTTTATAGGCGAAAGGGGCTGCCACAGTGGCACACAGGAGGTGGAAAGGCCTACAGTGCTACGAGCTTATCGCTTGTATTATAGGACAAGACGCATTTAATGCGTAGCTTAGGTGTCCCCTCGCTTTATAGGGGACGGGGGAGAGGCCCATCCCGTCCGTCACCGCTCCTCCTCGCTTTGACACACGCCCTGGCCAGTGATGCATGCGGCGCCATGTAGGCAGGTAGGCAACTGAGGTGGCGCGTTGGTGGAGCCTCCACGAAGATCTGCATGCCGCCACCCAGTTGTGTGCTGAGTTGGTCTGGGAGCTGCATGTTGCCACACAGGTGCCTGCCCAACTGGTTGGGCTGGCAGCTGCATGCGAACGGCGGTGGAGACTTGGTTGGTGCGGGCTTGGCAGTGGCCCCGCTGATGCCCCTAGCAAGGGTCTTGCCGGATGGACCGGCAAGGGTCTTGTCGGGTGGCCCGGCAAGGGCTTTGCTGTGGCGCGCTGTCATCCCCGGCAAGGATCTTGCCGGGGGTCTTGTGGGTTTCTTTGGTAAGAATTTGGACGAGGATTGTTGCCTTCCAATCCTCATCTGACCTTGAATGTTCTTTGTCTTCACAAAGATCTGCATGCCACCATGGAGGTGCCTCCCGAGCCCTGGCCCAACGTAGTTGATGATGTTGGAGACCGTGGGTTCAAGGGTGGCTCACTCCGTTGGTGTGGGCGAACCGCCCCGGCAAGGGCCTTGCCGGGGCTGCCGAGGCTGCCCCAGCAAAGGTCTTTCCAGGGAAACCTGCTTCGTCCATCTGCACTTTGTGTCCTTGGTCCTTGATATTGCCTTGTTTGTCTCGTGCCTTTGGCTTCTCTCCGGCTTCCCTCCTTTGCCCTGCTATGTGTGGCCGTGGCACGTGGCTCTGACTGCCCGTGCACAAGTAAAGGGGTCAAAAGGAGAGCCCCTACTTTTGTACACTGACAGGAGCCCCCGGGCCTGGGCCACACATAAGCACAACACGTTGTTGGGCCAATCCCAGAACGGTGCACGGGCAGGCAGGGCAGATTTCACCGCGGTAACTGTTTTGTCTTCTGCACTTCCCCACAACCCACGTTGAATGCACGAAGTGGGGGTCGCGCGCGTGTGCGTGTCCAAAGCACGCTGGCGTCATCTTGTGGTGGACAGTAAAGAGGCGGCTTTGCGTGTCTCCTTGAAGCCACATGGCCACTGCTCATTTACTGCCCTTACTCGGGAACCGTCGCTCCACCTGTCCCATTGCGCCCGTCTCTCGCACCACGTTCGCTGCATGCATGATGCAGAGTGAATGACAGGTGCGCGGGATACGGGAAGTCGCGCGCGCGTGGGATGATTCCCACGCGCCTTTAATTGAGCGGGGAGGGCGGTCGACGGCCCCGCCCGTTGTCACTTCAATGGGCCGGATTGGCCGAGCGGGGCGGCCGAGCCTTGCCCCCGCCCCTTTATAAAGAGGGGAGCGGGAGGAACAGTGCCTCGCAATCCTTCGTCATCCGCTTCTCCCCATTCTTGCTTCCTCATTCCTTCCGTCATGGCGAGGGGGCGTGGCGACGCTTCATCGGTGGCAGCGAGGGTCTCGGCTAGACAACGCATCACTCCTCCCCAAGAGCTCGTGGCGGCGGAGCCGGCTGATACGTCTCCAACGTATCTATAATTTATGAAGCATTCATGCTATTTTATTATCTGTTTTGAATGATTACGGGCTTTATTATACACTTTTACATTACTTTTGGGACTAACCTACTAACCGGAGGCCCAGCCCATACTACGATTTTTGCCTATTTCAGTATTTTGAAGAAAAGGAATATCAAATGGAGTCCAAACGCAATGAAACCTTCAGGTGCGTGATTTTTGGAACGAACATGATCCGGGAGACTTGGAGTACAAGCCAGGGAAGCTTCGAGGAGGCCAGGAGATACGAGGGCGCGCCCACCCCCTGGGCGCGCCCCCCTGTCTCGTGGGCCCCTCGTGGCTCCCCCGACCAACTTCTTTTGCCTATATATTCCCATATACCCTAAAACCATCAAATAAGAAGATAAATCGGGAGTTCCGCCGCCGCAAGCCTCTGTAGCCACCAAAAACCTCTCGGGAGCCTGTTTCGGCACCCTGCCGAAGGGGGAATCCATCACCGGTGGCCATCTTCATCATCCTGATGCTCTCAATGACGAGGAGGGAGTAGTTCACCCTTGGGGCTGAGGGTATGTACCAGTAGCTATGTGTTTGATCTCTCTCTCTCTCTCATGTTCTCTCTATGGCATGATCTTGATGTATCGCGAGCTTTGCTATTATAGTTGGATCTTATGATGTTTCTCCCCCTCTACTCTCTTGTGATGAATTGAGTTTTCCTCTTGAAGTTATCTTATCGGATTGAGTCTTTAAGGATTTGAGAACACTTGATGTATGTCTTGCCGTGCTTATCTGTGGTGACAATGGGGTATCACGAGATCCACTTGATGTATATTTTGGTGATCAACTTGCGGGTTCCGCACATGAACCTATGCATAGGGGTTGGCACACATTTTCGTCTTGACTCTCCGGTAGAAACTTTGGGGCACTCTTTGAAGTACTTTGTGTTGGTTGAATAGATGAATCTGAGATTGTGTGATGCATATCGTATAATCATGCCCATGGATACTTGAGGTGACAATGGAGTATCTAGGTGACATTAGGGTTTTGGTTGATTTGTGTCTTAAGGTGTTATTCTAGTATGAACTCTATGATAGATTGAACGGAAAGAATAGCTTCATGTTATTTTACTACGGACTCTTGAATAGATAGAACATAAAGGATAACTTTGAGGTGGTTTCGTACCCTACCATAATTTCTTCGTTTGTTCTCCGCTATTAGTGGCTTTGGAGTGACTCTTTGTTGCATGTTGAGGGATTGTTATATGATCTATCTATGTTATTATTGTTGAGAGAACTTGCACTAGTGAAAGTATGAACCTTAGGCCTTGTTTCCTATCATTGCAATACCGTTTACGCTCACTTTTATCATTAGTTACCTTGCTGTTTTTATATTTTCAGATTACAAAAACCTATATCTACCATCCATATTGCACTTTTATCACTATCTCTTCGCCGAACTAGTGCACCTATACAATTTACCATTGTATTGGGTGTGTTGGGGACACAAGAGACTCTTTGTTATTTGGTTGCAGGGTTGCTTGAGAGAGACCATCTTCATCCTACGCCTCCCATGGATTGATAAACCTTAGGTCATCCACTTGAGGGAAATTTGCTACTGTCCTACAAACCTCTACACTTGGAGGCCCAACAACGTCTACAAGAAGAAGGTTGTGTAGTAGACATCACCGGCCGTTAGAGGGAGGGGGAAGGGGCAAGGTCGAGGCCGTCGCGGCGCTCAAGGGAGAGGAGGACGGGGAGGCAAATCGGCCTCGCCTCCGCCAGCGGCCCCTCCCCCGGTGGAGAGCCACATCGGGGATAACCCTTATGAGTTCTTCATCAGGCTGCGCCAGCCGCCGCACCGTCGTCTTCGCCTCCCGACCCCATTCGCGCGGGAGATGGATCTGGATCCACCGCAGGCATTGCGGCTGCATATGAGGGGTTGTGGGAACAGCGGCACATGGGCCAATGTCGAGTTCCCCGCCCCTCACGTCATGTATCTTCGCCGAGGGTGGAAGACTTTTGCCCGTGTCCACAGCTTGACGGTGGGGCTCGTTCTCTGCTTCAAATTAATGGAGAACGGCCTGCTCTCCGTCAAGGTCTTTGGAGATCTTGGAACTCGCCTGAAGTGCTGCGTGGAGAGCTCCTCCTCCTACGGGAACACTTCCTCAACCGAGAGTGATGAGGAGGACAGCGGGGCAGATGACGGGGACGAGTCCGACTAGGCGTCGGACGCCCCGCGCCTGGGCAGGTGCGGCAGCAGCAACATCTACACCTGGCCGCTCCTCCAGCGGGATCTACCGGGGGAGGGGCCAGCTCCTTGAACTTCTCGGGGCCGTCTCCTTGGGCGGCTGGCGTAGGGAGGCCGGAGAAGGCGAAGAAGGAGGATGGCGGGCCGTCAAGTCGGAGTACGCGGGCACTGACGCCTTCATAGCGTATGGACGGACCGCTGCCTCATCTTCCAGCTCTTCCTCCGGTGCCACCACTGCCGACCCTCTCCTAGGCGACCGCCGACATGTTCTCCTGGCGCCTTCTGCTGCTCGTACCTTGCCTAGGTGCCCCTTTTTTTCCTTTTCGCTTCCTTGACCTGCCTCCTGAGGAGAGGGACAAGAAAGGGACTACGGGCATCTTATCTCTTTTCAGTCTATAAGCCTTCAGGCCTTTGTTAAATTTAGAGCTTGTAATCCCTTGCTCATGTTTTTCATTCCGTATGAACTATACTTTTACGGGATGTTTTTAATGAAAAAGGGATGTTTGCCGGGTTTTTCGTTCGTGGGTGAACCCCGCGACAAGGAGCGAATCCTTGTTATTATTTAAGATAAACGTTTTTCGCCCGGCAACAGGCCCTGCCGTCCCCCCACTTTGCTCGACCTTTCTCACGCCCTTGGTGGAGGTAGGGATGAAGCGGGCTTTGGCCCCTCATTCCACTTCCTTGCTGCCGCGACTACAACCAAATTCGGACCCAAGAGACAATCCTTGGGTACGGAAAAAGGGGAGCATGGCAGCCTAGAAATAAAACGAGGATTCACATATCCCAGTCCATAACGAAATGCATGATAGAGGATAAAAGACTTATCTAGATCTGCAGCCCCCGGCAACCTTGGCTTGCCGTGGGTGGATCCTTGTACTTGCAACCCCCGGCAACTTTGGTTTGCCGGGGTCGGGACGTCGGTCTGTTCCCTTTCTTCCAAACAGCTCGACAGAAGTGCTCATGTGCCCTGCGAACCAAAGAAGACAGAAAAGAACGGAGAGACACGCACTTGACCCCTAAGCTAGGGGTTAGCCGCTGCCAAGCACTATCAACATTAACCGAGGAAGAGACTCGACCTAGCATGAATGCTATAACTTAGGGCACCCGCGCTTCATTTATTTATGCTCAGGGTCTGCGCCTGGTTTTGTACAAAGGGTCACATGCCTCACCGGCAAGGCTGGTACAAAAGGTGGCTTGCCGAGAGGCCCGGCAGCCGCGCCTTATGGGTAAAACTTGCAAAGATGCTTGATGTTCCAGGAGTTGCTCATTGGAATGGCATCTTCGGTCTCCAGGCGGACTGCGCCAGGCCTGGTGACTCGTGTTACCCGATAAGGGCCTTCCCACTTTGGCGTCAACTTGTTGGAATTCTTGGCCGACTGAACGTGCCGAAGAACAAGGTCGCCTTCCTCAAAGCTCCGGGCATGAACCTTGCGGCTATGGTAGCGGTGCAAGGCTTGCTGATAGCGTGCTGCTCTCACAGCCGCCCGAAGACGATCTTCCTCAAGGAGCGTTGTGTCACCTTGCCGCAATCGCTCTTGCTCAAGCTCATCATAAGAGAGCACTCGAGATGACCCATATATGAGTTCCATGGGGAGAACTGCTTCTGCCCCGTAGACCAGGGCAAAGGGTGTCTGCCCGGCGGCTCGATTTGGCGTCGTTCTCATCGACCAAAGTACTGCCAGAAATTCGTCAATCCAGCGCCTTCTACTCTTGCGCAGCCTGTCAAAAGTCTTCGCTCTTAAGCCTCGCAGAACTTCATCATTTGCTCTCTCCGCTTGGCCGTTGCTCCGTGGGTGTGCCACAGAAGCGAAACAAACCTTGCTGCCGAGATCCTGAATGTATTGCATGAAGGCATGGCTTGTGAACTGTGTGCCGTTGTCGGTGATGGTCCTGTTGGGTACCCCAAAACGGCAAACTAGTCCCTTGAAGAACTTGATGGCTGACTGCGCTGTCACCTTCCTCATTGCTTGCACCTCTAGCCAGTTTGTGAACTTGTCGATTGCAACATACAAGTACTCAAAGCCCCCGACGGCACGAGGGAAAGGGCCCAATATATCGAGCCCCCAAACCGAGAAGGGCCAGGAGAGAGGGATGGTTTGAAGGGCCTGAGCTAGTTGATGAAGCTTCTTTGAATGGAATTGGCACGCTTCACACTTGGTTACTAGTGTCGTCGCATCCTGGAGGGCAGTGGGCCAGAAGAAACCTTGCCGGAAAGCTTTGCCGGCAAGGGCCCTCGACCCTATGTGGGAGCCACATATGCCTCCATGTATCTCTGCCAACAGCTCTAGTCCTTCCTCCCAGGAGATGCACTTCAATTTCACCCCATTCGGTCTTTTTCTGTACAATACGTTGTCAATGAATTGGTACAGAGCAGACCGGCATGCTACTCTTTCTGCCTCTTCCTGCTCCTCAGGAAGCTCTCCTCTTCGGAGGAATCGGACGGTGTGATGCGCCCATGCCGGAGCCTGTGGCTCGACGAAAAGGACCAAAGGCATCTCTTCTGCCACGGGAGCGGCCGTCTCTACGGCCATGGCCTGAGGCCCTACCGGAGTCGGTTGCCCCGCGGCAGGATCAACATCCATGGCAACATCTTCGCCAGCGGCTTCAAGGAGCTCGGTGGGGAAGTACTTGCCGGGGCCTAGATTCCTCCGCTTGCTCTGCCCGGTTGATGGTTCGACGGATGGTTGAGTTAACCGAAGCACAAAAGTACCTAGTTCCACAGGTAGCTTGAGGGCAGCGCGCTTTGACAGGTAGTCGGCGGTGTCGTTTTCCGTCCGAGGGACGTGCTCTGCTTGTATACCGTCAAAGCGCTCCTCTAGTTTCCTCACTTCATCCACGTAAGCCTCCATCAACGGGCTTCGGTAATCTTTGTTGATCTGCCTGGCGACGAGCTGCGAGTCGCCCCTGACGATGAGCTTTTTGACTCCGAGGTCCGCCACGATCCCGAGACCGGCAAGCAAACCCTCGTACTCGTTGGTGTTGTTAGTTGACATCTCCTGGGGAAAGTGCATTTGGATGACATACTTGAGGTGCTCTCTAGTGGGTGCGACAAGCAGCACACCAGCACCGGCGCCTTGCAACGAAAAAGCCCCATCAAAGTACATGATCCAGTTGCAGATCGTTTCCTTGTCGGGGAGAGCGGTCTCATGTACCTCTTTGTCGGGCGTCGAAGTCCATTCTGCAACAAACTCCACCAAGACTCTGCTCTAAATCGTCGAGGTGCTTTCGAACTTTAAACCGAAACTCGACAGCTCCAGGGCCCATTCCATGATCCTCCCCGTTGCATCCGGGTTATGCAGTATCCGTTGCAATGGGAGGCGGGTGACTATGGTCATATCGTGCGCTTGGAAGTCATGACGCAGCTTCCTCGAGGCCATAAGGAGGCCGAAGAGCAATTTTTGCACATCTGAGTACCTTGACCTAGCCCCCTGCAAGAGGGAGCTGACGAAGTAAACTGGGTGCTGCACCATTTTCTTCTTCTACGCCACTTCACCCGGTCACGCGGGCCCTATCGCACTGGCGTCAGCCTCCGCCGGGGACTTAGTCTTGCCGGGACCGAGCCCTTCTAGGGAGGGTTCCAGCTCACCATCCATTGACTCTGCCGCTGCCACTGCCTCTTCGTCGACCTCTCTTGCGCCATTAGTGCGGCGCTAACGACCTTATTCGTTGCCGCTAGATATAGCAGCAACGGTTCTTGTGGTTTGGGCGCAACCAGCACTAGGGTAGAGGAGATGTACTTCTTCAAATCCTGCAACGCCGCCTCGGCCTCCGGGGTCCAATCCATTCGGCCCGTCTTCTTCAAGATCTTGAAAAAGGGAAGGGCATACTCCGCGGACTTGGAGATGAATCTGCTCATGGCAGCAACACATCCAGTGAGCCAACGCACGTCCTTGATCCGTTTGGGTGCCTCAATCTGCTCGATGGCCTTGATCTTATCTAGGTTTGCCTCAATCCCGCGCCGCGACACAAAGAACCTGAGAAGCTTGCCGGACGGGACACCGAAGACACACTTCTCAGGGTTCAACTTAAGGTTGATCCTGCGCAAGTTTGCAAATGTTTCCTCCAGATCTTGCACAAGTGTTGCTCTGTCCTTGGTTTTTACCACTAGGGCTGGAAAAAAAGCTCGAAGCTCGCGAGCTAAACAAGTAGCTCGTGACTCGGCTCGAATCGACTCGAACTCGAAGAATAACGAGTCGAGCCGAGCTTTAGTTTAAGATCGTTTATAGACCAAGTTAAACAAGCCAATCTCACGAGTACTCGTGTAACTCGTTAGGCTTGATACAATAGATCAGCCACTCCCAATACAAAGAAAGATCAGCCACTAAACTGCCTACGTCCCAGGCGCACAACCCAAGGCCAAGCAGTTGAAGGCCTAGCCTCCTAGGAGACTCACACGTTACAAGAAAATTACAATTGTATAGTGATATATATGTTTAATATATACATAATCATTTTTTATCATATTTGAGGGCTTTATGTTTATATCTTAAACGAGCTTAACAAGCTAAACGAGCCAGCTCGCGAGTTATACGAGTCGAGCCAATCTTGGGTTTGAGCTCGTTATAGTAACAAGTCGAGTCGAGCTAGCTCGTTAACGAAACGAGCTCTAGCGAGTCGAGCCGAGCTGGCTCGACTCGGCTCGAATTCTAGCCCTATTTACCACTATGTCATCCATATAAGCTTCCATATTTCTATATAGTTGGGGCTCAAAACCAATTTGGACTGCCCTTGCAAAAGTTGAGCTAGCACTCTTCAACTCGAAAGGCATCCATAAAAAGCAATACGTATCACATGGGGTGATGAATGCTGTCTTCTCCTCGTCTTCTTTCAACATGAAGATCTGGTGGTACCCGGAGTAGGCGTCGAGGAATGATAACAGGTCACACCCAGGCCAAATGTTCATAACGCCTGCATCTGCTCCTGCAATAGGTCTGTCACCTAGAGGTGCATAAAGGACATAGTTCTTCTGTGCAGAAATGAGGATAAACCTCAGATCACGGACCTAGTCCGTATCATAGCTACTAACATCTTTCAACATAATTTTCTCTAGGAACATATAAAAACATAGGGAAGCAACAACGCGAGCTATTGATCTACAACATAATTTGCAAAATACTACCAGGACTAAGTTCATGATAAATTAAAGTTCAATTAATCATATTACTTAAGAACTCCCACTAAGACAGACATCTCTCTAGTCATCTAAGTGATGACGAGATCCAAATCAACTAAACCATGTCCGATCATCACGCGAGATGGAGTAGTTTTCAATGGTGAACATCACTATGTTGATCATATCTACTATATGATTCACGCTCGACCTTTCGGTCTCTGTGTTCCAGGCCATATCTGTTATATGCTAGGCTCGTCAAGTTTAACCTGAGTATTCTGCGTGTGCAACTATTTTGCACCCGTTGTATTTGAACGTAGAGCCTATCACACCCGATCATCACGTGGTGTCTCAGCACGAAGAACTTTCGCAACGGTACATACTCAGGGAGAACACATATACTTTGATAATTTAGTGAGGGATCATCTTATAATGCTACCGTCAATCAAAGCAAGATAAGATGCATCGCATGCAATCAATATAAGTGATATGATATGGCCATCATCATCTTGTGCTTGTGATCTCCATCTTCGAAGCATCATCATGATCACCATCGTCACCGGCGCGACACCTTGATCTCCATCATAGTATCGTTGTCGTATCGCCAATCTTATGCTTCAATGACTATCGCTACCGCTTAGTGATAAAGTAAAGCATTATAGGGCGATTGCATTGCATACAATAAAGCGACAACCATATGGCTCCTGCCAGTTGCCGATAACCCGGTTACAAAACATGATCATCTCATACAATAAAATTTATCATCATGTCTTGACCATATCACATCACAGCATGCCCTGCAAAAACAAGTTAGACGTCCTCTACTTTGTTGTTGCAAGTTTTACGTGGCTGTTACGGGCTGAGCAAGAACCGTTCTTACCTACGCATCAAAACCACAACGATAGTTTGTCAAGTTGGTGCTGTTTTAACCTTCGCAAGGACCGGGCGTAGCCATACTCGGTTCAACTAAAATGAGAGAGACAGACACCAGCCGGTCACCTTTAAGCAACTAGTGCTCGTGGCGGTGAAACCAGTCTCGCGTAAGCGTACGCGTAATGTCGGTCCAGGCCGCTTCATCTCACAATACCGCTGAACCAAAGTATGACATGCTGGTAAGCAGTATGACTTATATCGCCCACAACTCACTTGTGTTCTACTCATGCATATGACACGCATAAAGCCTGGCTCGGATGCCACTGTTGGGGAACATAGTAATTTCAAAAAAATTCCTACGCACACGCAAGATCATGGTGATGCATAGCAACAAGAGGGAAGAGTGTTGTCTACATACCCTTGTAGACCGTAACCGGAAGCATTAACACAACGCGGTTGATGTAGTCGTACGTATTCACGATCCGACCGATCAAGTACTGAACGTACGGCACCTTCGAGTTCAGCACACGTTAAGCATGATGACGTCCCTCGAACTCCGATCCAGCCGAGTGTTGAGGGAGAGTTTCGTCAGCACGACGGCGTGGTGACGATGATGATGTACTACCGACGCAGGGCTTCGCCTAAGCACCGCTACAGTATTATCGAGGTGAACTATGGTGGAGGGGGGCACCGCACACGGCTAAAAGATCAAACGATCAATTGTTGTGTCTATGGGGTGCCCCTGCCCCCGTATATAAAGGAGCAAGGGGGGGGGGGGTGCAGCCGGCCAAGGGGAGAGGCGCGCCGGGAGGAGTTCTACTCCCACCGGGAGTAGGACTCCCCCCCTTTCCTAGTTGGATTAGGACTTGGGAGGGGGGAAAGAGGAGGGAGAGAGGAAGGAACGGGGGGCGGCGCCCCCCTCTCCTTGTCCTATTCGGACTAGGGGGAGGGGCGCTTGTCCCAGCCCTGGCCGCCTCTCCTCTTCTCTGTAAAGGCCCACTAAGGCCCATTAACCTCCCGGGGGGTTCCGGTAACCTCCCAGTACTCCCTTAAAATCCCGATTTCACCCGGAACACTTCCGATATCCAAACATAGGCTTCCAATATATCAATCTTCATGTCTCGACCATTTCGAGACTCCTCGTCATGTCCGTGATCACATCCAGGACTCCGAACAACCTTCGGTACATCAAAACATATAAACTCATAATAACTGTCATCGTAACGTTAAGCGTGCGGACCCTACGGGTTCAAGAACTATGTAGACATGACCGAGACACGTCTCCGGTCAATAACCAATAGCGGAACCTGGATGCTCATATTGGCTCCCATATATTCTTCGAAGATCTTTATCGGTCAGACCGCATAACAACATACGTTGTTCCCTTTGTCATCGGTATGCTACTTGCCCGAGATTCGATCGTCGGTATCTCAATACCTAGTTCAATCTCATTACCGGCAAGTCTCTTTACTCATTCCATAATACATCGTCCCACAACTAACTCATTAGTTGCAATGCTTGCAAGGCTTAAGTGATGTGCATTACCGAGAGGGCCCAGAGATACCTCTCCGACAATCGAAGTGACAAATCCTAATCTCGAAATACGCCAACCCAACATGTACCTTCAGAGACACCTGTAGAGCACCTTTATAGTCACCCAGTTATGTTGTGACGTTTGGTAGCACACAAAGTGTTCCTCCGGTAAATGGGAGTTGCATAATCTCATAGTCATAGGAACATGTATAAGTCATGAAGAAAGCAACCACAACATACTAAACGATCGTGTGCTAAGCTAACGGAATGGGTCATGTCAATCACATCATTCTCCTAATGATGTGATCCCGTTAATCAAATGACAACTCATGTCTATGGCTAGGAAACATAACCATCTTTGATCAACGAGCTAGTCAAGTAGAGGCATACTAGTGACAATCTGTTTGTCTATGTATCCACACATGTATTATGTTTCCGGTTAATACAATTCTAGCATGAATAATAAAAATTTATCATGATATAAGGAAATAAATAATAACTTTATTATTGCCTCTAGGGCACATTTCCTTCAGTCTCACACTTGCACTAGAGTCAATTATCTAGTTCACATCACTAGGTGATTTAACACTAATATTCACATCTGTATGTGATTAATACCCATAGTTCACATCGTCATGTGATCAACACCCAAAGGGTTTACTAGAGTCAATAATCTAGTTCACATTGCTATGTGATTAACACCCAAAAGAGTACTAAGGTATGATCATGTTTTGCTCGAGAGAGAAGTTTAGTCAACGGGCCTGTCACACTCAGAGCCGTATGTATTTTGCAAATATTCTATGTCTTCAATGCTCTGCATGGAGCTACTCTAGCTAATTGCTCCCTCTTTCAATATGTATCCAGATTATGACTTAGAGTCATCTGGATCAGTGTCAAAAAACTTGCATCGACGTAACCCTTTATGACAAACCTCTTGTCACCTCCATAATTGAGAAACATATCATTATTCCACTAAGGATAATTTTGACCAATGTCCAGTGATCTACTCCTAGATCACTATTGTACTCCCATGCCAAACCAGGGCAGGGTATACAATAGGTCTGGTCCATAGCATGGCATAATTTTATAGAACCTATGACTGAGGCATAGGGAATGACTTTCATTCTCTTTCTATTTTCTGCCGTGGTCGGGGTTTGAGTCTTACTCAACTTCATACCTTTGCATCACAGGCAAGAACTCTTTCTTTGACTGTTCCATTTTGAACTACTTCAAAATCTTGTCAAGGTATATACTAATTGAAAATCTTATCAAGCGTCTTGATCTATCTCAATAGATCTTGATGCTCAATATGCAAGTAGCTTTGCTGAGGTCTTGCTTTGAAAAACTCTTATTCAAATACTCCTTTATGCTGTCTAGAAAATTCTACATTATTTTTGATCAACAATATGTCATTCACATATACTTATCAGAAAGGCTGTAATGCTCCCACTCACTTTCTTGTAAATACAGGCCTTTCAAAAAGTCTGTATAAAACCATATGCTTTGATAAATTCATCAAAGCATATATTCCAACTCCGAGATGCTTGCACCAGTCCATTGATGGATCGCTGGAGCTTGCACATTTTGTTAGCACCTTTAGGATTGACAAAACCTCTTAGTTGTATCATATACAACACTTCTTTAAGAAATATCCATTTAAGGAAGTCAGTTTTGACATCCATTTGCCAGATTTCATAAAATGTGGCAATTGCTAACATGATTCGGACAGACTTAAGCATCGCTGCGAGTGAGAAAATCTCATCGTAGTCAACACCTTGAACTTTGTCAAAAAACCTTTTTCGACAAGTCGAGCTTTGGAGATAGTAACACTATTATCAGTGTCTGTCTTCCTCTTGAAGATCCATTTATTTTCTATGGCTTGCCGATCATCGGGCAAGTCCACCAAAGTCCATACTTTGTTCTCATACACGAATCCCATCTCAGATTTCGTGGCCTCAAGCCATTTTGCGGAATTTGGGCTCATCATTGCTTCCTCATAGTTCGTAGGTTCATCATGGTCTGGTAACATGACTTCAGAATAGGATTACTGTACCACTCTGGTGCGGATCTTAATCTGGAAGATCTACAAATTTTGGTAGTAACTTGATCTGAAGTTTCATGATCATCATCATTAGCTTCCTCACTAATTGGTGTAGGAATCACTAGAACTAATTTCTGTGATGAACTACTTTCCAATTCGAGAGAAGGTACAATTACCTTATCAAGCTCTACTTTCCTCCCACTCACTTCTTTCGAGAGAACCTCTTCTCTAGAAAGGATCCATCTTAGCAACGAATAACTTGCCTTCGGATCTGTGATAGAAGGTGGACCCAATAGTTACCTTTGGGTATTCTATGAAGACGCACTTCTCCGATTTGGGTTCGAGCTTATCAGGTTGAAACTTTTTCACCTAAGCATCGCAGCCCCAAACTTTAAGAAACAACAACTTTGGTTTCTTGCCAAACGACAGTTCATAAGGCGACGTCTCAACGGATTTTGATGGTGCCCTATTTAAAGTGAATGCAGCTGTCTCTAATGCATAACCCCATAAAGATAGTGGTATATCGATAAGAGACATCATAGATCGCACTATATCTAATAAAGTGCGGTTACGACGTTCGAACATACCATAACGTTGTGGTGTTCTAGGTGGTGTGAACTGTGAAACTATTCCACATTATTTTTTATGAAGGACAAACTCGTAACTCAAATATTCTTCTCCACGATCAGATCATAGAAAACTTTATTTTCTTGGTACGATGATTCTTCACTTCACTCTGAATTTCTTTGAACTTTTCAAATGTTTCAGACTTGTGTTTCATTAAGTAGATATACTCATATCTGCTCAAATCATGTTGTGAATGTCAGAAAATAACGATACCGCCACGAGCATCAATACTCATTGGACCGCATACATCAGTATGTATTATTTCCAATAAGTCACTAGCTCGTTCCATTGTTCCGGAGAACAGAGTTTTGGTCATCTTGCCCATAAGGCACGGTTCGCAAGCATCAAATGATTCATAATCAAATGATTCAAAAAATCCATATTTATGGAGTTTCTTCATGCGCTTTACACCAATATGACCCAAACGACAGTGCCACAAATAAGTTGCACTATCATTATTAACTTTGCATCTTTTGGCATCTATATTATGAATATGTGTATTACTACGATCAAGATTCAATAAACCATCCACATTGGGTGTATGACCATAGAAGGTTTTATTCATGTAAACAGAATAACAATTTATTCTATGTTTTAGATGAATAATCGTATCGCAACAAACATGATCTAATCATATTTATGCTCAATGCAAACACCAAATAACATTTATTTAGGTTCTACACTAATCTCAAAAGTATAGGGAGTGTACGATGCTGATCATATCAATCTTGGAACCACTTCCAACACACATCGTCACTTCACCCTCAACTAGTTTCTGTTTATTCGGTAATTCCTGTTTCAAGTTACTAATATTTAGTAACCGAACAAGTATCAAATACTCAAGGGCTACTATAAACACTAGTAAAGTACACATCAATAACATGTATATCAAATATACCCTTGTTCACTTTGCCATCCTTCTTATCCACCAAATATTCAGGGCATTTCCGATTCTAGTGACCATTTCCTTTGTAGTGTAAGCACTCAGTTTCAGGCTTTAGTCCAGCTTTGGGTTTCTTCGTGGGAGTGACAACTTGCTTGTCATTCTACTTGAAGTTCCCTTTCTTTCCCTTTGCCCTTTTCTTGAAACTAGTGGTTTTGTCAATCATCAACACTTGATGCTCTTTCTTGATTTCTACCTTCGTCAATTTCAGCATCACGAAGAGCTCGGGAATCGTTTTCGTCATCCCTTGCATTATAGTTCATCATGAAGTTCCAGTAACTTGGTGATGGTGACTAGAGAACTATGCCAATCACTATCTTATCTGGAAGATTAACTCCCACTTGATTCAAGCGATTGCAGTACTCAGATAATCTAAGTACTTGCTCACTAGTTGAGCAATTCTCCTCCATCTTTTAGGCGAAGTATTTGTCAAAGGTCTCATACCTCTTGACACGGGCATGAGTCTGAAATACCAATTTCATCTCTTGAAACATCTTATATGTTCCATGATGTTTCAAAAATGTTTTTGTAGTCCCGGTTCTAAGCCATAAAGCATGGTGCACAGAACTATCAAGTAGTCATCATATTGAGCTAGCCAAACGTTCATAACGTCCGCATCTGCTCCTGCAATAGGTCTGTCACCTAGTGGTGCATAAAGGACATAATTCTTATGTGGAGCAATGAGGATAAACCTCAGATCACGGACCTAGTCCATATCATAGCTACTAATATCTTTCAACATCATTTTCTCTAGGAACATATAAAAACATAGGGAAGCAACAACGCGAGCTATTGATCTACAACATAATTTGCAAAATACTACCAGGACTAAGTTCATGATAAATTAAAGTTCAATTAATCATATTACTTAAGAACTCCCACTTAGACAGACATCTCTCTAGTCATCTAAGTGATCACGTGATCCAAATCAACTAAACCATGTCCGATCATCACGTGAGATGGAGTAGTTTTCAATGGTGAACATCACTATGTTGATCATATCTACTATATGATTCACGCTCGACCTTTCGGTCTCCGTGTTTCGAGGCCATATCTGTTATATGCTAGGCTCGTCAAGTTTAACCTGAGTATTCTGCGTGTGCAACTGTTTTGCACCCGTTGTATTTGAACGTAGAGCCTGTCACACCCGATCATCACGTGGTGTCTCAGCACGAAGAACTTTCGCAATGGTGTATACTCAGGGAGAACACATATACTGATGTATGGTAGAACCCTAGGAAGGACCTTTTCACACTTGGAGGGGGAAAATGGAGAGAAACCACAAGAACACAAAGATGAACACAAAGGGACAATCACTCCAACAATTCCTGATTACACATCCACTAGAGTAACAACACAAGATCCACAAGTCTCAAACACAATCAAAGGAAAGATACAATGGCAAAGTTCATCCCAAATCCAAAGGAAGAGGGATCTTGGTGGTAGCCTTCTCCCAATGGAGGTCTTGAAATCCTCAAGGATTCTTCCCTAATGGGGTCTTGATCCTCAAAGAGGGAAGGTAATGAAGCAAAGCTCACCAAGATATCATCCAATACTTTCCTAACCCTAAACATGGCCCTAGGTACGAATTACATAGGCTTGGGGTCGAAGGAGATGAAGGGGAGTCGGAGATCCCATCTCAGCCGGCCATCCTGGGAGGCCCGTGCGCACGGGGTAAGTTGGGCCCGTGCGCACGGGGGTCCTGTGGCACGGTACAAGCTCGTGCGCACGGGGTGCTCCAGCGCCGTGTTCCTATGTAGCCCGTGGGCACGGGGTCTCTGGGGCCCGTGCGCACGGGGTCACCTGGGACATGCTGTTTTGCGGCTGCTGCACTCCTTCTTGATCCTTATGGCCTTGGGGCGGTTCTCCTTCTCCTTGGGGATGCTCCTGAGCTCCTTGGTGATGTTCCACTTCATACCTAAGGATGCATATCATATTTTGGTGAGGTAGTATACATGTTCCATTTGTGTCCATATGCAAGTCTAGTAGGAAGGAGTTCACCTTGGTTTCCAAAACACGTGCTCTAGCTCTTGTCATGGGTCCTTGTGGGGGTGGATGTGTTGATGTAGAGTCCATGGGGATGATGGAAGGATGCTCCGCATCATCTCCCCTCCCTTCGAAAAGATCCGACCTCGGATCAAGATCTTCATCACCATGGAAAGGCGAGAGGTCTTTGACATTGAAGATGTCGCTCACGTTGTACTTGTCTCGTGGGAGTTCAACATTGTAGGCGTTGACGTTGACGTTGAGCTTGGTTGCTAGTCGATGTACGTGGCACTCGATGATGTTTCTTGTATCTTCATGCATCTTCTTGATGTTCTTCTTGATCAACACGCAAAGTAGATTGGATAGTGTACGGTTTGTCACCTCCATTCGGCCGTCGGTTTTAGGATGGTATGTGGATGAGAACAAGAGCTTGCTTCCGAGCTTGGCGCATAGAGCTTGAAATTCCTGCAAAAGAGATTGAAACACCAAAGGTAGCTCGTGGGTGGTGTTAGTTTTTGGTTCTCCATCCTTGCACACAAGGACAAAGTGCATCACGCTCGATGGGTTATCACACAGTTCTCTCATCTCACTTTTTGTGGCAAATAGTATGAGGTTTTCTCTCTAGGCGAAGAGGCGCTCAAGTTTGGCTTGTTGCTCTCACTCATGTTTTGGTGGATCACTTTATCACTCTTCTCTCTATGGTGGGCGGCTTGCTTTTCGTCTATCACTTGACTAGGAGACATAGGTCGTAGCACATATTCTTTTCCTTTCATCTTGAAGCTATAGTGATTGGTACGCCCATTGTGGACGACACCACGGTCGAATTGCCATGGTCAACCAAGAAGGAGGTGGCAAACGGTCATTGGGACCACATCACATTCCAAAGTGTCTTCATATGCACCAATTTTGAAGGATACTTGGACCGTATGCTCAACTCGTATATTGCCGGAGTCACTAAGCCATTGAACCTTGTAGGGGTGCGGGTGCTTCCTCTTGACCAAGTGAAGCTTGAAGCATAGTTCTTCGCTTGCCAAGTTGTGGCAACTACCTCCATCGATGATGACCTTGACGGAACTTCCATTGATGCCTGCCTTGGTGTGGAAGATATGGCATCGTTGGTCTTCTTCTTGTTGATGTTGAAGTGTCAAGACCTTGGAGACAACGAGAGCGGGGCTCGTATCTTCATCACAAAAGACTTGTTCATCTTCATCCTCGTTCACGCACCGGTGCATGGCCACTTGCTCAATAGCTTCTATTTCATCTTCACTCATTGAGTCGTAGGTGCCATCGTCGTTGAGGAGCATGGTGCACTTGTTGATGCATTGGAAGGACTTGTGGCCTCGGCCGCCACATGTGAAGCACTTGAGTGTACTTGTCTTGACGGTCTCATCGGTCGGAGTTGAGGAAGAAGCACGCGGCTTGTAGTTGCTTGTAGTAGGAGGAAGACGACTTGAACTTGATGAAGGATTCTTGTATGATGTCTTGTCGTCGGTGCTTGGAGAAGGCTTGGTTGACGTAGATGTTGTAGGAGTTATTGAAGCTTGATTGTTGGAGAAGCCGTATGTCTTGGAGGAGTACTTGAAGTCATCTTGTACTTGACGTCCCACCTTGGTCGCTTGATGTAATAGCTTGATGAGGTTGGAGTAGGGTTGGAAGTCGGTAATCTTCTTGATGGGGTGACTGAGTCCATTCAAGAATCGTGCCATTGTTTGCTCATCATCTTCCTTGACATTGGCTCGAATCATGGCTATTTCCATTTCCTTGTAGTATTCTTCAACACTCTCTGTTCCTTGCTTGAGGAGTTGTAGCTTCTTGAAGAGATCACGGTTGTAGTAGGTGGGCACAAATCGTGCTCTCATGACATCCTTCATTTGATCCCAAGTGGTGATTGGAGGGTCACCTCTTGCTTCTCGGCGCTCAAGGACTTGTTCCCACCATATGAGCACATAGTCTTGGAACTCAAGTGATGCCATTGCGATCTTCTTCTCTTCCTCATAGTTGTGCAAATGAAAGATTTTGTCGACCTTCAATGCCCATGAGAGATATTCTTCCGGATCATTGCTTCCATTGAACTTGGGCATTGTGAATTTGAGTTTTCCATATCGTTGCTCTTCATCTTGATAGCGGTTGCGATATCTCTCTTGCCTTGGAAAGTCCTCGAATGCTCGTTCCTCATGATGTCGCTCTTGGTGTGGAGGAGGGTCTTGAATCACTTGTTCCACTTGGTGTCGCTCTTGTTGCACTTGAGGTTGAGGTGGAGCTTGACGAACTTGGGGAGGAGCTTGAGAAACTTGACGGTGCACACGTGGTTGATAGTTCCTCTCTTGTATTTCTTCTCGCAGGGCTTCCTCTTGATTCCGCCGTTCGCGATTGCGGCTGGCGATGGCTCGACTTGTTTCTTGAAGGGCACGTTCCGCCTCAATAGCTTGTGCTTCTCGTTGTTGTTGTTGAAGATGTTGAGCCTCGGCGTTTTGTTTCTCTTGGTGTAGACGCGCTCGTTCTTATTCTTCTTAACGACAAAGACGTTGTCGTTCTTGAGCTTGAGCAAAAACGACTTGATTTGCTTGAGGACGAGGGACTTGTTCATCGACTTGCTCTTGGGAATGTTTGTCGTGTAGTGGATCTCAAGATGCATGACGGTCTTGACGCGCAGCTCGTCGAAGTATGGTCGATGACGGTGTGCTTGAGCCGGAGGAGGTGTCGTCGGAGTGTCGACTTGAATGGCTCCGTCTTGAGTAGGAAGAAGTTTTAGAATGCCGGTTAACCAACAAAGCTCGGATCTCGTCCATTCTTGCATCGTTCTCTTGCTTGTGCGCGTCGAGCTTGTTGTCGAAGTAGTCGCGTGTTCGTTGCTCGGAGAGTCGTAAGTCGGTGGCGAGGTTGTCGATGCGGTCATTAATGGCTTGTTGCTCTTGATGTAGAGCTCGTTGTGCACCAAAGAGGTGGCTCTTGGTGACGAAGGATGACATATCGTCGTCTTGCTCGATGAAGAGTGGGTTGGTAGAGGAGCTTGGCCTATCCATCATAAGAAAGTGGTGGTGAGTAGGAAAATGAGAGAACAAAACCAAAGTTATCTTTTCCGAAGATTGTGGATGTAACAAGTACGATCCCACATGATGTTACAATAGGGGAATTGGTACCGGGAATTGTTTCTCACACCTACAAGTAAATGGTCTATGGAGGAGCTTGGTTAGGAAAGACACAAATAATTCAAGCAAATGTTAGTCGAGATGTTGATAAAGTTGAGAAGATTCACAAATGGCAAATAAGACAAATAGATCAACCTCCCAATATAACACGAGGAACACACACATGGAAGATAAATGGGATCCGCACAACCAAGGAATGAGCTCGAAGATATCGAAACACGGGAAAATCTCTTGTCGTACGGATACTAGAGAGATGCTAGCTCGATTGCACCAATGGGCTAGATACGCTAGTGCACCAACCTAATAGAGAATCTACTCGTCTCACTATCCCAAGTATGCAAATGTATGTGGTGACCAAGATGATGCACATATGCGAAGGCTCGATGCTATTGCTTATAAGCTCTTTGCTTCTCTTCTCTTTTGCTTAAAAGCTTTTTATCTCCTCTTTTTTTCTCACTATGCCATGATGCTTGATATGCGAGCCACACAACGAGATAACAAGTAGTAGATGCACGGGATGGACGGAACACTAAATGGTGCACTAAGATGTGGCCCGGCAATACTCAACAAGCTAGTCTCGATGGGTAAGCTATGAAAAATGGCTCAAAGCTATCAAGTTAATGGCAAGGGAGTACAAAGTGTCGTCGAGGTTACCGTCCTTGCTTACGGTCGAAGATGATCTTGTCGAAGTCAAAGTGTTGTCCAAGTCGATGATTGGTGGCGATGATGTTACCAAGTTGTGCCTAAGTAGCCGAAACACCTTAGGACACAAGAGAAATCGCAACCGAACACTCAACAAACACGTGGAATGGTGCGGAAGAACACGAGGGATGGTTGTGAAACAAAAAGAAGAAAAACAGAAAATGGCCAAAAGTTTCTGGATGGCCCGTGCGCACGGGGTAAGTGAGGCCCGTGTGCACAGGGTCCCGTGTGCACGGGGTCCCGATGGCCCGTGTGCACGGGGTCTCGTGAGAGCGGATGAACTTCTGTGATTTCGTGGGGATTGCAAGTTTTTGGCCAAATTCCAGTGGGGGATGGGTGGGGATGATGGTGGAGGGGTAGATCCACTTGCCAAACACCAAATTTGTGGATCAAATCAACCAAATCTCACAAGATCAACAAATTGCAAGAAAAATTTTTGGGGCTATTTTTGGTGGGGATTTTCGGATTAGGACGAAAAATAACAAAATGAAGCTAGAAAGTGGAAGGTAGGGACTCCAAGATGTGAATCAACGTGGCTCATGATACCATATGATGTAGGGTAGAACCCTAGGAAGGACCTTTTCACACTTGGAGGGGGAAAATGGAGAGAAACCACAAGAACACAAAGAGGAACACAAAGGGACAATCACTCCAACAATTCCCGATTACACATCCACTAGAGTAACAACACAAGATCCACAAGTCTCAAACACAATCAAAGGAAAGATACAATGGCAAAGTTCATACCAAATCCAAAGGAAGAGGGGTCTTGGTGGTAGCCTTCTCCCAATGGAGGTCTTGAAATCCTCAAGGATTCTTCCCTAATGGGGTCTTGATCCTCAAAAAGGGAAGGTAATGGAGCAAAGCTCACCAAGATATCATCCAATACTTTCCTAACCCTAAACATGGCCCTAGGTACG
This sequence comes from Triticum aestivum, assembly GCF_018294505.1. NCBI lineage: Eukaryota > Viridiplantae > Streptophyta > Magnoliopsida > Poales > Poaceae > Triticum > Triticum aestivum. The sequence goes on from NC_057807.1 coordinate 625,493,301, forward strand.
AATTATATAGGCTTGGGGTCGAAGGAGACGAAGGGGAGTCGGAGATCCCATCTCAGCCGGCCATCCTGGGAGGCCCGTGCGCACGGGGTAAGTTGGGCCCGTGCGCACGGGGGTCCCGTGGGCACGGTACAAGCCCGTGCGCACGGGGTGCTCCAGCGCCGGGTTCTTGTGTAGCCCGTGGGCATGGGTTCTCTGGGGCCCGTGCGCACGGGGTCACCTGGGACATGCTGTTTTGCGGCTGCTGCACTCCTTCTTGATCCTTATGGCCTTGGGGCGGTTCTCCTTCTCCTTGGGGATGCTCCTGAGCTCCTTGGTGATGTTCCACTTCATACCTAAGGATGCATACCATATTTTGGTGAGGTAGTATACATGTTCCATTTGTGTCCATATGCAAGTCTAGTAGGAAGGAGTTCACCTCGGTTTCCAAAGCACGTGCTCTAGCTCTTGTCATGGGTCCTTGTGGGGGTGGATGTGTTGATGTAGAGTCCATGGGGATGATGGAAGGATGCTCCGCATCATATACTTTGATAATTTAGTGAAGGGTCATCTTATAATGCTACCATCAATCAAAGCAAGATAAGATGCATCACATGCAATCAATATAAGTGATATGATATGGCCATCATCATCTTGTGCTTGTGATCTCCATCTTTGAAGCACCATCATGATCACCATCATCAGCGGCGCGACACCTTGATCTCCATCGGAGTATCGTTGTCGTCTCGCCAATCTTATGCTTCAACGACTATCACTACCGCTTAGTGATAAAGTAAAGCATTATAGGGCGATTGCATTGCATACAATAAAGCGACAACCATATGGCTCCTGCTAGTTGCCGGTAACCCGGTTACAAAACATGATCATCTCATACAATAAAATTTTGTCATCATGTCTTGACCATATCACATCACAGCATGCCCTGCAAAAACAAGTTAGACGTCCTCTACTTTGTTGTTGCAAGTTTTACGTGGTTGCTACGGGCTGAGCAAGAACCGTTCTTACCTACGCATCAAAACCACAATGATAGTTTGTCAAGTTGGTGTTGTTTTAACCTTCATAAGGACCGGGCGTAGCCATACTCGGTTCAACTAAAATGAGAGAGACAGACACCCGTCAGTCACCTTTAAGCAACTAGTGCTCGTGGCGGTGAAACCAGTCTCGCGTAAGCGTACGCGTAATGTCGGTCCGGGCCGCTTCATCTCACAATACCGCTGAACCAAAGTATGACATGCTGGTAAGCAGTATGACTTATATCGCCCACAACTCACTTGTGTTCTAGTCGTGCATATGACATGCATATAACCTGGCTCGGATGCCACTGTTGGGGAACATAGTAATTTCAAAAAATTTCCTACGCACACACAAGATCATGGTGATGCATAGCAACAAGAGGGAAGAGTGTTGTCTACATACCCTTGTAGACCGTAAGCGGAAGCGTTAGCACAACGCGGTTGATGTAGTCGTACGTCTTCACGATCCGACCGATCAAGTACTGAACGTACGACACCTCCGAGTTCAGCACACGTTCAGCCCGATGACGTCCCTCGAACTCCGATCCAGCCGAGTGTTGAGGGAGAGTTTCGTCAGCACGACGGCGTGGTGACGATGATGATGTACTACCGATGCAGGGCTTCGCCTAAGCACCGCTACAGTATTATCGAGGTGAACTATGGTGGAGGGGGGCACCGCACACGGCTAAAAGATCAAATGATCAATTGTTGTGTCTATGGGGTGCTCCCTGCCCCCATATGTAAAGGAACGAGGGGTGGGGGGGTGCGGCCGGCCAAGGGGAGAGGCGCGTCGGGAGGAGTTCTACTCCCACCGGGAGTAGGACTCCCCCCTTTCCTAGTTGGATTAGGACTTGGGAGGGGGGAAAGAGGAGGGAGAGAGGAAAGAATGGGGGGCGCCGCCCCCCTCTCCTTGTCCTATTCGGACTAGGGGGGAGGGGCGCGCATCCCAGCCCTGGCCGCCTCTCCTCTTCTCCGTAAAGGACCACTAAGGCCCATTAACCTCCCGGGGGGTTCCAGTAACCTCCCGGTACTCCGATAAAATCCCGATTTCACCCGAAACACTTCCGATATCCAAACATAGGCTTCCAATATATCAATCTTCATGTCTCGACCATTTCGAGACTCCTCGTCATGTTCGTGATCACATCCGGGACTCCGAACAACCTTCGATACATCAAAACATATAAACTCATAATAACTGTCATCGTAACGTTAAGCGTGCGGACCCTACGGGTTCAAGAACTATGTAGACATGACCGAGACACGTCTCCGGTCAATAACCAATAGCGGAACCTGGATGCTCATATTGGCTCCCATATATTCTACGAAGATCTTTATCGGTCAGACCGCATAACAACATTCGTTGTTCCCTTTGTCATCGGTATGTTACTTGCCCGAGATTCGATCGTCGGTATCTCAATACCTAGTTCAATCTCATTACCGGCAAGTCTCTTTACTCATTCCGTAATACATCATCCCACAACTAACTCATTAGTTGCAATGCTTGCAAGGCTTAAGTGATGTGTATTACTGAGAGGGCCCAGAGATACCTCTCCGATAATCGAAGTGACAAATCCTAATCTCGAAATACGCCAACCCAACATGTACCTTCGGAGACACCTGTAGAGCACCTTTATAATCACCCAGTTATGTTGTGACGTTTGGTAGCACACAAAGTGTTCCTCCGATAAACAGGAGTTGCATAATCTCATAGTCATAGGAACATGTATAAGTCATGAAGAAAGCAACAACAACATACTAAATGATTGTGTGCTAAGCTAACGGAATGGGTCAAGTCAATCACATCATTATCCTAATGATGTGATCCCGTTAATCAAATGAAAACTAATGTCCATGTCTAGGAAACATAACCATCTTTGATCAACGAGCTAGTCAAGTAGAGGCATATTGGTGACAATCTGTTTGTCTATGTATCCACACATGTATTATGTTTCCGGTTAATACAATTCTAGCATGAATAATAAACATTTATCATGATATAAGGAAATAAATAATAACATTATTATTGCCTCCAGGGCACATTTCCTTCAGTAGCCTCTTTCGATAAGTAAGAGTGTCAAATCCAACGAGGAGCTAAAGGTAGAACAAATACTCTCTCAAGTCCTATCGGCCACTGATACGACACTACGCACGCTTGACGTTTGCTTTACCTAGAACAAGTATGAAACTAGAAGTACTTTGTAGGTGTGATAGGATAGGTTTGCAAGATAATAAAGAGTACATAAATATAAACTAGGGGATGTTTAGATAAATATGCAATAAAGTAAATTTAGCGAGTGTGGAAAAGTGGTGGTAGGAGTTGTGGAATTGTCCCTAAGCAACTGACTATGTTACTAGACCGGCAATCATTATTGCAATTCTATTTGAGGGAGAGGCATAAGCTAACATACTTTATCTACTTGGATCATATGCACTTATGATTGGAACTCTAGCAAGAATCCGCAACTACTAAAGATTCATTAAGGTAAAACCCAACCATAGCATTAAAGTATCAAGTCCCCTTTTATCCCATACGCAAACAACCTACTTACTCGGGTCTGTGCTTCTGTCACTCACGCCACCCACCATAAGCAAATCATGAACATATTGCAAACCCTACAGTGAGGATCCCTCACGCTTGCGCGATACAGCGGGCACAATAGGACAACACCAATAAGAAAACATGCAACTCAAACCAATAATAGCAATTCATCAATCACCGATAGGACAACGAAAATCTACTCAGACATCATAGGATGGCAACACATTATTGGAAAATAATATGAAGCATAAAGCACCATGTTCAAGTAGAGGGTACAACGGGATGCGGGAGAGTGGACCGCTGAATATAGATGGGGGAAGGTGATGGAGATGTTGGTGAAGACGGCGAAGGTGTTGGTGTAGATCACGGTGATGATGATGGCCCCCGGCAGCGCTCCGGCGCCACCGGAAGGAAGGGGGAGAGATCCCCCCTTCTTCTTCTTCTTCCTTGACCTCCTACCTAGATGCGAGAAGGGTTTACCCTCTGGTCCTTGGCTCCCATGGCGTGGGAGGGGCGAGAGCCCCTCCAAGATTGGATCTATCTCTTCGTTTCTGCGTTCTCTGATTCTACCTCTTCACCGTTTCTTTTATATCTGGAGATCCGTAACTCCGATTGGGGTGAATCTTTCGCCCAGATTTTTCTCATAAAATTAGCTTTCTTGCGGCAAAATAAGGGTATCAACCGCATTATGGGTGGCCCACGAGAGTCCAGGGCGTGCCCGAGGGTGGGTGGGCGCGCCCCTATCTCGTGGCCACCTCAGACACTGTTTCACGTTCATTCTTCCTCCGGAAAATCCCAAATATTCCCAAATAATTCTTCGTCCATTTTTATTCCATTTGGATTCCGTTTGATATTGTTTTTCTGCGAAACATAAAACATGCAACAGACATGGCACTGGATCAATATGTTAGTCCCAAAAATAGTATAAAAAGTTGCCAAAAGTATATGAGAGTTGTAGAATATTGGCATGGAACAATCAAAAATTATAGATACGACAGAGACGTATCAGCATCCCCAAGCTTAATTCCTTCTCGTCCTCGAGTAGGTAAATGATAAAAAAGATAATTTTTGATGTGGAATGCTACCTAGCATAATCTTGATCATATGTCTAATCATGGCATGAATATTAAGACACGAGTGATTCAAAGCAATAGTCTATCATTTGACATAAAAAACAATAATACTTCGAGCGTACCAATAAAGCAATCATGTCTTTTCAAAACAACAAGGCCAAAGCAAGCTTATCCCTACAAAATCATATAGTTTGGCCATGCTTCATTTTCGTCACACAAAATGCTCCCATCATGCACAACCCCGATGACGAGCCGAACAATTGGTTCATACTTTTTAACGCGCTTCAGCTTTTTCAACCCTCACGCAATACATGAGCGCAAGCCATGGATATAGCACTACGGGTGGAATAGAATATAATGGTGGAGGTTTATATGGAGAAGACAAAAAAGGAGAAAGTCTCACATCGACGCGGCTAATCAACGGGCTATGGAGATGCCCATCAATTGATGTCAATGCAAGGAGTAGGGATTGCCATGCAACGGATGCACTAGAGCTATAAGTGTATGAAAGCTCAAACTGAAAACTAAGTAGGTGTGCATCCAACTTGCTTGCTCATGAAGACCTAGGGCATTTGAGGAAGCCCATCGTTGGAATATACAAGCCAAGTTCTATAATGAAAAATTCCCACTAGTATATGAAAGTGACAACATAAGAGACTCTCTATATGAAGAGCATGGTGCTACTTTGAAACACAAGTGTGGAAAAACGATAGTAACATTGCCCCTTTTCGTTTTCTTTTTTTTCTTTTTTCTTCTTTTTTCGGTGGGCTTCTTTGGCCCCCTTTTTTATTTAGGCTTATTTGGACTTTCCTTTTTTTTCATGGGGCAATGCTCTATAATGACGATCATCACACTTTTATTTACTTACAACTCAATATTACAACTCGATACTAGAACAAAGATATGACTCTATATGAATGCCTCCGGTGGTGTACCGGGATGTGCAATGATCTAGCGTAGCAATGACATCAAAAAATGGACAAGCCATGAAAACATCATGCTAGCTATCTTACGATCATGCAAAGCAATATGACAATAAATGCTCAAGTCATGTATATGATGATGATGGAAGTTGCATGCCAATATATCTAGGAATGGCTATGGAAATGCCATGATAGGTAGGTATGGTGGATGTTTTGAGGAAGATATAATGAGGCTTATGTGTGCTAGAGCGTATCATATCACGGGGTTTAGATGCACCGGCGAAGTTTGCACCGACTCTCAAGGTGAGAAAGGGCAATGCACGGTACCGAAGAGGCTAGCAATGGTGGAAAGGTAAAAGTGCGTATAATCCATATACTCACATAGTCATAAAGAACTCATATACTTATTGCAAAAGTTTATTAGCCCTCGAAGCAAAGTACTACTATGCATGCCCCTAGGGGGATAGATTGGTAGGAAAAGACCATCGCTCGTCCCCGACTGCCACTCATAAGGAAGACAATCAAAGAAACACCCCATGCTTCAAATTTGTCACACAACGGTTACCATACGTGCATGCTACGGGACTTGCAAACCTCAACACAAGTGTCTCTACAATCCACAACCACCCACTAGCATGACTCTAATATCACCACCTTTATATCGCAAAACTATTGCAAGGAATCAAACATATCATATTCAGCGATCTACAAGTTTATGTAGGATTTTATGACTAACCACGTGAATGACCAATTCCTGTCATCTCTCTAAATAGATATAAGTGAAGCAAGAGAGTTTAATTCTTTCTACAAAAGATATGCCCATGCTCTAACAAATATAAGTGAAGCAAAAGAGCATTCTACAAATGGCAGTTTTCTATGTGGAGAGAAACAGGCAATCCAGACTTCAAATGATATAAGTGAAGCGCATGAAGCATTCTATAAAGCCATACTCAAAAGATTAAAGTGAAGTGCAATGAGCATTCTATAAATGAACCAAGGACTGTCTCATACCAGCATGGTGCATAAAATAAAAGCAAGAACTAAATGCAAAAGATGCTCCAAGACTTGCACATAATGCATGAACGAAACGAATTCGAAAACATACGGATACTTGTTGAAGAAAGAGGGGATGCCTTCCGGGGCATCCCCAAGCTTAGACGCTTGAGTCTCCTTGAATATCTACTTGGGGTTCCTCGGGAATCCCCAATCTTGATCTCTTGCCTCTCTTCCTTTTCCTCATATCGAAACCTCCTCGTTTAGACACTTCATCCACACAAAACTTCAACAGAAAACTCGGTAAGATCCGTTAGTATAATAAAGCAAATCACCACTCTAAGTACTGTTACAAACCAATTCATATTTTGTTTTTGCATTGTGTCTACTGTAATATAACTTTTTCATGGCTTAATCCACTAATATAAATTGATAGTTTCATCAAAACAAGCAAACTATGCATCAAAAACAGAATCTGTCAAAAACAGAATAGTCTGTAGCAATCTAAACATACACCATACTTATGGTACCCCACAAATTCTACAAAAATTATGACAAATAAACAAGTTGTATAGAAAGACAGTGCAAAAGGAATCAGAACCAATTGACATTCCAGCAAAAAATGTAAAATCGTGCACTACAGCCAAAGTTTCTGTCCTGCACCGTACAAGCCAACAAGCATTGTAAACATCCTAAAGGCAAACCTTGGCACATTATTTTTATAATAGGATGGAATTATACAAGGGGATAATTATTTTTGTTGAAAAGTTTCTGTAATCAAGATTCACAAAGTTTTCGCGAGCATGAACAAAGTTCAAGGCTAGCTCCCACTTCAACAATGCTTGTCTTTCTCACTTTCACTTTCCTTTTTGAAAAGTTTTTAGGTTCCCCTCTGTATTTTTTTAAACTATATAAAAGCACTCAACAGAAATAAATGACTCTCTAAAACTTTCGGGTTGTCTCCCTGGCAGCGCTTTCTTTAAAGCCATTAAGCTAGGCATATAGTGCTCAAGTAATGAATCCATCCGGATCCCAAGGTATATCAAAGCCAATTTTAATTAACAATGATTTGTAATTTAGTAGTGAGCACAAAGTAACATATATCATGCAACAACGAAGTCTAAATCTCTTCCTATGCATCGGCATGTCATAAAAGAACAATTCATGCACACATAGTAAAGGCCAATGCATAGTATAAACAGTTTCTTACAATTTTATCGTATTGGAAACATAGAGAGGTGGAGATAAAGTTCCTCTCTCATAATAATTGCAAGTAGGAGCAGCAAGCACATGCATATTTCATTTATCAAAATCATCATGTGCAATGGTAAAAGGCAACCCATCAATATAATCCTTAATAAGCACAAACTTCTCCGATATAGTGTAGTAGGGAGAATTCAAAAAGATAATAGGACTATCATGCATGGGTGCAATAGCAACAATTTCATGTTTAACACAAGGAACTATAGCAAGTTCATCTCCATAAGCACAATTCATATTGGCATCTTGGCCACAAGCATCATCAAAAAGGGGTAATTCAAGAGAATCAACGGGATCATAACAATCATCATAGCAATCATCCTTCGGTAAGCACGAAGGGAAACTAAACAATGTATGGGATAAAGAGTTACTCTCATTAGAAGGTGGCCACGGGTGATCAATCCGCTCTTCCTTCTTTTGTTCTTCGCTCTCATCCTCATCTTTTTCATCCATTGAGCTCACAGTTTCATCAATTCCTTCTTCCATAGCTTCCTGCAAAATATTAGTCTCTTCTTGGACAGCGGAGAAGACCTCAATATATGGTTTAACATAGGCATTAGAAGCATAATTATCATAACAATATTCAAGTATGGCAAAGTTTTCAGATTTGTAGAGAGTAGCATCATACTTTTCAATCAAAGAAGCAATTTCATAAGCACCCTTAAAACCAACAAATTCTTCAATTTATTGAACATCATAGTAATTATAAACACCTTTAGCATATGAAGATACAATCCCATTATCAAACTCAAATTGGCAGGGAAGGTGTTTCTTAGGGTTTTCAGAACAACAAGTAATATCATATATTTCACATAAATTCCAAGGATAGCATTGCAAACGTTGAATTTGATCCCATAATAGTTTCCCTTTTTCAGATATACGGTGTCGCACATAACAGGCATGCTCATCTAAAGATTTGCCCTCAACTAAGCTAGTGGGGGTTTCAGCACGAGCACATAGGGATCGAAGACGATCCAAGTAAAAAGCTTCAGGAGTGCGATAGATTTTGAGTGGTTCTTCAACCATTGGTGCAGTAGGTACAACTAATTTTTTTGGTATTTTGTGTTTCCTACCCATAACTAAAGATAGAAAACAACTAAGAGCAGCAAATAAAAATTACTTAGTGATAAAGCAAAAAAGCACACACGAGAATATTCACCCCACGCTATGACTCCCCGGTAACGGCGCCAGAAAAAGGTCTTGATAATCCGCAAGTATACGGGATAGTTGTAGCCTCTTTTGATAAGTAAGAGTGTAGAACCCAACGAGGAGCTAAAGGTAGAAGAAATACTCTCTCAAGTCCTATCGGCCACTGATACGACTCTACGCACGCTTGACGTTCGCTTTACCTAGAACAAGTATGAAACTAGAAGTACTTTGTAGGTGTGATAGGATAGGTTTGCAAGATAATAAAGAGTACATAAATATAAACTAGGGGATTTTTAGATAAAGATGCAATAAAGTAAATTTAGCGAGTGTGGAAAAGTGGTGGTAGGAGTTGTGGAATTGTCCCTAAGCAATTGACTATGTTACTAGACCGGTAATCACTATTGCAATTCTATTTGAGGGAGAGGCATAAGCTAACATACCTTCTCTACTTGGATCATATGCACTTATGATTGGAACTCTAGCAAGCATCCGCAACTACTAAAGATTCATTAAGGTAAAACCCAACCATAGCATTAAAGTATCAAGTCCCCTTTTATCCCATACACAAACAACCTACTTACTCGGGTCTGTGCTTCTGTCACTCACGCCACCCACCATAAGCAAATCATGAACATATTGCAAACCCTACAGCTGGGATCCCTCACGCTTGCGCGATACAGCGGGCACAATAGGACAACACCAATAATAAAACATGCAACTCAAACCAATAATAGCAATTCATCAATCACCGATAGGACAACGAAAATCTACTCAGACATCATAGGATGGCAACACATTATTGGAAAATAATATGAAGCATAAAGCACCATGTTCAAGTAGAGGGTACAGCGGGATGCGGGAGAGTGGACCGCTGAATATAGATGGGGGAAGGTGATGGAGATGTTGGTGAAGACGGCGGAGGTGTTGGTGTAGATTGCGGTGATGATGATGGCCCCCGGCAGCGCTCCGGCGCCACCGGAAGCAAGGGGGAGAGAGCCCCCCTTCTTCTTCTTCTTCTTACTTGACCTCGTCCCTAGATGGGAGAAGGGTTTACCCTCTGGTCCTTGGCTCCCATGGCGTGGGAGGGGCGAGAGCCCCTCCAAGATTGGATCTATCTGTCTGTTTCTGCGTTCTCTGATTCTACCCCTTCACCGTTTCTTTTATATCTGGAGATCCGTAACTCCGATTGGGGTGAATCTTTCGCCCAGATTTTTCTCATAAAATTAGCTTTCTTGCGGAAAAATAAGGGCATCAACCGCCTTACGGGTGGCCCACGAGAGTCCAGGGCGCGCCCCCCTGTCTCGTGGCCACCTCGGACACTGTTTGGCGTTGATTCTTCCTCCGGAAAATCCCAAATATTCCAAAATAATTCTCCGTCCGTTTTTATCCCGTTTGGATTCCGTTTGATATTGGTTTTCTGCGAAACATAAAACATGCAACAGACAGGAACTGGCACTGGGCACTGGATCAATATGTTAGTCCCCAAAATAGTATAAAAAGTTGCCAAAAGTATATGAAAGTTGTAGAATATTGGCATGGAGCAATAAAAAATTATAGATATGACGGAGACATATCAGCGTGTTGTAGGCGTAATGTGAAGCCGCCATGAACTTGGCTAGTGCCGAGCGGCCGAGGATCCCGTTGTAGGGCAAGGGGATCTCGGCTACATCAAATACAATCCTCTCCGTCTTGTGGTTCAGCTCGCCTTCGAACGTCACGGGCAGTGTGACCTTTCCCTTCGGCTGGCTCCTCCCCAAGTTTACCCCTTGGAACGTGCCCGTCTCCTCGAGGTCTCCATTAGGGATCTGCAGCCTCTTGATCACAACAGGCGAGATCAAGTTCAGACCGGCCCCGCCGCCTTGAGGTTGCGGATTGTTGGTGAAACCAACAATGGCAAGCACCCGACCGCAGTAGTGTGGTCAGGATGGTCCTCGGTGTTGAAGATGATAGGCGTCCTGGACCACTTCAGCGGCTTTCGTGCATCAAACGACGGCTCCACCACTGTGATCTCATGCGCCCACTGCTTGAGCTGGCAGTGAGATGCATGCAGCGAGGCGCCACCATCAACGCACATGGCTTCTGTGGCTTTCTGAAACTCGTGGTCGCTGGACTCATCGTCCTTGTCGTGATCATCATCTTCCTGCTTCTTGTCGCGGCCCCGGGCGGGCCTCTCTTGCTCATTATCCTTGCCGCGGCGGCCTCCTTGGCCGCCACGCTTCTTGCCGGATCCCTCGGCACCCTCTTGGCCCTTCTCCTTGTCCCGCCGCTCATACTCGACTTTCTGCTTCTCAGCGAGCAGCTCTACTTGCCGGCAGTTCTGGAGGTCATGGCCCTTGGTGCGGTGGATCTTGCAATACTGCCTGTTGGAGCCCCCTGGCTTATCGGCAGCCGCCAAGGCCCGGCAAGCGGCACACCCGGCAACCTCCTTGCCAGGGTCACTTGCCTTGGGTTTCTTGGTGGCACCGGTATCGTCGGACCCCTCAACGGCAAGCATGGCCTTGCCCTTGTGCTTTCTGTTACAATGCCGGCCTTTCTTTGCCGGGGTGGCCGTAGCATTCGTGGAGTCGGTTTCCGTGCCGGCGTCTTCGTCGGGGTACTTCCTTCCCTCTTCAGCACGAGCGCACCGATCGGCCAGAACATAGAGTTCAGCCACATCCCGGACCTTGTTCATCGCCAGCTCTTCACGCATCTTACGATTGCGCACATTCTGATGGAATGCACTGATCACGGCGGCAGGATGAACGTCGGGGATGTTGTACTGCACTCGGCTGAACCTTTGGATGTACTTACGCAAGTTTTCTCCTTCTTTCTGGGGGATAATGTGCAAGTCGCTCGCCTGGCCATGAGCTTGGTGGCCTCCAGTAAAGGCGCCAACAAACTCATGACATAGATCCGCCCAAGAAGAAATAGAGTCTACCGGCAAGTGCATCAACCATGACATAACATTGGGCTTGAGTGCCAACGGGAAGTAATTAGCAAGCACCTTGCCGTTGCAGGCCCCGGCAACTTGCATCGGGATGGTGTAGATGCTGAGGAACTCCGACGGGTGAGTCTTGCCATTGTACTTCGCGCCAATGTCGGGCTTGAACGTGCGATGGGAGGGCCACTGGAACTTCCGCAACTCACGGGTGAAGGCCGGACAGCCCACCTCATAAGGTAGGCCACCGTAGCCTCCCGGTGCTGGGCGGTCCGTAGTGGCCCCTGCCCACCTGTCCGACTGGTGGCGCGTGTTGCACCGGCGCTCGATGGTGGTTCGAGCGTCTTCATGAGCTCTCTCCCGAAGAACTTGGTGTTGGTCGCGGTGGGTTCACGGGTCGGACGATGCTATGGAGATATCATCACGAGCGTCGTCGTGGCGGACCGACACCCGCGGTGGCCGGGATGGAGGAGGGGAGTGCACCCTGGCCGCATCGCCTCCAGTCCGACCTCCGCTGGCATGCAGTGGCTCGATGGAGCGACGGCCTACGAGTCCCACCGGTCGCGACTCATCGTTGTTAGTGATGCCGACAAGGCTCCGGACGGTGGCCCTCCATTCGTCAAGCTTCTCCGCAGCGGGAGGAAAGTCAAGGAGCAGCTGCGCACGTGCTAGGGCTTCTGCTGGCGTGGGCGGCGGCGAAAGCTGTGTGGACCGCGATGCACCTCGACTTCTAACCGCGTCAGAAGGAGCCCCGTCACGGCCCCGCAGCCGTTCGCCACCTCTGCCAGCACCTCGGCGCGCATGCTGGCCCTCCTCATCCTGCGAAGGGCGCATGGGACTCTTCCTAGGGAGGCGCTCAGGGTCACCAGCAGGGCGGCGCTGCTCATCACGCATGACCTGAGAAGAGCGCACCATGGGCACCGGTGTTGGTGTCTTGGAGGTCGTCGCGCTTCGTCTGGCGGCATGACGGCACACCTGGAGGGCCCCGCGCTGCCTGCGGGGGGCCCGACTCTGTCTCTGGAGCCCGCGATGCGTGGCTCGTCGCCTGGCGTACGAACCACACCGCTCACCAGGCCTGGACCGCCAGGGTGATGTGGATGTTCACGGGCCCGCGCCACGTGTTCTCTCCACGACTGGCCTGCAACCGGTCTGCACCGGTACTGGCAGTCCGGTCCCGGATGAACCAATCGCCGTGGCCGTCTTCTTCTTAGGAGCCATGGCGATGAAGAACTGCTAGGCCAACTACTAGACCAGATTCTCACAATTGCGCCCCCTACCTGGCGCGCCAAAGATGTCTGTGGGAAACGACACCTATGGGATCAAGAGAATCCCTACTACGGTTGCGGGGCACGGGGTTGTGAGAAGAGCAGGATTAGTAACCAACACAAGGATCGTTTACCCAGGTTCGGGTCGCGAGGATGCGTAAAACCCTAGTCCTGCTTTGGTGGATGTATTGAGTGTTCTTGAGCTCTCGAACTAGCTATGGGTGTTGTGTGGTTCAAAAGAGCCGAATCCCTCTCCAGTATGCCATGGCCCTCCTTTTATAGGCGAAAGGGGCTACCACAGTGACACACAGGAGGTGGAAAGGCCTACGGTGCTACGAGCTTATCACTCGTATTACAGGACAAGATGCATTTAATGCGTAGCTTAGGTGTCCCCTCGCTTTATCGGGGACGGGGGAGAGGCTCGTCCCGTCCGTCACCGCTCCTCCTCGCTTTGACACGCGCCCTGGCCAGCGATGCATGCGGCACCATGTAGGCAGGTAGGCAGCTGAGGTGGCGCGGTGGTGGAGCCTCCACGAAGATCTGCATGCCGCCACACAGGTGTGTGCTGAGTTGCCCTGGGAGCTACATGTTGCCACGCAGGTGCCTGCCCAGCTGGTTGGGCTGGCAGCTGCATGCGAACGGCGATGGAGACTTGGTTGGTGCGGGCTTGGCAGTGGCCCTGCTGATGCCCCTAGCAAGGGTCTTGCCGGATGGCCCGACAAGGGTCTTGCCGGGTGGCCCGGCAAGGGCTTTGCCGTGGCGCGCTGTCGTCCCCGACAAGGATCTTGGCGGGGGTCTTGTGGGTTTCTTTGGTAAGAATTTTGACGAGGATTGTTGCCTTCCAATCCTCATCTGACCTTGAATGTTCTTTGTCTTCACAAAGATCTGCATGCCACCATGGAGGTGCCTCCCGAGCCTTGGCCCAACGTAGTTGATGATGTTGGAGACCGTGGGTTTGAGGGTGGCTCACTCCGTTGGTGCGGGCGAACCGCCCGGCAAGGGTCTTGCCGGGGAAACCTGCTTCGTCCATCTGCACTTTGTGGCCTTGGTCCTTGATGTTGCCTTGTTTGTCTCGTGCCTTCGGCTTCTCTCCGGCTCCCCTCCTTTTCCCTGCTATGTGCGGCCGTGGAGCGTGGCTCTGACTGTCCGTGCACAAGTTAAGGGGTCAAAAGGAGAGCCCCTACTTTTGTACACCGACACCGTTCGACGATGCTGAACACACCATTGGGACGGGGGCTAAGCGGGGAGAACCTTATTCCATATTCAGTGAGCCGCCACTGCCTCGTCTTTCTGAACAGGACATAAGCCCTGAACGAACACAAAAAGACACCTAAAAACGAAGCAGGAGCCCTCCTGTCGACAAGGGCTAGGGTCCATCACACATCCATGGCCATAGGAGACAAGTCAGAACTGAGGCGACACCAATAAGAGGCAAGGAAGACATAGTCGCCCGAGGGTCCCGGGAGTCACGAGGTCAAGGGGTACGAGGATCAGCGAAATAAGCTACCAATAGTTGAAAGCCGAAACTGGACTTTTCATCTCTACTCCTAATGTCTCAGTTGGTAGGTCGCGTTCCGGGTTTTATTTTTGTTCCACCTCTTCTGGTTTATTTTCGTCCTCCCTCACACCTCCCAATTCCCCCGCTCCCACCTCCTATTTTCGTTGGTTTTTTTCGTCGGTTCTTTTTCGCCGGTCTTTATTCGCCCCCCTCCCACTGGTTTTACAGTGCAGAGAAAACCATCTCCGCACGCCCCTCCACGATCCCTACCCGATTCACGCATCTCACTCTCCCTCCTGCACGAGCATCCGCCGCCGCCGGTGCGTTGGCTGCCTCCCTCCCCCATCGCCGGCCACCTCTCGCGCCTCATAGCCGGTCGCCTTCCTCCACCGGATGCCGACCACCTACTTCACCGCGCCGACCACCTACATCCCAGCCGCCGGCCATGACCAGATCCACACCAGCGTACCCGCACCGGCGTTCCCGCATCGGCGCCACCACGACCACGCAGCAGCAGAGGAGTCCTCCTCCTTCCACCACCACCGCCGCCACCACCGCGCCCTCCTCCTTCCACCTCCACGCCCATCCATCCCTCCCTACTCGCGCCCAAAACCCTAGCCCGCGGGCGGCCATGGTGACCGAGCTCAGGATCCGCAGCATCTTCCTCTCCTCCGAGAGCAAGAGCGGCAACTTCCGCAAGGGTATGCCATGAATCCCTTCTCTTCTTCTGGCCTTCTTCATCTCCACATCTGATTCGTGTGTGTGGTCTATATATGCAGTCAGTTTGCTCCTTCCGATCTCCTCTGCATGCGTGAAGGGGCCTGACCAAGGAGAAGCTGCTGCTGCTGCAGGTTCTTCCTCCTCCCCGCTGTAGGTGGTAAGCCATATCCCTCTCCCTCCTTCTCTCTCACCCCCATCTTGTCTCTGTAGGCAAGCAGTCTGCATGTTAGCAGGCACATGAATCAATCAAAATACCTTTTTGATTGATATATACGTGTACTAGAGGAGAACCATGTTAAAGAGTAGTAGTGTGTGATGTTATATTTCGTTTCCTGCTAAACTCCGAGGTTGCATTCATTTCCTTGAACAAATGTTTGAACCTTTTGCTGTAAATTTGTAGATTGAATTTAGTTGTCACAACTTTTTTGGTTGTTGCTTGCCTGAATGAAATCAGTAGACATTATTCAGATAACTGAATTAGACGCTGTTGTGTGTAGTCTTTGTTGGAAATACATACTGTACCGGCAGAAAAATGAAGTTCACTGAGAAATCTATGGTTTTGACCAAGACGAGGATTGAGTACTCTTATCTCATTCATCATTACAAGTTGTATCTTTCAGAATTAGGTGTTCGTACAGTTACCATTTACTGTATATTATTTCTACAGTAACTGTCAGGATTAGGTGTTTGTTGGTAATATAAAATGATAGATGTATAGAGTTCACCGAGAAATCCAAGGTTATGATCAAGATGATAGGTTAAAAATTAAGGATCAAGTACTCTTGTCTCATTGATCATTACAAGTTGTAAGATTCAGGCTTATCTCATGCAGTGTTTATCAATATCTAGGATTAGGAAAAAAATGTACTCCTATCTTGCAACTTTGTTTCAGCTTCAGGCAAAGTGCAAAGTTAAGAACCTCATGCTGCTGTGAGAGAAACTTAGAACAGTCTTTACTATCTTTTTTTTTCTTGACAATCGTATCTTGCCTGAATCAATTCAGTGCTCATGTTCAGATAACTGAAACTAGACACTGTCTTCTAGTGGATGTATAGAGTTCACCAAGAAATCAAGGTTGTGAGCAAGACGGCAGCTTTAGAATTGATGATCAAGTACTCTTATCTCATTTATTACTACAAGTTTCACGATTCAGGAATAGAGCGTTCATCCGTGGCGCGGCCGCCTCCTTCCCCTTCCTCCACCACATGCTGCCTGCCGGATCTCGCCGTTGAGCGCATCGGCCCGCCGTCTCCAACCACCCCCGTTTCTGATCCGAGCCGAGTACAGGGGAGCCACCGCTGCCACCGAGGACAAGGTCGCCTGTGGAAACCACCGCTACCTCTGGTCCTTCGATCTCTCCCCTTCTCGCCACTCCTCACGGCTCGCTCGGCACGGCTCGGCCTTCTCGGCGGGGATTTGCTCTTTGGCGAAGAGAGGCGGCTGCAGGCGCCATGGTGCCAATCCAGTCATCGTTGGTATTCAAGTTGCCACCTAACGAATCTGTTTTTATTTCTTATTAGGTACCTGAAAGGCTGAACCTGATCTGATGAAGTTGCTTGTCAGACTACCTTCCTTTGATGAACTCGAAGGTCAAGAGACCAAGGTATCGTGAGGAGTGCATATGGCCTGATGTTCCTTGTGTGTATCGTGAGGATTTGGGAGCATCGGCGACGGACAATTAACTAGCTAGGTCATGGTATTACGATGAGCCAGGTCATGGTACACATGCTAACTACACAAGCTTCTGCTGTTTTATTGTTGGTCGTTCCCGTCCACTGCTGCCAACAGTCAATTTTCTGCAGGGTTTTTATTTCTTTCGCTTCCATCGAAAGCTCCTTTTTGCCACTGATTAATTAGTTGATGCATGTGGAGATTTTCGATACTAGGAGAACCAAGTTTAAATATGTGCAATTCCATCTATCTAGCATCAATGTCGGGTGAGGTTAGACTACAAGAAAGACTAGATATTAAGCTTGTCCATTCTGTCTACACCTTTTGAATCTGAAGTGACTACTGTTGTAAATAATGCTACTTGAGTACCTGGTTGATTGGTTTTGTTTATTGTGGCATTGAGTAGCCTACTACATTAGTGGTTTTCAGCTATATTTTGTAAGTTTGTTATCGATTCCATTTGGGTATATGTGTGTGTGATTGAAAAATAATGGTTTAGATATGAATTGCTACAGTTTTATATAATACTCTTTGATCTATGTTGCTAGGTCTACCGCTGCGTGCATGACAACATGAGGTGCCGCAATCAGCGTGGTATGCTGGTGGATGATGGCGACAGTGAGATGATGGTTGGCAAGGATTATGAGAGGTCGGCGAGCAGCACTCCTTCCTCTCTTCCCTGTGGAGAAGATGATCTGTAGCTCATTGACTGTTGAGTTCCCTCGAGTCTCTCTTTCTTCCGGCAAGGTAAAGTTCAGTTTTCTGGTGACCATGTTTATTAAATTCTTTGGTAGAATCCATATTGATTCTAAGATGACATTATAGTGCATTTTTGTCCAGACATATGATTTTTCATCATCTGGTGTATGTCAATATAGCACAGCCCACACATACCCTCCTACCCTGAGTAAATCTGAATCCCCATATTTCAGTTCTGAACTCCAAAATGTCGTACTCAAATGGCTTGACCCCAGATCCATGTTCTGGACTCTTGATATTTTGTGAGGCCTTTTCATTTAGCTGCTCAATCTACATATGCAGAAAATCACTCTCTGGATGCGTGCATTTCTGGCTGTACCTGAAGAAATAACACTCAAACATATTGTCTTCCTTTGTGTTTCCGATAAATTATTTATAAAAACACACGTAAAACAGAAGTTGCAGAACCTGCATTGGACCATGCTCATTTGCTTTGTCCATTTTTTCGAAGAAATAACACTCTCCAGATTCCTAAGCATTCAGAATTATGACTTAGTGTGCTATTACATTTCCCAGTATCAGACGCTATATTTTTTGTGGGAATCATTGACACAGTTCCTTCAGAAAGTTGTATCTCTGAAATGGACAAACTGCTCTTATGTAATTCTACCATCCATTCTGATGTTGAGGCAAATATACATGTTATGCAGGCGTACTATTGTTCAAGATAGTGTGTGTGATATATGAGGGAACGGGGAGGAAGATGAATATCATGTTGTTATATCATGCACAAAAATTAAGGCGTAGAGATTTGCCATGAGGAAAGAGTGGAGGCTTCCAGAAGAAAAGGAGTTCTGGTACATGGAACAGACTGGCTACAAATCCTACTGGACAAGTATGATTAAGAGATAAGAAAGAAAAATTTGCTGTTGTTATGGAGAGCCTGGTTTGTACGAGATAACTGAATCCACAGTGATGGCAAAGAAACCATTTCGAGATCGGTGATGTTCCTTGTGCAGTATGAGGAGGAAATCAGGGATTTGTCGCTATCTGTTGTTGGACAGGGAAACAAGAGTTGCTGGTCCCTGTCTGCATCTATGCAGACACACCACACCTAGGAATCAGCCGAACGCCGAGCCAAATGCCCAGTGGAAAGAGCCGCCTGAAGGTGTTGTAAAACTGAACACTGACGCTGCCTTTTTGTCAGGCACGGGCCAAGCCTAGGCTGGCGCGATCACACGGGATCATACGGGGCATGTTGTCTTCTCGGCGAGTAAATCGATGAATAAATGCAGATCAATTGAAGAGGCAGAGGGGCAAGCTATCCTGATGGGTCTGGTATCGCTGTCGAGACTGTACCAAGGCCCACTGATCATTGAGACTAACATCAAAATGATTGCAAATGAATTGGGACAAGCCAGATCAAGCCGATCAGATTGTTTTCTGGGTTGTCAGTGAGATAAAAAACACAAGCCGGATCTTCAGTTCAGTTCGGGCCAAGGCCATCAAAAGGGAACAAAACTGTCTAGCACATGAGCTTGGCTGCTAGAGCTAGACGGCATGAGGACTCACTGATAATTGCGGACGTGCCCGAGGAGCTTCGTTCGCTGATGCTATCTAAATGTACCAAGTGATGTGTTTGGTCCTTTTTTAGGTAGTCATCCTCAAAAATATAATATACATGTTATGAAATGCCTTCCAAGTCAACCACATAGCCATTTTTTAAGAACTGGTGGGAATTCGTTTGTAGATAAAATTATTCTTTTACAGGGGATGTTGCCTTATTTCTACATTAAAGCAAATAAACAGTTTGATGAACTTAACAACTCTCTATCCTTATTTGTTATTTCTCTTATTCATAGCGTGTTTTCGCCATTTATACATGTGATGATGATGAACTAAACAACTTATTCTTATTTCTTGAAACATGAAGTGTTTTTCACGTTTGTTACAATCCAATGTTTGTTAATTAATTATATTATTTATATTCATAAGTAGTATAAAGTTGGCTCAAAATAGTTAATATGATTTTGGATGATATATTATGATGTTGACTAGGAGGTTATTGGTGCTCACTAAAATAGCAGTATGAAATAAGCCTGCATATATTTGTTGGTTTTCAATTTAAGCCTTTCAACTCAACTGAAATTATTATTTTTACATTATTTACTGACATAAAACTCCTGTTTTGCAGGCTATCTTGAACGATTGCAGGTTTTAATCAAGAAGTCCTCAATAGGTGGACTGGCTCAAAATGGAGAAGCATGCTGGTAGCTTTTTGGTTGATTGTATATATTAAGCATTTAAGTTCGTAGCAATTCATACCATCAATATCTTTGGAGGTAAAATAATACAAGAGCATAGTGATCTAAACGCTTTTATATTATAGTTTACAAAGGGAGTAATATTAGGAAATTGTGCCTTTTTCGGCCTGATGTGTCGTGCTGTTCATAGACATCCTTACCCCATTTCCTCCTCACATACGGCCTGGGTTTTGGGATAGCAAGACGACAATTTTGGGTGCCGATTTTCTCTCTCCCTCTTGCTAATCAAATTATGAACAACCGGTAAGACTAATGTTACTCTCTTCAATCCTACCATGTATTCTTTGACTTTTGTGCTAACACAGGAAAAATGTGTTGTAAACTTGTGAGTTGTGCCTTACTCCCTCCATTCTTAAATACAAGTCTTTTTAGATATTCCAATGCGGACTAACATACGGAGCAAAATGAGTGAATCTACATTTTCTAAAATATGTCTATATACATAAGTATGTAGTTCGTTTCTAAAATATGTATATATACATAAGTATGTAGTTTGTATTAGAATCTCTAAAAAGACTTAAATTTAGGAATATATGGAGTATATTTTCTGGGCAAGTTTTAGCCCTTTTATTTGCAATTGATGTTGCATGTCATTCACCCTTATATTTGATGTTAATGTCTGTGTTTATGTCGAATTAGGGTTGGTTCCTCACTTCCCTTTTATGTAATAGCTCGTATTACGAGACACACACGCATGCAGCACGCGCACGCACGCACACACGCACGCACGCACGCACGCACGCACTATCTGGTTTGGGGCGGGCCGACGGTCCGATGCGCGGCGGTGTGGCTCCCTGGTAGTCGTGGCAAGGCATCGAGGGGTGCGGGTGGTGGCGGCTTTTGTCGGCCGATGTGCTGCAATGTTGCAGTAGGAGTTGCCTAGACCCATTTGGGCCTGGTCGGGCCAGTAGGGGCCTGCTAGGTCCCTGCCGTCACGTCCGGTCGGCTTCATGGCAGTGACGAAGGTTGTCCCCTCTCGTAGCTGAGTTGCGGATGCCCCTGAGCCCCTGGGATCCTCTTTCCTCCTCCAGGTCTCGTGTCGGTGGCCTCAAGAGACGACGAAGTTGGTTCAGTGACCGTGGTGGGAAAGGATGGTGGGCGGTAGGTTGGTTGGTGCACTTCAGATCGTCCGAGGTGGTGATGGTTGTTTGGGTCGGTGAAATCCCTAGGGCTCGTCCGGCATCGATGTGGTGACGCCTGCAGGCGCCGCCGGACCTTCCTAAAGGGCGTCGGGTATACACCTTCCCCAATGTCCTCTGCGTACTGAGGGAAACCCTAGGACTTGTCCGGGCAGCAGTGTTGTAGTCGTCGCATTCCTTCTTGAACGTGTTGCTCGGTACGCAACGCTTTGAGTGCTAGGAGTGCGGTGGTACTTTGCCGGAGGGTGCATCGGTTACCGGTCATCTTTGTTTCGTTTATCTACCGTTGTCGGGATTTGTTTCTCTTTCTTTTTCTCTCGTTTTTATTTTGGGCTTGTTTGTGCTGCAGGCCCCAGTGTGCAGTGAGCTGGTTGTATCGGATGGCTGCTTTATAATATAAAGCGGGGGAAACTCTTTATCGTCAAGCACCTAAATCCATATTATGTAATAGTTTACCAGCCAATCGCATATTGTGATGAAGTTTCTGGTTGTAACATCTAGGAACATTTGTATAAAAGGAAAAAAATCCTTCATGTGTTGTTTTTAATTAATGGACAATAACAATGCACATGCTTTCATGAGAAAAATGATTTTAAGAATTAAAAAAGGTATTCAAGTGTTATTATCATTTGTAATGCAGTGCAGAATAAAGAGTTTAATGTTTATGTACCACCTTTATTTTGTGCATTAGGTGTATAGGGTCGAATTACATTTTTTTTATCAAAGTACATTGCATTGCAAGCGTGTTATTCCAAAATAAATGTTCTTGCCTATCTTTTCATCTATGTAAAATTTAACATGCAACCAATACAAATTTTCAAAAGCCCGTGGCAACGCACGGACGGTCTACTAGTCATTGTAATGGAATAATAGACTTTTCATCCGATTAACCCACAAATTTACGGGATCTATAACTGTCGAACATTCGGATTTTCTATACCTGGAGCCGAACGTGCTCATAGCCGCTGCACGAATTTAGATGGTCTCCCGTTGCCACGTCATCCCAGGCACTCGTTCGGGTTGAAGGCGATTTCACACGAACGATTTTTTCTCGCACTGATACCTTATCCTTTCCCCCAGAGCTCTGCCTCACCCACTCCCTCAAGTATAGCCTCACGTTATCCTCCCGGCGATTACAGCGGTGAGTCCTTCCGGCGATTGGAGCGGCAGCGGGAGGCGCGCGAGTGCGGCGGAGAGGATGCGGGAGGGCTGCGTCCCTACGATAGGGCGACGCCCGCCGGGCACCACGTTGCGGCCCTGTGGGAGGAGGCGGCGGCGAGGATGCGGTCGGCGGGAGGGAGGCGGCGGCCGGCAGAAGCTGTTTCGACGAATTGGGAGCTCCTCCTGCACGTCGAGAGCACCGTACGGCACCAAGCACGCGCGCATGCCGTGTCCGCGTCCGGCGCCATGGGTCACTGGCGGCGGGCCGAATCCCTCTGCGTGCTCCTCGCCGGCGTGAGCCCATGCCGCCGCGATTTCTGGTCCGCGCGACCGGCTAGAGGTGCGGTCGTGGGCAGAGGCCGAGCTCCGCCTGGTTGCCTGGGCCATCGCGGCAGGCGTCGAGACCGTCCCTGTCCGCGAGATCTTCGCCAACACTGACCATAAGGCCGCCGGCGCGCTCTGGGTACGCCTCCCTTCGCAAGCTCGTCGCCGAACCGATCGAGGTGCCGCCGTTGGCAGAGCCGAGCGCGCCTGCTCTCTTGCACGGACGCGGCTGGCGTTGACTCTGTCTCGTACGCGTGGAGATTGCCGATGTGGCCAGCATCAGGCGTAGTGCTCCCGGGTGAACGAAGCCAGTGCAGAGGATGTGACCGAGGTGATCTTCACCGCCGGAGCCTTTTTTTGTTGAAGCGCAAGCTCTGGGTACAAGATGCATCCATCCATCTCATCACTGCGGTTTTTTTTGTTGAAGCGCTAGTCTGATTGATAGATTGATTCCACCTCTGTTTTGATTCAGTATTACTATGATTTTGTTTCAATTGCTATTGCCATGCCTTTTCAATACAAGTGTAGTAGTGCCAAGCAATCTTGGACATTCATAATTGCTGCTAATACACCTCATCGAATGTTGCTTCCATGTTGAATCAAGCAAATATGATTGATCGAATGTTTTGGTTGATTGGGTCAGTATATATGTCCATGCAAAAAATTGTATGATTTTTTTTATCTTCATAACATGCACCTTTTAAGAACATGCCAACTTTTTTATTTTGTAGGATGGCAATTTTTTAAATTTTATTGCCATGGCAATTTTAAAATTTTATTGCCATGGCAAATTTTAACTTTTTATTTGCCAAGGGGATGGCAATTTTAACGTTTTATTGCCATGTTAATTTTTAACTTTTTATTCGCCAAGACGATGGCAATTTTAACATTTTATTGCCATGCTAAATTTTAACTTTTATTTGCCAAGGGGATGGCAATTTTAACGTTTTATTGCCATGGAAATTTTTAGCTTTTTATTTGCCAAGACGACGACAATTGTTAGCAAACAACCATGGCAAATTTAGTTAAAAAACCATGGTAAAAAAATTCGTTGATCATGTTAAATTTAGTAATTGACCATGGCAAATTTAGTTCATAGATCATGGAAAATTGTAGTTTCTAATTATTAACCATGGCAACTATACTGTTCATTTTGATCATGGTAAGTTTAGTAATTAACCATGGCAAATTTAGTTTATAATAGCATGGCAATTTTTGAGTTTCATGTTTTTTTGTGTGTGTGTAGACCATGCCAAATTCCTTCGACCATGATAATTTATATTTGGACAAATTTTAAAATTTCATACAAACCACGGAAATTTTATTCTGTAGCACGGCAACTTATTTTTCTACAAGAAGTATGCCTCATACATCATTGCAAACTTTGGAACTTTTTTTTGATAGTCACATGATAATTATATGATTTTTTATCTTCCTAACATGATTCTTTTAGGAAGATGGAAAATTTTACTTTCTAGCATGGAAAATCCATTTATATTGACATGGCAAATTTATTTTCATTCCCAAGACGATGGTAAATATTAGCAAACAACCGTGGCACTTTTTGTTAAGGAATTAGGGCAACTTTGGTCATCGAATCATGGCAAATTTAGTCATCGAATCATGGCAAATTGTTCTCATTTGATCATGGTTTAATAATTGGCCATGTCAACGTTAGTCCCTAGATGATGGCAAATTTTAGCTTTTTCATTAATTACCCATGGCATTATATCGTTGATGATGGCAATTTTTAGTAAACAGCCATGGCAAATTAAGTTTACGTTCTTCATGGCAAATTTCATTAATTACCCATGGCAAAAAAACATTAACCATTGTAAATTTAGTAATTGGCCATGGCAACTTTTAGGTCCATCTCTCATGGCTAGTGCCAAATTTATTCACTTGTGATAATATTCATTTTTTTAAAAGATGCTAATTCATGGGATAATGTGCATCACGATAAATTTAAAACAACGGCAAAAGTACACTACTTTTAGGTCCATCTCTCATGGCTAGTGCCAAACTTATTCACTTGGAATAATATTCATTTTCTTAAAATAACGGCTAGTGCCAAATTTAGGTCCATCTGTGGTTTATTGGCCATGGCAACTTTTAGGTCCATCTCTCATGGCTAGTGCCAAATTTATTCACTTGTGATAATATTCATTTTTTTAAAACATGCTAATTCATGGGATAATGTGCATCATGGTAAATTTAAAACAACGGCAAAAGTACACTACTTTTTGGCCACCAATTGGCAAACTTATAGATTTGTTTTGCTACCAATGCCTGTTTTTATGACAATGGTAAATTTTCTTTGTTTTTGCATTGTCAAAATTATTTTTTATGCGACCATGGCAAATTTAGTTCTATGGTCACAACAATTTTTTCTATGCACCATGCATTTTTTAATGTGCGGACCATGGCAATTTCTTTGCACCCATGGCAACTTAATTTTTGAACAAATTTCATACAAACGATGGCAGTTTATTTCCCATAGCACAGCAACGTTTTTTATTTGTACATCATGAAATTTTTGGTAGTTGCCATCTATCATGGCATTTTTCTTTTTTCTGTAGGTATTGTGTGGTAGTCCCAACAATTATAACAATTGATGACAATTTCTTGATTTTTATGGCATTTTTGTTGTACAGTTTTCTCAATTTTTTTCCAGTTGCATCTTCTTCATTGTTTTTGTGTTTTTGCTGCAATGTTTTTATATAATAGTTTCTGACTGTTTTTTCATAATCGCTTGGGCCAACAGGCTAGCAAAAGGCCCAGCTGACGTGGGGGATTCGGTGGTTCGGGCTGGGGGAACATGGCAACGAACGAATCCGTTCGGTGATCCTTCCTTGCTGCATCAAACGATTCGTTCGGATCGCTCAACTCCCAGGCCGAACGTTCGGCACATATCGACGTCCCAAATTTAACCTAGTTGATGTAAAAATTTAGGTGCCCCCCGGCGTGGTAGGCATGTTGGTTTTTGCTGATAACTGTAGCGGCGTCGCCGGGTGTCTGGTAGGCGAGTTCCCGTGGTGGGTTTTCTGACGATGCTTTGAACTCGCTTCTCCTTTCCCGTTTCCTTTTAATTCTGGATTGGTTGATGTATTTTCATTATTCAGTTAATGAAAAGGGGTTATGCCCGGTTCAAAAAAATAATTAATATGTGACAAATATGTATGTATAGATTGGTGTTTGTGAAAAGTGGCTCGCGAAAATTTACGGGAGAAATTACCTCGTGTGACGACGGGTATCCTTGCATTGACGGCCGGGAGTAGTACGTAAAGCTACATCCGCTGAGGCGAGAGAAGTGACATGCGCAGGTTTTGTCCAGTCAAACATCGTAGCTGCCCCAGATTT
This sequence comes from Triticum aestivum, assembly GCF_018294505.1. Lineage (NCBI taxonomy): Eukaryota > Viridiplantae > Streptophyta > Magnoliopsida > Poales > Poaceae > Triticum > Triticum aestivum. The sequence continues at coordinate 625,519,329 of NC_057807.1, forward strand.
CTCCCGGCCGGCCGGTCGCTCACTAGCGCGCTTGCGGCGGTACGTTCCTTCCGGCGCGCCGGCGCCGATCGGCTAGGCTAGCCCCGCACGTTACGTGCGTTGAATGTAACACGCACGCGCGCATGCAGAGCAGACCGATAGCTAACCGAAAAGGCGCAAAATCAGCTGGGGTTTCGTGTTAGGCGCGTCGCACGATCCTCTCACGACCAACCTTCCATAGCCGCTGCTAGCTTGTTCATGCTAGTGCGCACTGAGGAAATACGTAGTACTTCTTCCAACTCTCACTCACTCAGAGAGAAAGTAGACGTCAACGCAAAAAAAAAAGAGAGAGAAAGTAGACGTAGAAGAATTATCTGAGATCGTGACACGTATACGAAGAAAAATGCACTAACCATTTCCTCGTTTTTCTTCCCCGATCGATCGATCGATCGAAGAAAGTGCATGCCCCGTTCCTCCGTCTCTCTCTCCTCATGCACGCATGCGGCCCTGTGGGCTGTATATATACGCGTACGCACGACCGCACACACAAGCAGAGCACCAATCACCGTTCGGCGGCCACCATGAGCAGACCCGCGGCACCGGCGGCTCTCCTGCTGATCATCCTCATCATTGCCTCCGGCGGGGTCGGCTTGGCCGCGCGGCCACTGGCGGGCGGAGGACGCGCCGCAAGGGAGCTCACGGGCGCCACCGACTCGTCGGCGCAGCCGTCCAATTGCACCTACGGGCACAACACCGGCGGCCAGTGCCCTCCTAGCCCCGCCGCCCACAGTCAGGCTCGCGCGCGGCGCATGGCATGCAGATGCATGGGTGCACGTGCACGTGCACGTACCTTATATCCGTGCCATGTCACAGGCTTGTATGCACGTGCACCGATCGTAAGGAGACCAACCCTCGACAAGACGGCCGTCATCGGGGTTTGCTCCGGAGCTCAGGTTGCCGGCGACGGACGTATATACGGCTCTGCTACTTGGCATGCATCGGGAGCGGACCAAGTGTTCTCGAAGGAAGAGGAGACGTTCCCGTCGATGACGAGGTGCCTACGGTGACTTCGTGAATTTCAAGATGATATGTCGGCTCAGTCTTTCGGAGGTGCTCATAGGGATAGGGTGTGCGTGTGTGCGTTCATAGGGATGGGTGTATGCGCGTGTATATGAGCGTTTGTGTCTGTACTGACGTTCAAAAAAAGGTGTTCTCGAAGGACCCCACGTGGAGAGGAGATCAATGGTCCTGATCTAACCCCATTCCTGTATGCACACATCAAAGATGCATCATGAAGGAATGCAGGATTGACCTGGTGTTGTAGTTGTGCCCTAGACGGTGGTTTTGTGTAATTTAATCGAAGCTCTCATCACTCTAGGACAAAGCCCAACGTAGGATTGGGCCTATGGCAACTGGGGCTATAGCCAGGTGTGTGGCTCAACTAGTGCTATTACATGCAATATATAAATTTCCAGCTTTTTATATGTAAAGAGGCCCAGCCCATGCATTTTGTTCGCGAATATGAAAAGTTTACACATCGTTTCATTGATAGAGGAAATTAAGAGTTTGTCTAGAAAAAATGGTAAGAGTGAATACAAAACATGATACAACACATGGCATGAACGCAGCAGGTGGGTGGTCGGGCCTGAGCAATGCAGTGGTGGTTTGCTTGTTTCTTGTACGCGTGCGTGTGCGAGCCCTTCGCTAACTGAACCCGGACGAGCCCGTCGCTCACTTACTGAACCCGATCGACCGACTCCTCGACTGAACCCGAGCATCCCTTGCTTCACTTACTGAACCCGATCGATCGATCCCTCGCCTGAACCTGAGAGATCCCTCGCTTCTACTGAAATGTGATTGATCCCTCGCACTACTGACCCGGGGGATCCCTCACACTGCGTATTGTACCCGAGCGAACCCTCACAGTATTGAACGCTCGCTGCTTACTGAACCCGAGTGATCGATGCGAGACTCGTGCATGTATGTAAGTTTGCTGGCCGACCGATCGATGTGTTGCATCGAGCCCCCACGCAAGACGTGAGTTGACCTAGCCGGTTAGTTGCCTCTCGATGAACAACCCCATTGCTGCCGTGCGTGTGATATGTAGATCGAGTCAAGACTAGCATCCGGTTGCATTGATCGAGCCCCCTGCACGAGACATACATAATGAGTCGACCTAGCTAGTCGCTAGTTGGTTGACTGTGGATGAACAATCCCCGTTGCTAGATGCCTCGCGCGTGTACCCAACTGGTGGGGGTTGGATGCACATGACCCCGTGGTAGACGGTTGAGACTAGATGAACAGGACCCCGATCGAAGAGGTCGTTTTACGGTACTCCACACCCTAGCCGGTGGGGGTTGGATGAACATGACCCTGTGGTGGCCAGGACTTGTAGGTGATCGGCGTTGGATGAACAGGATGCCGAGGAGGCCATTTTGTGGTACGCCACACTGTACCCTAGCCGGTTGGGATGGATGAATAGGATCCCGTGGAGGCTGTAGGAAGTTGGCGCAAGATGAATAATAGCCGGTTGAGGCCGTTTCACGGTACACCTCACCCTCCCGATGAACAGGATCATATTTTGGTCGTAGATTGTTGAACAAAAACCCCGTTTCGATCGCCTTATGGTATGCCACACACCCAGCCGGTGGGAGCGGGGGTCAATGAACATGATTCCGTTTCGGACGTTCCACCCGAGCGTGTTGGCTCCCCATGAATTGGACCCCATTGTCGTTCGCTCTCACCGTTTCAGCCGTCCAACCGCAGCCTGTTGCTGCTCGTTTAACATGACCCCGTTGCTGTGTACATCAGTCCATATATACACTAGTATGACCGGCCGTATATACGCGCGTCCGGTCGGCCATACATACACGCATGTCCGGCCGGCTGGTACATGAATATTTGGCCCGTATTTTTGCACCATACCTATATGTACGTGTACACGATTTAGACGGGTTGTGTGACCTGCTACGTCGGGGGCCAAATTTCTACTACGACACATGCCGCTCCTTACTCGGCCACAATTCATCGTTGCAGAGAGAACGACAAGTACGTACATGTGTGCACTCCGATAGATAACGCTACGTACGCTTCAATTTAGTGGGTCTTGGCTGTCAGGGGGAGGAATCCTTTTTTTATGCGTAATAAAGAGGCACTTTCTTGCGTGCGGCCTTTTCATCGATGGGTGCCTAGTGTCAACCTCTCCACATACATTTCTCTTCCGGTGGTTGTCATTCGTTGAGCACGCCGTGCGGAGTGCACCATGGCGGTGGACGAGGGCGAGAACTTGGAGCGAAACGACCCGGAGTCGGGGAAGACGCGGTAGTGGAGTCCAAAGCGAAGGGAAGTATGAGGGTTGATGATACCACCTTTTATTGATCCAGTATTAGAATAGAAAAGAGCATCCTACACCTATTTCCCTAGAGGTGACCCTAGGTTATCGAACCCACGAGAGGAAGATTCCCTTGAAGCGATGGTCTGTTGCAAGCTTTTGTCAAAGTGTCAAATCCAGCTTTTGACCGGATCAACAAGCAAATAGTGGCTCAAACACTTATAATAAAAAGAGATACGGGTATGAGGTCTTATGCTTACAACCTTGTATTTGCGCTGGGATCAAATAGGATATTAATTTGTGCACTGGAAGTCACCCATCGAGGTGTGCTTGTTATGGATTGAAGTGGGGGATGTGTCCAAATAACATCTTGACCGGCACGAGTCCTGCATCAACAATCAGTTGTCCTACCGCAGGCCCTATCCATCGCGCGGGCTTTCCTCGATAATTAAGATAATGAAATCAGGCAAGAGCTTTGGGCATTTAGTGACTACACCTCATTTATCCCCGAGGATATAATCCTTGCTGCCCTACTAAACCTTACTGTCACCGGTGTTCGGTATAACATTTCATAGTCTCCTTCCTCCTAGCCTCACCGGTGCTCGATCTCCATGATCCTGGGTACTTATAGGTATGAAGATCGCGGAAAAGACAAGAGACATTTTCATGGAACAATTTTATTTCACACATATGGGACATTATGTCAGAGTGTTCCATTGACCCCTTCAACAGATACCTTGGATTGCAAGGCTCATGCCTCAACCTATACCTTAGCGAACTACTCACACATGGAGATTAGATCACGGGAAGAAAACATTGAAGAACACATCTTGAGATTGATTGATTGCAATATGTCTTACAATGGATGCCTTGTGCGATGCACGATTACAAGTATGAACTAAATGGGAGAGTACTATGGTGGTGGTGGAGATGGCTATGGTGATGGAGATGGCGGTGGCTAGGGTTTGTGGATGAAGATCATGAAGAAGAGGTTCTGGCTTCTGTGCTCGTCGCTCTATTGGCATTTCAACGGGGTCCCTTTAATAAAAGTTGTTCAGGTGGACGTTCTGCCTTGAAATCCACGCCAAACGGGCACCCTTATGGAATTCCGTCTTTTGCTCTCTCTTTACGTAGACGCCTCCTGTTGATTACTTCTTCCTCCATTCTTCTTTCATTCCATTTCCACACATGATTCTTCCTTTGTAGGCCATTTCCTATGGAACACATCAAAGAGAGGATTTATGGAATCCTTTTCATTCATTAGTCATTATTTGCAATATCATAGTGGATATTTTTTTTAAATGAAATATCTCGGTTTAAACAAAGGTGGAATGAGTGTAAAAATATCACTCATCAACTCCCCCAATCTTAAACTTGATCGTCCTTGAGCAACATAAAGAGAAATCCGAATCATAAGGAACTCAATTGTTTAATCCGTAACAACGAGTAGGTTTTGGTTCACTTACGATCGATACGCCTAGATAGCCCTCCACTTCTTGACCTGAAAACTTAACATAGCCGTAGCGGTAGCATGGCTATAGTGCAAGTGTTAGTGAAGCAAAGATAATCAACAGAAAGTTCTTGATCTTATATAGATAAAACAACTTTACAACATTCTATTCTATTTATACTAGACAACACTTGCTTGCTGGGAATGCACGGAAGCGTTTTCGTTTGATCGAGCCATAAAAACATCTATTAGGGAGTGAAAATCATGTAGTAAAATTTGATGCTCTAATGATCATAAGCACACCCACAATCATTTCCTCTCAAGGCTCTCAAGCACTTTATTTCAATCATTGTTTGCTAGAACTTTGATTGTCACATGAAGGGATTATGCCAATCTGCGTTTGTAGTGTTGCCACTACATACGGTAGCAAACTCATAGCCGAATTCCGAGCTATCGCTCTTGGTGGATCATTCATTGGACAACGGAGTCCTCAACATAACATTAAGAAAGATGACGAAATCACATTTACACGTGTACACGCACATATAGTAGCTAGGCTATGGCACCAGCAAGGAGCTGAAGCACAATGTAAGAGATACAACACAAATTTTTGGCATAATCTCGTTCACCATTCAACTAAGTTCCTGTAGACAATTTAATCCAAAAGTGTTATCAAGTCTACTAAAATTAAGAACATGGGGTTGAGAATTTCAAACGTCACTTCCACTACAATTTTCTCAACCCCCAAGTCTTGAAAGACCTTCTCTTGTGGATAGTTATTCTTGGTTAATATTATTTCATTTAAAAACAATCCCACAACAAGTCTTGGTTGTCTAAACTAAATAGGACAAAGGCTACAAAATTACTTCAGCTACTAGAACAAAACATTTGTCTTAATTATCAAGACTTACTCCCATATGCACATATCACACATAGTACTACCACATGACTACATCTACTCTAAGTATTTCAAGTGCAAAAGACAGGGGTCGTAGGACATACCTTCACAGTTGCGAATTTACACACTTCTCTTCGTTACTCTTGCATTCCTCGCTATACGGCATAAATCAACTCCTCTGAAAATAAAATGCAAATGAACTCCAAAGGTCTTGATAAATAACAAGAGCAAAGCAAAGCTTATTCTATTATTTTTTGTTTTGGGGTTTTTCAAAATTTACTTGCAACCGAAAATCGCAAAGGCAAAAGAAAAATAAAAAGCAAAAGTGAATAAAAGCAAAGTGTTGGAACAGACCAACATGAGTGTTTTGAAACTTCAAAAGCTTAAGTACAACCTCATTACAATTTATTTAAATACCACCACATATTGATGTAGAAGTGATGACAACCTCCCCCAAACTTAGGCTTTTGCAAGCCCAAACATGCAAGATCATTGCAGCGGTTGGTCAGGAGCTCAAACTTGGCTCCATTTGGAGAATTTCATGTTCATGTAGGCGTACGTGCCTCGAAGGGACATGGCGAGGTTGCTCATATCATCAATAGAGCCCTAGAGGTTGCTGAGGTCCGCATAGGTGGTGTAGCCTCCTTGTTGTGGCTGCTCTTGGGGCTGCTCCTCTTCCTCGTCGGTGACGAGGTCTTCCTCATCAACTTGTTAGAGCCTTCTTGGTCAAAAGTTGCATCTCCTTCCTGTGCAACATAATGCAATTATCCATGATCGATGGAGAAACATTTAGGCATAGGAGTAGGCTACAAGTATGCCGCACCAGAAATTCTAATGCAATGACGACTGAGGGAGTCCGGGATTAAGGGGTCCTCGGACAGCCGGACTATATACTTTGGCCGGACTGTTGGACTATGAAGATACAAGATTGAGGACTTCATCTCGTGTCCGGATGGGACTCTCCTTTGCGTGGAAGGCAAGCTTGGTGGTTAAGATATGAAGATTCCTTTCTCTGTAACCGACTCTGTGTAACCCTAGCCCCCTCCGGTGTCTATATAAACCGGAGGGTTTAGTCCATAGGACAACAACAATCATAACCATAGGCTAGCTTCTAGGGTTTAGCCTCTATGATTTCGTGGTAGATCAACTCTTGTAATACTCATATCATCAAGATCAATCAAGCAGGAAGTAGGGTATTACCTCCATCGAGAGGGCCCGAACCTGGGTAAACATTGTGTCCCCCGCCTCCTGTTACCATTAGCCTTAGACGCACAGTTCGGGACCCCCTACCCGAGATCCACCAGTTTTGACACCGACATTGGTGCTTTCATTGAGAGTTCCGCTGTGTCGTCGCCATAAGGCTTGATGGCTCCTTCAATCACCAACGACGCCGTCCAGGGTGGAGTTTTTCTCCCCGGACAGATCTTTGTGTTCGGCGGCTTCACACTGCGGGCCAATTCGCTTGGCTATCTGGAGCAGATAGACAGCTACGCCCCTGGCCATCAGGTCAGATTTGGAAGCTTGAACTACACCGCCGACATCCGCGGAGACTTGATCTTCGACGGATTCGGGCCCATGACAGCCGCACCCCGTCGCCATGATGAACATGACCTAAATCTGTCATCAGACTGTGCGTAGGAGATCGTGCCTGTAACCGCACTGGCCCTAGATCCAGAGCAGAGTACGCCATCCGAGAGCGGGAGACTCAACCTCGCCACAAAAGCCGCGGACTCAGTGGTGTTAGAGCCGAACACATACCTGACCTCCAATAAAGCCTGTGTCATCGGAACCTCGGACTCGTCTCCGGCTATAGGCTCCGAACCGCGTGAATCCGCACCCATCGAATCCGACTGAGCGCCGATCTTAGAGTTCATCTTCACGGACATCTTCCAACACTCACCCTTAGGCGACGTGTTAAACTCATTAAAGTCTCTCTCTTTGTCTGGAGATTCCTGGCCGAACTATGTCTGGCTTGAGTGGGATGCGGACGACGAAGAACTTCGTTGCCCACCCACCACCCACTTGATAGCCACTGTCGACGATTTGACCAACATGCTCGATTTCGACTCCGAAGACATCAACAGTATGGACGATGATGCCAGAGAAGAACAGGAACCACCGCCAAAAGGGCGCTGGACAGCCATGTCCTCATATGATATATACATGGTGGATACACCCAAAGAAGACAATGGCGATGACATACAAGATGTAGTTGACAATAAACTTCTTGAGAAGCAGTCTAAGCGTCGATGTCAGCGGCGCCGCTCTAAATCACGCCATGGTAAAAATAGCGATACCGGCACAAGAGAGAATAGCACTCTGGACGATGCTGAAGACAACGAAGACCCCGCCAAGCCACGTTCCGAACAGGCTGAACGGGAAGATGGGCAAGCCAGCTCCGATGAACAAGCTGTGAACGACGACTCGGAGGATAGCAACTACATGCCTCTCTCTGAGGATGAGGTGAGCCTCAGCGATGAAGAGTTTATCGTGCCAGAGGATCTAGTCGAGCAGGAGCATTTCAAGCGCCGCCTTATAGCCACGGCAAAGAGCCTAAAAAAGAAGCAGCAACAACTTCAAGCTGATCAAGAACTGATCACTGATAGATGGACCGAGGTCTTGGCAACCGAGGAATATGAACTCGAACGCCCAACCAAAAGTTACCTGAAGCGCAAATTGCTACCTCAATTCGACGAAGAGGCACTGGAGCCAGCACTGCCAGCATACAATGCGGCCGACCGACCACCGCGTGGTCGAGACAAAGCGGCAATCCAGCCCGAACAAAAGTTGGCACCACGCCGCCGAACAAATAGGAACACAGCAATTCGGGGATACACACTTGACCTGCGGTACGGTTTGGAGAACAAAGCAGGCCAGACTAGATCGATCTACGGATCGCGGGGATGCACCTCAATGCGCAAAGACGGACACCACGCCGGATATGACAAATACGCACCTATCTGGTCCGAATACCACAGACCGGCTCCATCTGAGCCGCGTCGCGACGTAGCCCGGCACAAAGGCGCCACGCAACCCCTATGCTTCACTGACAAAGTAATGGAACATGAATTCCCAGAAGAGTTTAAACCCGTAAACATTGAATCATATGATGGAATAATAGATCATGCGGTATGGATCGAGGACTTTCTCCATATACATATGGCCCGCGGCGATGATCTCCATGCCATCAAGTATCTCCCGCTAAAACGCAAAGGGCCAGCTAGGCACTGGTTGAACTGTCTGCCAGAAAACTCTATTGGCAGTTGGGAGAACCTGGAAGACGCATTCCTCGACAACTTCCAGGGCACTTATGTCCGACCTCCGGATGACGATGATTTAAGTCATATAATCCAACAGCCTGGAGAGTCAGCCAGGAAATTCTAGACTCAGTTCTTAACTAAAAAGAACCAAATCGTCGACTGTCCGAATGCTGAAGCCATAGCGGACTTTAAGCACAACATCCGGGACGAGTGGCTTGCCCGACACCTCGGCCCAGAAAAGCCGAAGTCCATGGAAGCCCTCACGACGCTCATGACTTGCTTTTGTGTGGGTGAGGATAGCTGGCTAGCCCGCAACAACAGCACCTCAAGCAAACCGGGCACTTCGGAAAACAGAGATAGCAATGGCAAGCCCCGATGCAGTAAACACAAGCGTCAAAATAATGGCGATAACGCCAAAGACACGACCGTCAATTCCGGATTCAGTGGCTCCAAGTCCGGTCAACAGAAAAAGCCATTTAATAGAAACAACCCGGGCCCGTCCAATCTGGACCGCATACTTGATCGTCCATGCCAAATCCAAGGCACTGCTAACAAACCAGCCAATCCTACCAACAGAGAATGTTGGGTCTTCAAACAGGCCGGCAAGTTAAATGCCGAAAATGGAGAAAAGGGATTGCAAAGCGACGACGATGAGGAACCCCAGCCGCCGAATACAGGGGGACAGAAGAAGTTTCCTCCCCAAGTGAAAATGGTGAATATGATATATGCCACCCATATCCCCAAAAGGGAGCGGAAGCGCGCACTAAGGGACGTCTACGTGATGGAGCCAATCGCCCCAAAATACAACCCGTGGTCCTCTTGTTCGATCACCTATGATCGAAGGGACCATCCGACCAGTATCCGTCACGGAGGTTCAGCCGCACTAGTGCTTGACCCCATCATTAACAGATTCCACCTGACACATGTCCTCATGGACGGTGGCAGCAGCCTGAACCTGCTTTATCAGGATAAAGTGCGCAAAATTGGTATTGATCCATCAAGGATCAAACCCACCAAAACCACCTTTAAAGGTGTCATACCAGGTGTAGAGGCCTGCTGTATGAGCTCAATCACACTGGAAGTGGTCTTCAGATCCCCAGATAACTTCCGAAGCAAAGAATTACTCTTTGACATCGTCCCCTTCCGCAGTGGTTATCACGCACTCCTCGGACGAACCGCATTTGCTCGTTTCAATGTGGTGCCGCACTATGCTTACCTTAAGCTCAAGATGCCCTTATCTTGCGGTGTTATAACAGTTAATGGAAACACGGAGCGCTCCCTCCGTACTGAGGAGCACACCGCGGCCCATGCAGCAGAAGTACAGAATAGCCTTCTTAGGCAAAACCTCAATTCGGTAATAAAGCCCTCGGACACCGTTAAGTGGGTCCGTGCTACTCTGCAACAGGACCATCCGTCTCGTCCAGAGCTCAGCTAGCAACCCGGCCTTCGTCCCAGCCCCAACAAAGCGGTTAAATTCGTGCCGCGCGTACACAACTACGCACTTAAAATATCATGGGCATGGACGGAGGCACTACTAGACTGCGATCCACAATACGGCTCAACCACTCTTGGATCCGCATACCTTCACTTTTTCTCTTTCTTTCAGGTTTTTTCTCTTTGCGAGGCCTTTTCTGATAAACCTGCCCATCGGACCCGTAGAGGAACGGATACACCAAGAAGCTAGGGGCTTGGACGTACAAGGGAATACCCAGGTGGTCTCTGCTAATGATCGTCATACCTGTTTTAAATACCCACACACAACTCACTCTTGGTAATGGCATGTTAAATAGCCTTATTTGCTCACTACTTGTATACATACGCCTTGACGTATTAATCAAATTACAATGAAAAATAATCGGCGGTGTTTTGTTCATTACATGATTTTTCCATGTCTAGTTAATTTTTTAATTGCACCCGTACATTCTGGTATGCCTTAATTCGCCAGGGGCTTCATCGTACCCCATACCATGGCAAGAAAGTCCGAACACTTTTACAGTATAGTTCGGCACCCCGAACTTATAGCATTATATGCATCGGCTCCGAATCATGTCTTTGGTCAACAGTTGGGTTGCCCGGCTCCTGTGCTTGCTACCCTATGTTCCGCTATATCGGCTAGGGTAGTAAAGGGAGAACTACTGCGATTGTGTCCCGGTTCTTCCGGACGAGCACCTTAGTAGAGAAAGCCAAAAACTGATTGTCATGATGCAGCGAGAGATGGTCAGCTGTTCGAGAGGTCACAAAATCCTTAACGATTTCTTCTGCATTGTGCGATAACTAATGCATCGTGCGACGCATCGGTTTTTATCCGATCAGGTGCCTTCTAAAGCCCCAAGTTCGGTCTTCCGAACACTAGGGGTTGCGCCTACTTTTCTTTTGTCAAACTCCTATGGCTAAGTGAGGGTGATAAATCCTTATAATACGATTGCCTGGCTCGTCGTGCTAAACACCTCCTTTAAGGACCAAAAACTCTAGAGTAAAGAGTGTTTAGATTTATCCCGAACACCCCCGTACTTCCTACATGGGGGCAGAAGCCGACGACTGGCCAACTCTCGGCATTAATTTAAAATATGGCCACACAGGAGATAATAGTTCGAATAACAAGCATTATTTCACATCATGGTCTTGTTTCATATTACAGCATAGGGAAACATTAATACATTCATGGGAAGATAATATCCTTGGAACACTGCTCCTCCACAAGGCGGAATCCCTTCAGGACACTGTCATAATATAGCTCAGGCTTGCGGTGCTCTTTCCCTTTGGGCAGTCCTTCAGTCATCAGCTTCACAACATCCATCTTCGCCCAATGCACCTTGGCGCGGGTAAAAGCCATTCGCGCACCTTCGATGTAGACCGACCGCTTGATGGCGTCAAGCCGAGGACAGGCACTAACCAGCCACTTCACGAGTCCGAAGTAGCTGCTGGGAATCGGTTTGGCAGGCCATAGCCGGATAATCAAATCCTTGAGGGCTAGTTCGGCCGCCCTATGTAGCTCGACCATCTGCTTCAGCTGATCGGTAAAGGGTACTGGGTATTCTGGCGCAAGATATTGCGACCAGAACAGCTTTTCTGCAGAGCTCCCCTCTTCGGTTCGATAGAATTATTCAGCATCAGATACACTGCACGGCAGATCCACAAACACCCCTGGAGAACTCCGAATCCGGGTCAGTAAACGAAATCTTTCCTTCGCGTATTTTCTATGCATAATAAAGGCCTTACCCGCAACGATCTTTTGGGCCTCCTGGATTTCCTGGAGGGTGCCTTGGGCTTCGGCCCGGGCATCGCGTGCGGATTGGCGAGCCTTGGTTAGTTCGGACGCTTGATCCTTTATTCTCCGCTCCAAGGTCTCGCGCTTCCCTATAGCTTCTTGGAGCTCTTGTTGAACTTTAATAAACCGGGCCTCGTGGTTTTCACGAGTGGCCTGCTCCTTGGCCGCCTTTTTCTCGGCCTCGGCTACCGCCTTCTTCAGAGCCTCGACTTCGGTCATTACTCCTATTACATAACACGACATTTTTTAGTCAAAATAACTATTCACTTGTATTTAAATACAAACAAGGTTGTCCCATACCTTGGTTATCCTCCAATTGCTTCTTTACTTGGCCGAGCTCTTTTTCGGCCCACTCCAGTCTCTGCCTCAGTCCGGAGACCTCCGCAGTATGAGCGGTTGCAGTCAACAATGACGCCCGATCATTCATAGGTATTTCCTAGTTAGTCTCCTGCGAAATGTATTTGATCCTCTGCCCGACTTTCTTTTCAAAACACCGAACAGTGTATCAGGGGCTACTAACTATATGATGACATTCTTTTAACTTCATTACTTACCTCAAAACCTGTTAGAAGGTTGGTGCAGGCTTCGGTCAGCCCGCTCTTGATGGACTGAACCTTCTCAATCACCGCACCCATAAGGGTACGGTGCTCTTCAACGATGGAAGTGATTTGCAGCACCGCCAATAAAGCATCCGGCACCTCAGGGTGGATTAAGGTTGCCGGTGGAATAGGCGCAGCGCCTTCTGTTGAAGAAGGTTGCTGGCCTAACTTCGGAGCCGTATTGGTCTCCGGAGTTGTCTCTGGCTGGGGGGCCGAATTCTGGACGGCCCCCGCCTTCAGCATCCATGGGGGTTTGCTCCCCCATGAGTCCGGCCGCCAGGGCTTGGCCCTCTGACGCCGCTTCGACGGTCTCCCGAGCTTCACCCTGGCCTGGGGCCCTTTGGGACGACACCTCAGTGTTGTCCATGTCTTTGGGGGAAGAGGCCGTCGGGATGGTCTCGCTGTTCATCGCATCTGGGTCCAACAAATCTTCTGACAAAGATTGCCCGATGTCGGACCCGGCCGGACTGCAGAATATGTGACTCGATACATTAATGCTATGCAAAAGTGAGACTGGATATATGAAGGTGTCCGGGTTTTCTCTGTACTTACGATCTGGCCAGGGGCTCGACCCTGGGCTCCCACTCCGGGCTGCTGTCGGTGGCTGCGGTGGATTCGTTTGGAAGGGAGGCTTTCCCCTTCTTAGACGTTTCGGCCTCCAAACGTGTGGAGGCCGTCCTCTTCTTTCCCCCCTGCGGGGGGAGACTGGCTTTCCTCTTCCTCCTCCTCTTCCTCGTCTTTTTCGGCGGAGGAGTGGGCTTCGGTGTCTTCGAATACCACGTCCAAAGTGCCCTTGCGACGGAGCCCGCCCCTGGTTTCCTTGGCCTCCTTCTTGGCCTTCTTCTTCGGCGCCTTATATGGCGCTGGGACCAACATCTTCATCAGAAGTGGGCCGGCTTGTTCTTCAGGCAGCGGAGCCGGACAGTAGATCTGCTCTGCCTTCTCCGTCCAGGCCTGGGAGAATCATCGGGGAAATATTAGGTGTTTTCCCCAGGGTATACAAATAGAGGATACATCTTGAAAACATATAAAGACTCACCGAACTTACGGGGCGGGACGCTTTGTTCCCGCGATCCTCGGCGGTGTCCGGCCACGACTTGCCGGGCTTGAATAGCACCTTCCAGATGTCTTCGTGCATCGTGCCGAAGAACTCTAGCAAGGTTTGGTGCTTGACCGGATCAAACTCCCATAGATGGCAAGTCCGGTGTTGGCAGGGAAGGATCCGACGAACTAGCATCACCTGGACCACATTGACAAGTTTCATATTCTTGTCCTCCATGCTCTTGATACGCGCCTGGAGTGCCGTCAGCCCGTCGGACGAAGGCTAGTCTAGGCCCTTTTTAGGCCAGGACATGAGCCGTAGTGGGGCTCTGGATCAGAACTCAGGGGTGGCGGCCCATTTGGCGTCGCGTGGCTCGGTAATATAGAACCACTGTTGTTGCCAACCTTTGATGGACTCATTGAATTTACCTGATGGCCATTAGACATTGGGCATCTTGCTCACGATGGCTCCTCCGCACTCGGCGTGTTTGCCGCCGACCACCTTGGGCTTCACGTTGAAAATCTTTAGCCACAGACCAAAGTGTGGCGGGATGCGGAGGAAGGCTTCACACATGACGATAAATGTCGAGACATTGAGGAAAGAATTGGGGGATAGATCATGCAAATCTATCCCGTAATAGTACATAAGGCCGTGAACAAATGGGTGGAGGAGAAACCCCAGCCCGCGGACGAAGTGAGGGAGGAATACAACCCTCTCGTGGGGTTTCGGAGTAGGGACAATCTGTCCCGTCTCTAGGAGACGGTGTGCGATCTTCTTGGCTAGGTATCCGACCTCTCGGAGCTTCTTGATATCCTTCTCCTGAACAGAGGAGGCCATCCACTTGCCTTGCGCTCCGGATCCAGACATGGTTGGAGTGCTTTTGGGGGGCGGAAGAGATGGGTGCTTGGGCGTCAGAGCTCGAGGATGAATGAGCAGAGGAAGAAGAGGGTGTGGGTGAAAGAGGGGAATCCTCATCCCTTTATAAAGGCAGTAAAAATCGTGCGCCTCCCCGTTCGCCCTAAAACTCGCTTATTTCCCAAGCGCCATGCTGATGGCACGGTTGGGTTACCCATGCCTGCATTAATGAGAATACCGTGATAAGGGGACATGATCTCTGCTTCGACATGACGTGCCAATAAGACTGCGCCTCGAAATACGGAGGGATAGGATAAAAACGGTTCGAATAAAGACCGGGCCATGGCGTGATGTCACACTATGAGTTGTCAGCTGATTGGACTCGCGGGATAATATACTCTCTACAGTAGTATGTGGAATTTGTTTTACAAAGCCGGACACGATTCTTATGTTCAAGATCTACTTTGAAGTGTTCGAAGAAGGAACCCGCCTTCCAATGCCGAAGACAATCTGCACGCCGGACTCGTCGTCATTGAAGCCTGGTTTAGGGGCCATCGAGGGAGTCCGGGATTAAGGGGTCCTCAGACAGCCGGACTATATACTTTGGCCGGACTGTTGGACTATGAAGATACAAGATTGAAGACTTCATCCTGTGTCCGGATGGGACTCTCCTTTGCGTGGAAGGCAAGCTTGGTGGTTAAGATATGAAGATTCCTTTCTCTATAACCGACTCTGTGTAACCCTAGCCCCCTCCGGTGTCTATATAAACCGGAGGGTTTAGTCCGTAGGACAACAACAATCATAACCATAGGCTAGCTTCTAGGGTTTAGCCTCTACGATCTCGTGGTAGATCAACTCTTGTAATACTCATATCATCAAGATCAATCAAGCAGGAAGTAGGGTATTACCTCCATCGAGAGGGCCCAAACCTGGGTAAACATTGTGTCCCCCGCCTCCTGTTACCATTAGCCTTAGACGCACAGTTCGGGACCCCCTACCCAAGATCCGCCGGTTTTGACACCGACAACGACCATTACAAACCACTACCATTCCAACACTAGTGAGAACATGAATACTAACAAGGGTGGTACCTACAATGGGGCAAAGACGATTGTAGTTGATACCAAGCGAGTTTGCCAACATGGTGATCACTCCTTCACACACGACATCTCCTTGTGCATGAGTTGCTTGATGCACAAGGTGTAGCAAAAGTATTGCCCCTGGGTTGGGCGATTAACCGATGTCTGCTTTCCAGAGAACTAGCATGTTCTCATCATTCACCTTAGAACCTTCTCCTCATGCCTGCAACGAGTTAGTGATAACATAATCGAAATAACGTATAATAGGACTTTCAATGCAACTAGCTCTTTGCCTTGAGCCATGAATGCTCATATGGTAAAAGGATTGCCTTGGGTGCGGGTTAGTGAAATCATAAACATATCTCAGATCATCATCATTGTTGGTGAAGCCAAAGTACTTACACCACTCATCAAGAGGATGTTGAAGTCTTGGTCAAGGAGACGGAAAGTGATCTTGTACTCATCATAGGCATTTTTCACCAAACCAACATTATGCGAGAGAGTACTAAAAAACTCAAGCATCATGCGTTCATATGTCTCACTGTTGGAAATATGCCCTAGAGGCAATAATAAAATGGTTATTATTATATTTCCTTGGTCGTGATAATTGTCTATTGTTCATGCTATAACTGTATTAACGAGAAACCATAATACATGTGTGAATACATAGACCACAACATGTCCCTAGTGAGCCTCTAGTTGACTAGCTCGTTAATCAATAGATGGTTATGGTTTCCTAAGCATGGACATTGGATGTCATTGATAACGAGATCATCTCATTAGGAGAATGATGTGATGGACAAGCTTAAGACCCAATCCTAAGCATAGCACAAGATCGTGTAGTTCTTTTGCTAGAGCTTTTCTAATGTCAAGTATCTTTCCTTAGAAGATGAGATTGTGCAACTCCCAAATGCCGTAGGAATGCCTTGGGTGTGTCAAACGTTTCAACGTAACTGGGTGATCATAAAGGTGCACTACAGGTATCTCCGCAAGTGTCTGTTGGGTTGGCACGAATCGAGACTGTGATTTGTCACTCCGTATGACAGAGAGGTATCTCTAGGCCCACTTGGTAACGCATCATCATAATGAGCTCAATGTGACTAAGGAGTTAGCCATGGGATCATGCGTTATGGAACGAGTAAAGAGACTTGTCGGTAACGAGATTGAACGAGGTACAGGGATACCGATGATCGAATCTCGGGCAAGTAACATACTGATGGACAAAGGGAATGGGTATACGGGATTGATGGAATCCCCGACATCGTGGTTCATCCGATGAGGTCATCGTGGAACATGTGGGATCCAATATGGGTATCCAGATCCTGCTATTGGTTATTGGCCGGAGAGATGTCTCGGTCATGTATGCATGGTTCCCAAACCCGTAGGGTCTACACACTTAAGGTTCGGTGACGCTAGAGTTGTAATGGGAAATTGTATGTGGTTACCGAAAGTTGTTCGGAGTCCCGGATGAGATCCCGGACGTCACGAGGAGTTTTGGAATGGTCCAGAGGTGAAGATATATATATGGGAAGTCCAGTTTTCAGTCGCTGGAAGGTTTCGGGGTTATCAGTAATATACCGGGACCGCCGAAAGGTGTCTGGGGGTCCATCAGGTGGGGCCACCTACCCCAGAGGGTCAAGTGGGATGAATATTGGTGGGAACCAGCCCCCTAGTGGGCTGGTGCGCCCCCCAAGGGCCCAAGGATCCTAGGGTTGGAAACCCTAGGGGGTGGGGGCACCTCCCACCTGCTTGGGGGGCAAGTCTCCCCCCTTGGCCACCACCCCATGAGGGAGTCCTGTACTAAGGGGTCCTCGAGCATCCGGTCTATTGGATATGGGCCAGACTGATGGTCCATCAAGATACAAGGCAGAAGACCACCTCTCGTGTTCGGTAGGGACTCCCTTATACGTGGATGGCAAGTTTAGGTGTCCGGATATACTATTTCCTTTCTGTTAAACCGACTTTGTACAACCCTAAGCCCCTCCAGTATCTATATAAACCGGAGGGTTAGATCGAAGGCAGGATCACAACATTGATAGTCTAGCCAAGCTAGGGTTTAGACATTATGATCTCGAGGTAGATCAACTCTTGTAACCCCCATATCCATCGAATATAATTAAGCAGGAGTAGGGTTTTACCTCCATTAAGAGGGCCCAAACCTGGGTAAACAATGTGTCCTTTTTGATCACTGTTACCACCGATCCTCGGACAAACAATTTGGCCCCCCTACCCGAGATCAGCCGGTTTTGACACCGACATTGGTGCTTTCCTTGAGATCTCCGTTGTATCATCAACAGAAGGATTGATGGCGCACCTCTTCATCAACGATGACGCTGCGTCCAAGGAAACCTTTCTCCCCAGACAGGTCTTTGTGTTCAGTGGCATCGTGCTTCGTGCCAACTCGATCGGCCGCCTTGAGCAGGTCGACAGTCATGCCCCCGCCCACCAGATCAGGTTTGGAAACCTGCATTACATCACCGATATCCGAGGAGATCTAGTCTTCGAGGGGTTCGCGGCCCCGGTTGCCACCCCTTGCCCCCATGAAGGAAACTCTTCGGATCCGCTCTTAGATCCCATCCTGGGGTCGACACTCACACCCGCGTTGGCCGTAGATCAGGAGTGGGTAGTAACGTCTGAGGACGGGGGGATCACCCCCGCTAGACTCTCTTCTACCACAGAACTTCCGACTGGAGACCCAGATGCGGTTTTGGACTCGCCTCTGGATGTTAGCTCTGAACTATCAACGTCTGCGTCAATCGGGCCCGGTTAGGTGTTTGTCACCCTACAGATCCACCGACTCGCACCCAGCTTTCTCCCTTAGACAAAGCGCTGGGCTTAATGGGATCCCTCACCATTACAGAAAGCTTGCCTCTGAACTGCACCCAGTATAGGTTGGAGGAAGAGCAGGGAATTTTATAACCCACCCACCACCCACTTAATAGCCACTGTCAAGGATTTAACCGACATGCTAGACTACGCGTCCTAAGACATCGACGGTATGGACAATGATGCTGACGCCGAATTGAGCCAAGTCCCACCCATCATAGGTAACCCTAATGGTGCACTAATGCGTGGCCTGACAATACTCAACAAGCTAGTTTCGATGGGTAAGCTACGCAAAAGGGCTTGAAGCTATCAAGTTAAAGGCAAGGGAGCACAAAGGCGTCGTCGAGGTTACCGTCCTTGCTTACAGTGGTTATGAAGATGATGTTGTCGCAGCCGATGTGTTGTCTGAGTCGATGATTGGTGGTGATGATGATGACGTCTAATTGCGCCTAAGTAGCCGAAACACCTTAGGACATGAGAGAAACCGCAACCCAAACTCAGACAATCACGTGGAATAGTGCGGAAGAACACAAGAGGTGGCGGGGAGACAGAATGAAGCAAAGCAGAAAATGGCCGAAAGTCCCTGGATAGTCCGTGCACACGGGGTAAGTGAGGCCCGTGTGCACGGGGTCCCGATGGCCCCTGTGCACGGGGTCCTCTGTGAGCGGATGAACTGCTCCGCAACCATGGTAATTTCCAAGTTTTTTGCCAAATTCGAAGGATGGAAGGGTGGGGACGATGGTGGTGGTGGTGGGGCGGGGGGTAGATCCACTTTCCAAACACCAAATTCATGGATCAAAACAACCAAATCTCACAAGATCAAACAAATTGCAAGAAAAATTTTGGGGCTATTTTTGGTGGGGATTTTTGGATTAGGACGAAAAACAATAAAATCAAGCTAGAAAGTGGAAGGTAAGGACTCCAAGATGTGAATCAACCTTGCTCATGATACCAAGATGTTGTAGGGTGGAAACCCTAAGAGAGATCTTTTCACACTTGGAGGGGGAAAAGGAGATGAACAACAAGAACACAAAGGGAAATCACTCCAACAATACCCAATTACACATCCACTAGAATAACACCACAAGATCCACAAGTCACAAACACAATCAAAGGAAAGATACAATGGCAAAGTTCTTCCCACTCCTAGGAGATGAGGTCTTGGAGATAGTCTTATCCTTATGGAGGTCTTGAAATCCACAAGGATTCTTCCCTATGGGGTCTTGATCCACAAGAGGGAAGGTAGAAGGAGCAAAGATCACAAATATCTCATCTAATACTTTGCTAACCCTAAACATGGTCCTAGGTACGAATTATATAGCCTTGGGGATGAAGGATGAAGAGGAGGTCAAAGAAGCGATCTCAGCCGGCCATCCTGGGAGGCCCGTGTGCACGGGGTAAGTTGGGCCCGTGTGTATGGTACACGCCCGTGCGCACGGGGTGCCCCAGCGCCAACTCCCTGGGTAGTCCATGGCCACGGGGTTTCGGGTACCCGTGTTGCTGTTGTTGCCCTCCGTCTTGGTCCACAAGGCGTTGGGGTGGTCCTCCTCCTTGGTGATGCTCCTGAGCTTCTTGGTGATGTTCCTCTTCATACCTAAGGAGGCATAACATATTTTGGTAATGTAGTAACCATGTTCCATTCGTATCCGTATGCAAGTCAAGTAGGAAGGAGTTCACCTCGGTTTCCAAAGCACGTGCTCTAGCTCTTGTCATGGGTCCACGTGGGGTTTGATGTGCTGGTGTAGAGTCCATGTGGCATAGATGCAAAATTTGACACACAATATAATATTTTTTAAAATTTAACTCAGACTATGAGCGAAATTTGACAGACATTATATTTATAGGTGCAACCAAACAATTATGCATGTAAAATTTGATATGCATGATATTCATAGGTGCAATCGTAAAAATGTTTAAAAGGCTCGAGGCAACGCACAGGCATTCTCCTAGTATAGTATTTTCTTACGAGTTGGTGGAAGTGGCGAGACTACCAACTCCCCATTTAGGAGTAAAGATTGGTAAGATTAGATTTGATATAGGTCTGAATAGCGAAAGGCAAGAAAATTTTGGATTTACACTACTAGGGAAAAGCCTATACACAAAATCTTATCAGCAGTGTGCTTTAAAATAAGTCGCTGCTGCTAATTAGCAGTAGCGTGCACAGCCGAAACTCGCTGCTGAAACAAATATAGCAGTAGCACGCCCTGTCAAAGACACGCTGCTGCTATAATTCCCACAAGGCCGCCGCGAGGCTAGTTATAGCAGTAACGCGTTATGGAGAATTGTAACATCTAACATCTTTTCTCTCTTAGTTTTGTAGCTTTCTTTCTTTCTTAGAGTTCTTTTCTATTTAGTATTTCCTCCTTTTCTTTCTTTTCTTTTGTTCCCCCTCTTGAGGAACTTTGTATTTACTTCATGTCCTTTATTAATAAAATGCTGTGGGGTGTAAGCCCTGCAGTCTTCATGGTAAAAAAACGCGTTATGGAGAGATGCACTACTGCTACGTAGCATAGTAGCAGCGCATTTCTCAGATAAGCGCTACTGCTAAGTTTCCTACAAAAATTTAGTCCCACCTCGCTCCATGAAGAGAGTTTCTACCACCTTAAATATGTTACTTCTCAAACTTTGACAAGCACTTGGTCTTCATTGAACTCTTTGTGTAGAATTTGTGGTTGCAATATGAGTCTTCACCTGTTCCTAAACCGGTGAGGACTCATATTGACAAATCAGATTGTACACAAAAAGATCGTTGATGATCAATGTATTTTTGATATATTGAACAAAGTCTATTTTTATATGATGACACATAGCAGTAGCGCTTTATTGTGAAAGGCGCTACTGCTAGATAGCTTAGCAGTAGCGTCTTTTGCAACAGCGCGCTACTGCTAAGCCATTCATCTCCCACCCCCCATCTCCTCTATCCGATCCACTCAGTCACACACTCAATCCTCTGTCTGCGCCGCGCGTCGGTCCACCCCCGTCGCCCCTCCTCCGTCTGCGCCGTGCGCTATCACCTCCTCCTCCTTGCTGGACTCGGTACCGGCCTCCTCCTCCGTCCTCCCTCTCCACTCGCTGCTGGCCAGCCCCTCCTCGCTCCGCCTTCCTCCGTCCTCCCTCAACTGGCCGCGCCGGCCGGCCCCTCCTCGCTCCACCTTCCTCCTCCATCCTCCCTCAACTGGCCGCGCCGGCCGGCCCCTCCTCACTCCGCCTTCCTCCTCCATCCTACTCTCTTCTCCCTCCTCGAGTCGCCGCTCCTTCTCCCTCCTGCTCATATGCAACATTTTGATTTAGTTGATTTAGAACATTTTGATTTAGTTGATTTAGTAGGCTAGTTCATTTAGTTGATTTAGTTGACTTAGAACATTTTGATTTAGTTGATTTAGTAGCTAGGCTAGTTCATTTAGTTGATTTAGAACATTTTGATTTAGTTGACTTAGAACATTTTGATTTAGTTGATTTAGTAGCTAGCTAGTTCATTTAGTTGATTTAGAACATTTTGATTTAGTTGATTTAGTAGGCTAGTTGATTTAGTTCACTTAGAACATTTTGATTTAGTTGATCGTTAATTCTTTGCTCATATTGCTTTAGGAAAAATGGCGCCACCACCACCACCACTATGTCGACTGTGCAAGTCAAGATGCGCCAGCAGCCTTGCAACTAGCAAGCTGTTCAGCATCTACTTCCAGCCGAGTTTTCGTCATGCGGCGGTAAGAAATTAGATGAAATGTAATAACTATTTTATTTTTGGTGTTGGCATTACCGCATTGTGTCATTTTGCTTATTTTACACAGATCGTCCCATGCAATGTGAGGTTGAAATTCAACAAGTTGACAGGAGACACTGTGACATTTGAGGCTCCTGGGGGGCCGTACACTATGGAGGTCGAGAAAGGACGCAATATGTCGCAGATTGGAGGAGATGGATGGGCCCGTTTCGTCGCTCGCATGCGTCTTACTGGTGGTGAGTTGATCAGCTTCTCCTTCCAAGCAGAAAGACCCAAGCTAGCTGTCATTTATATCAACCTGGTGGAAGATGATGAAGATGACGAAGATGATGAAGATGATGAAGATAATGAGGAACCACTCGATGAAGATGATGAGGACCCACTTCATGAAGCCATCGTAGCTCAAAGAACAAGGCTGAGTGAGGAGGAGGTGTCCAACCTGTGGGACATAATTCCACCACGTGCTGACTTTGTCGGGGTGCCATTCGTGACCCGCTTGACAAATACCATGGTTGATCGACATGATATGGTATGTTATACTTACAAATGCAAATTATCCGATGAATTACTTAGTATACTGTCCAATGATATGGTATGTCGTGTGGAATCTTGTCGATGATATGTTTTAGTGTAGAGTTCGATCACATGCTTATTAGTGTAGAATCTAAGGAAACTATTAATAGTGTAGATAATCCATATGTACTTATTTGCCAGGCTATTTATTAATTGATATGTTTTTCTTATTCAGAAATTGGCCAAGAGAATATCTGTGAGTTATGGTATCGAGCCTGATGAAGAAGGCTCAGCTGGACTACGCCTTACTGCAAGGGGCTCCGTCACAACCTGTACTTACCGCGTGGACACGGACGGTCGCACACACTTAAACTCGGTTGGGTGGAAGAAATTCCTCGATGGCAAGAATCTTCGTGTTGGACAGGCCATCCTAATTACTACCAGGAACACCAACCGCCCAGGCTTGAGGATGATGATTGTCTTTGATATCATCTAGAACTACATATGTGTGTGTGGCTATATCATCTAGAACTACATATGTGTGTGTGGCTATATCATCTAGAACTACATATGATGATCGTCGTCGATATCATCTAGAACTACATATGATGATGGCCGTTGATATGACTTTGTACTGCTTGAGGATGCATGTTGACTATGCATGAAATTGTTATCTAGTACTCCCTTCGTTCCAAATTACTCGTCGTCACGACGAGTAATTTGGAATGGAGGGAGTACTACCTAGTAATGGTTTATGAATTTGATATCTACTAGAAGTACCTAGTATCTAGTATCTGAAAGGGAAACTGAAAGGGAAAGGAGTGGTGGGGAAATGATGAAAGATATAGCAGTAGCGAGGGATGATGAAATCGCTACAGCTAGTTAATAGTAGCGCGTTCCTAAAAAGCGCTGCTGATATAGTCAACAGTAGTAGCGCGGGTTGGGGCCGCGCTACTACTATGAGTTAGCTGTAGCGCCTTATTAGTAGCACGGCCACCCACGCTGCTGCTAGCCTCAAAACCCACGCTACTACTAGGGTTTTCCCTAGTAGTGTTAGTTGAGATTTTTTGAAGATTTGATTTGAATGAGTTAATGCATTTTGTTATTTTGGGAAAGTGCTGATTTGATTGAGTTAATATAGTTGATGTTTTGATAAGAGTTGATTGTGATTTAGGTATGAGTAGTGGAAGGCAAGGAAATCTTGGATTTAGTTGGGATTTTGTGAAGATTTGATTTGAATGAGTTAACGCATGATGTTATTTTGGGAAAACACCGATTTGAAGGAAATATGCCCTAGAGGCAATAATAAAGTTATTATTTATTTCCTTAATTCATGAGAAATTTTTATTATTCATGCTAGAATTATATTAACCGGGAACTTAGTACATGTGTGAATACATAGACAAAACATATAGTCCCTAGTATGCCTCTACTTGACTAGGTCATTAATCAAAGATGGTTATGTTTCCTAACCATAGACATGTGTTGTCATTTGATGAACGGGGTCACATCATTAGGAGAATGATGTGATGGACATGACCCATCCGTTAGCTTAGCATTATGATCGTTACAGTTTCATTGCTACTGCTTTCTTCATGACTTATACATGTTTCTCAGACTATGAGATTATGCAACTCCCGAATACCGGAGGAACACCTTGTGTTCTATCAAATGTCACATCGTAAATGGGTGATTATAAAGATGCTCTACAGACTACAGATGTCTCCGAAGGTGTTTGTTGGGTTGGCATAGATCAAGATTAGGATTTGTCACTCCGAGTATCGGAGAGGTATCTCTGGGCCCTCTCAGCAATGCACATCATAAGCCTTGCAAGCAGTGTGACTAATCAGTTAGTTGTGGGATGATGTATTACGGGACGAGTAAAGAGATTTTTCGGTAACGAGATTGAACTAGGTATAAAGATACCGACGATCGAATCTCAGGTAAGTAACATACCAATGACAAAGAGAATAACGTATGTTGTCATAAGGTTCGACCAATAAAGATCTTCGTAGAATATGTAGGAACCAATATGGGCATCCAGGTTCCGCTATTGGTTATTGACCAGAGAAGTGTCTCGGTCATGTCAACATAGTTCTCGAACCCACAGGGTCCGCACGCTTAACGTTCATTGACGATATAGTATTATATGAGTTATGTATGTTGGTGAACGAATGTTGTTCGGAGTCCCGGATGAGATCACGAACGTGACGAGGAGCTCCGGAATGGTCCGGAGGTAAAGATTCATATATTGGATGAGATGGTTAGGCCAAGGGGTCAGGCCCACGGGGCGATAAGTCGGTGCAAAAGGAGTTTTTCGGAGGCCTGGGGCCAAACGCCGGAGACCTTGGCATCTGGCCCTGGGCGAGACGCCGAGGCCCATGACGTCTGGGCCAGACGCCAAGGATTGTGGCGTTTGGTCCCAGAGTCCAAGTGGGACTCTTGCCTTTCGGGCAAAACCGACTTTGAGGAGGCTTTTGCTCCAAGTTTCGATCCCAGGGCTCATCATATAAATAGAGGTGCATGGATAGTACCAAAGACACATCAAGAAACACCAAGACGTGTGCTGGCAACCCCGTCCCCTCTAGTTTATCCTCCGTCATAGTTTTCGTAGTGCTTAGGCGAAGCCCTGCGGAGATTGTTCTTCACCAACACCGTCACCACGCCGTCGTTGCTGCCGGAACTCATCTACTACTTCGCCCGTCTTGCTGGATCAAGAAGGCGAGGACGTCATCCAGCTGAATGTGTGTTGAACGCGGAGGTGTCGTACGTTCGGTACTTGATTGGGACGGATCGCGAAGGTGTACGACTACATCAACCGCGTTGATAAACGCTTCCGCTTTGTGATCTTCAAGGGTATGAAGATACTCTCCCCCTCTCGTTGCTATGCATCTCCTAGATAAATCTTGCGTGATCGAAGGAATTTTTTTGAAATCACCGCGTTACCCAACACAATTTGATTGAGTTAATGCACGTGTCAAATGGACCGGTCCAAATTGGTTGCACGTGAGCAAAAAATCATCTATAAGATGCTCACCAGCGTAATATAGTGTTTGTTTACAATTTGGTGGGAATGAGGCGAGACTACCAACTCCCCTGTAGGAGTAGAGATAATAGATTGATCTATCTCCATGAGTGGACGTGAAAAGATATGCTCACGTGTTGCCAATCTCTATACGTTGCATGCATCATTCTCCAAAACTTTCAAGATAAGAAATTATGCATAGAAGTCATTTACTAATAAATTGTTATTCGATTTCAACTCTTATACAAACATTAGGGCATTCCAATACTTGTACTGGTCTTTTGAACCAAAGCCATGACAAGAGTTATGGAATGGAGGGAGTATATCTAAAGCATGCCATCTAGGCAAAAATATGATGTGCCATCTTATTTAATGAGGCAAAAGTGTTTTACTCCACTATATCTTAATCTAGATATAGCTCTTGGGACTAAAACTAAGACAACTAATGCTTTTTTCTAGCACAAACACATTAAATGTGATATAAGTCATTGTAGATCTTGTATAAGTGTGTATTTAATGTATATAATATATACCTTAATATATGATGCATTGCAAATTTTACCTAAGCATATGGTTAACGTATATGATATACGTTTAAGACATGATGCATTGGCTTCCTTTTTTTGTCTCTGTCTAGAAGTCTATATATGGCACATCATTTCACGCCATTCCATATCATGTTGACACTTTTTTAAAAGCTTGATTGACCCTTTGGCTCTCATTGGAGCGTGTAATTCAAGAATGGACGGAAGGTCTGCTGCCGCTTTTTTTTGGTGATGCTTGTGTTGTTCGGAAGCACTACATCTGTAGGTGTGTCCTCTCTTTTGTTTTTCTAAACTAGATTTCCTATGGCATATGCAATTTCAAATGAAGAACCTTGAGAAATCTTCATAAGATTTCAAAATAATACTACCGAGAGTTTTCTCTAATATGATCTTAATCGATGCACATTCTGCGTATTTCCTTGAGGCTTTTGACAACTTATCACTTTTACGCAATGATGTAAAGATCTTGTTATTACAATCCATCTCTCACTCTTATGGTATAATTGTTTATTATGTTTGTGTACGCAGAGAAATGCTTGACTTTTTTCAGTCGGCTGTTGTTTTGTACCAAGGGTTGTTGCAAGTCTATGCCTGCGTCGTTTCGGTTTCGCTGGGCAGGTGATCCGCGAACATCTGTGCAGTAATTTTTTTCTTTGGCAAGTGCACCGCAAGGTTTGCGTTGGTGAATAGAGCTTAATGGATATGCTAAGCGCATACCATGTTATCAATAAATAATAGAAAAGCATGTTCTTGGCTCCTCAAGTTTCCAAAAATTATAGACTTGGTCCCTCAAGATTTTTTGGTATACATTTGGTCCCTCAAGTCTCAAAACCGGATAAGTTTGGTCTTAAACCAGATTTTGAGCATGTTGACCGGGTTTGACCGACACAAAACCACCCGGTGAACAGTTTTGGGAAAAACTTCAAAAAAATCTGAAAACTTTTGGATCCAATATGCTTACATGTGCAAGGTGCGACCAAATTTTCGTGGTCTTTGGACACTCGAGGAGCTCGGGTAAAAAAACCAAAAACATCTAAACGATGAATAGTAAATTTAAAAAATATATAAAATATTCAAAAAATTCTGTATTTTTTGGGGTCCAATATGCTTACATACGCAAGACGCGACCAAAATTTTGTCATGAAATGACATCGGATGGGCTCTAGCAAAACAAAACAAATTTTGGCTTTTTTTTTATGCCCAAAAATTTGTTTTTTTGTCACAAGCTCCTATAGTGTCGAAAGACCACAATTTTTTGGTCGCACCTTGAGAATGTAAGCATATTAGACCCCACAAAAATTCAAATTTTTTGTCTGAATTTTTTCAAATCTACTTTCCATCGGATGTAGATATTTTTTTTTGCCACAAGCTTCTCGAGTGTCAAAAGAACACGAAAATTTGGTCGCACCTTGCGCATGTAATCACACTGGACCTAAAAAAATTCAGACTTTTTTTTCAATTTACTGATCACCGGGCGGTTTTGTGGCGGTCAAACCTGGTCAACGTGCTCAAAATCTGGTTTAGGACCAAACTTATCCGATTTTGAGACTTGAAGGACCAAATGTATACCAAAAAAATCTTGAGAAACCAAGTCTATACTTTTTTTGAGAATTTGAGGGACCAAAAACATACTTTCTCATAAATAATCTATCACATATCGTGTCCTTGAATGACCTATTTTATGCATGGGAGTGTATGCTTGGGAAACAACATGCGGGGCATAATGTATTCGAGAAACATAGGGGAGATCATAATATTTGATCTCATGGCCACACCCCATTTGATAGCTCTACATTTCCTAAGTATTTTGGGAATAGTACAGTTTTCCCAAATACAATGGTTTTAATTACTTTGAGCTATTTCGCCTCCACAAAAAAACTGTAGTATCCAAAATATTTTCTCTATCCAACGTTCTCGCCTGCTCAAAACGAGAACGTTGCTTCTTCCTCGTTCGCTCCTGAGCCCGCTGGTTCTCCTCGTGCGACTCCTGTGGTGCCAGCCGGCTGATGGCCCGTCGAGCCAACCCACCAATTAACTGAGGGGGAATGAGTTGGTGACTAGCGCAGTGCTGCAGGCCGAGCTTTGTGCATGGTCGTTGACAGTTTGGCAGCGGACTTTGTGCATGGCCCTTGCGCAAACGTTATATAATGGGCCCATACGCTATAACAGGAAAAAAAATATTACTCAAGAATGTCTAAAGTAGAAGATTTGTATTCATCCTCATTTGGATTTTCAGTATTAGAAACATTCTCATGACCAGCCAAATTTGTACAATCATCAATGACAACATCATATTGTTGTTCTTCAACACTAGTAGAACAGCTAATACCTCTATATTCTCGGCAGTGGCCTTTCTAAAAACAAATTTATCCATAACACCCTTTTGAGATCCAATGAATTTATCTACACGTACTTCTTTTTTCTTTTCTCACAATCAGATAAATGGTTTTTTGGCAACATGGTTACAACAAAAATGGAGAGAAAACACCTGAATTCTTGAATCTTGGTCTTGGTATCTTGGAGTAAATTAGAAGAAATCCCATGCCGCTCCTGCTATCCACTAATCCAAATTCAAGCAATGCCACAACAGCAAAATCTATCTGACTGCAATGTCGTACAACAAGGAATCAAGCAAGTCAAACATCCCTACACCAATTGATAATTACAGAAAATAGACAAGGGGAAAGGTTGAGATGCAAAAAATTACAAGGAATTGCTTGCCTCGGACGGTCGGATCTTGACCATGGCCCTAACAAGGATGGGAAGGCTGCGGGCTGCTGCTCTCCACGTTCCTACAGAGCACATGGAGTGTCGCCGCTGGCCGGCTCGTCTATGTGGCTCTGTTCGCCGGGGCCCTTGTGGGTATTTCCAAGATGCAAAGAAATCCACATGAGTATTATGATACTAAGCGAAATTTCATTGATTAGCTTGGATCTTTGTGGTCTTGGCCTGTTAGGAATTTGGGGCAATAATTGGATTTGGGGAAGAGGAAGATGATGAGAATGGGAGGGAGACGATGAGTTGGCAACGTGTTCCTGGGAGAGAGTCAAGGAAAGGATTCAGGGATTGTTGACTTGTTCGTGCGTAACTGCTCCCTTCTTTATGGGCTGGGCTGCTTCTCATGTGTACTATATTTTTTCTTCGAAAATATATACAGTAGACAAGCACAGGGTATGGGCCCCTGCTGGGCTGAGCCCCTAGGCCGTCGCACTCGCCGCCATGGCCCAGGGTCGGCCCTGCATATAGTTAATGTATATGATACTCCCTCCGGTCCTTTTTACTCTGCACATTGGATTTGCCGAAAGTCAAACTTTCCTAAGTTTGACCAAATTTGTATTAGAAATTATCAGTATCTATAATATCTAATAAATATAATATGAAAATATATTCCAAGATGAACCTAATAATATTGGTGTTGTTATGTAAATGCCCATAATTTTTTATATAAACTTGGTCAAAGTTGAATGAGATTGACTTCGAATAAACCTAATATGCAGAGTAAAAAGGACCGGAGGGAGTATATTTTAAGATATGATGCATTGGTTACCCTTTTACATATACTCCATCCGTTTCTAAATAGAAGTCTTTCTAGAAATTTCAATACAAACTACATGCGGATGTATATGGACATATTTTAGAGTGTAAATTCACTCATTTTGCTATGTATGTAGTCCTTTACTGAAACGAAGGGAGTAGGACAAAACACATTAAATGTGATACAAGTCATTGTAGGAGTAGAACTAGTAGCTAAGTGTGTATTTAATGCGGATTACATACGGAGCAAAATGAGTGAATCTACACTCTAAAATATGTCTATATACATCCGTATGTAGTCTTTATTCTTATATTTACGGATGGAGGGAGTAGCACAAAACACATTAAATGTGATATAAGTCATTGTAGAACAGCTATGTGTGTATTTAATGAGTACTATTTAAGATATGATGCACTACAAATTTTACGTAAGCATATGAATTCTAGAAGTCTATATATATGGCACAACATTTCACGCCATTCCATATCCTTTTGACACTTTTTAAAGGCTTGATTGATCCTTTGGCTCTCGTTGGAGCGCGTAATTCAAGAATGGATGGAAGGTCTGCCACCGCTTGTTTTTTGGTGATGCTTGTGTTGTTCGGAAGCACTACATCTGCAGGTGTGTTCTCTTCCTTTTTTTTAACTAGATTTCCTATGGCATATGTTATTTCAAACGAAGAACCTTGAGAAATCTTCATAAGATTTCAAAATCATACTACCAAGAGTTTTCTCTAATATGATCTTGATCGATGCATATTCTGTGTATTTCCTTGAGGCTTTTCACAACTTATCACTTTTACGCAATGATGCAAAGATCTTGTTATTACAATCCATCTCTCACTCTTATGGTTTAATTTTTATTATGTTTGTGTATGCAGAGAAATGTTTGACTTCTGGGTTTTATCGGCTGTTGTTTTGTACCAAGGGTATTTGCAAGTCTGTATGCGTGGGTCGTTTCGGTTACCCTGGGCAGGAGATCCGCGAACATTGGTGCAGTAATTTTTTCTTTGCCAAGTGCACCTGCAAGGTTTGCGTTGATGGATAGAGCTTAATGGATATGCTAAGTGCACTTCATGTTATCAATAAATAATCCATTACATCGTGTCCTTGAATGACGTATGTTATGTATGTGAGTGTATGCTTGGGAAACAACATGGGGGACATAATGTATTCGAGAAACATGGGGGACATAATAATATTTGACCTCATGGCCCGAAAATTCAAATCTGAGCCCAGTCTCAGCTGCATCCGATATCACATCCGTCCACACACGTTGGGATGTACTCCTTCAGTTTGTATTTGCAGCTGTATTCAGAAGGTATCGGCATAAATCATAATCGTGGGCCTCAGTCGCATTAAAAGCTGTAGGTGTGGTCTTCCACCCGGCCGAAACAGACCCTGGTACACGGCCTAGTTATTTTTCTGTTCCATCCGGAGCCGTCGGGCTTGGCATAATGGCCATCCCCTCAAAAGAGGAAAAGGAAGGCATAAACGGCCACCAACCTAGGCCACTCCCCCCCCGATCCTGCCGCGTCTTCTTTCGATTCCTCACCATGTCCGCATCATCGTCCTTGCATCGTCTGCGTCGGTACTTGTTGAACAACAACAGTCCGCGTCGTCTTCTATCAGAGTTGTTTGCATGCTGGGCGTATTACAGCAATCTCCTGCAGCCGGAGAATTTTCAATGAAAAATGTTTCCTCAGCGATATGGCTCGTACTAGCATATGGTAGCATTATCTGGTTTTAATTACTTTGAGCTATTTGGCCTCCACAAAAAACTGTAGTATTTGTCCCAAGTATTTTCTCTGTCAAAACCGAGCAGGCGAGCTTCTTCCTCGTTTGCTCCCAAGCCCGCTGGCACCTACTACTTCTCCTTGCGCGACTCCTGTGGTGTCAGCTGGCCGACGGCACGTCAAGACACCTCGCCATAACTGAGGGGGAAAGAGTTGGTGACTAGCGCAGTACTGCACGGTGGTGTTCCTCATCTTTGGTAACCTGCAGTGCTGCAGGCCGAGCTTTGCGCATGGCCCTTGACAGTTTGGCAGCGGACTTTGCGCATGGCCGTTGAGTTTGCAACAGCTGGGTATTGCCTATGTCGAATCATGACCAGGCATAGTTCAGAAACAGTTGTCAGCATGCATACAAAGCCCAGGCAATCCAAAGTAACAAGCTTGTGAATGAGATGACAGTTAGATTGCATATGAGCTTGATTGCAGCATGCAAAGACATGCTCAGTTAATGAGTTCAACAGCTGGTGAGCACAATCATGTGCAATTCCATTCAAACTCCTGCATATATCAAATATGCTCGGGGTCGCTCCGTTAGAATTGCGACCAAACGCCTTGATGGAATGTTCGAGCGCACTCGTCCTTGACAGGCACGGTGTTCTGTCTGGTGGTGCCACAGGCTTACGACCTGAGTGACCATTCTCATCACGATAACTTTCAGTTTGCCATTTTTGCAACTCCAACGCCAGCGAATTTCATACCGCATCAAAAGAACAGAGCAGCACTGAACAGTACACAAAACACAGGGAGCACTAGATTAACCATCACGTCCATCCTGGCACCTCCTGATTAACCCTGTCAGTAGACTGTGCCGACCTTGTTGGTGAACCTCCCTTCCGCCGTCTCCCGTCGACCTGAGCCCTATCGTCCTTGGCGCCACCAAGACGCTGCCCACAGCCGGAGTCAGCATTCGAATCAGCCGGCTCAGCGCCCGTGCAATCAATCCGCGGGAGGACCACGAGAGGGACTGGATCTGGATGTTCCAAGCTGTCCGTGGGCTCTTCCCGCAGCAGAAACCTGCAAGACAGGGCCATACATGGTTAGTCCCTTACCTGTCGACGGCGCCCAGAAGGAACTCCAGCCCTGCATCTTCATGTCCGGCCGTGTTCCCGGGGCTGCCGAGTCCTTCCACAGAGCTTTGGGGGCGAGGGTTAGCTGTCGCCGTCGGCGGCTGGTCTCGAGAACCACCTGGATAAGGGTTTGGGGAGGAGGGTCATAGGCCCCTGACCCGCTCCAGATCGACTCCTATTTTGACTCAACTAGAGATCGACTTGAAAATAAATAAATTATAAATGAGCACTCTATGTAGCTCGATCGAAAAATGAGCCTATCTTGAGCCAGTATTGGCTTGCTCGGTTTTTAGCTCGATAGCTTGATATCATATAAAAGCATCTCCAGCACATCCCTTATATTGCAGACCTAAAAAGTGCGTTCACAGTTAGTGGCAATGCCTCCGATACGGGTAGAAAACAGCCGCACCGGAGGACAACAGCGCCTGCCTGCGGTCCTACTCCTCTGTCTCGCGGCGGACGAGCGACGGCGGCGGCTGAAGGCCTTGGTTGAGGTACCTCCGAGCGCTTCGTTTCCTCGCGGCGTCGGCGGTGACACACCGCTTTCGCTCGGGGTCATCGTCACCGTCGGCGCCGCAGCCGTCACGGTGCAAGGACCACATCCCGCGCCACATGGTGGAGTTGGGCGGTGGATTGAGTCGCCTACAGCGAGAAATCGAGAGGGGAGAGGAGGGATTGCGGCGGCGCGGGGATATGGTTCGGCCCCGTATATCGACCGCGAACCCTTAGTTATACAGCGCGAGGGGGCGATTTTCGGGGCACTGTAAAAGATTTACGGGCTGGGGCGACTATACAAGCTCTGGTCTGGCCGAAAAAAGGGCCAAACCGGTATTAGTCGCCGAAATTTTACCGGCCGCACGGTTTTAAGGGGTCTGCTAGAAGACATGCTCTAAGTATATTAAATAATCTTCATGTCTATTACCAAGAAATGGATAGTTTATTACCATATATGATGTGTAATTTTTTTCTCTCCATTTTACCTACTAGCAAACATGAAATCTTAACTAAGAGTGGAGAAAATTTAGCCTGAATATAGTACGTGATCAACCATATGTTAATTATCTTTCTTTTGTGGGCAATGTTTGCGACCAGATGCACCTTCATTTTTCTTCTCTTGCTAGTTCATTCGTAATCTTTTATTATTAAATACTAGTCTTCATGAGAAAGAATAGGTCAAATGTTATACTGATGTCTTATGTTGTGGCATGTCGTATTTGAAAATTTGCCCCGAGTATTTAGAAAAAAAAACATCTTATTGAGCTCAAAATTAGCTCGAGATCGTTGCAAGCTGAGCAGAGCCACTTTGTACAACTTGATCTTGAGCTTCGCTCAATTTATGCTCGCTTAAATTTTAATATGAGTTGAGTTGAGCCTAGTCCAACTTGTTCGAACTCGACTCATTCGCAGCCCATCGACAAGCGACCGCTAGATTTGCAAAGTGGAGGGTACTTCACCGACGGGAGCTCCTATAAGCCACCTCATATGCCCTGGAACCAATTTGCGCTCACGCGCACTAGAGTGGGCCGTGGCCCAGCAACGCGCTTCGCTCCAGCTGCAAGCCTGCTCCATTCGCTCGCTCAGCCGCGGACTATTTTTTTGCTTTTTATGTTGTTCGCCTGGTAGATTTTTTTATAATTTTTGTATAGCTTTTTGATTTCACAATTTTATCTCAAGTATTAAAAAACCGGCCAGTTTCTTATTACTTGTGATAAAATTGTGAAATCAAAACTCATCCATTTGGAGAAAAAGGTTATCATCGATTTTGAAAAAGGTTCATCAATACTGAATTTTTTCATTGGTTTTGGAAAAAAAATCATTGAATTGGAGAAAATTCACAAATTTTGAAAAAGTTCATTGAATTTAAAAAAAACTTCATCAATTTTGACAAGAGTTCATCAATTATAAAAAAAATTCAAACAATGTAAAAAACTTCATCAATATTGAAAAAAAGTTCATTGATTTGAAGAATATTCACGGATTTTGAAAAAGTTCACGAATTTATGTAAAGGCAAAAATAAATGAAATGAAATGAAAAAAATAAAAAGAAAAGAGAAGGAAAAAAGGAAAGAAGAAAAAAGGAAAAGTGTCGGAGCAATGGGCCACGGGTAGCCTCACCCGGGTCCCTGGATTTATCAAGACTTTGGGCCAGCTCCGCCTTGCTGAGCCCCAAGCTGAAGCTCCGCCCTCCGGGGGCCGGCTAGCTCGACAACCGGCCACCAGAGGGCGGCCAACTACCAGCCGACGGCATCACGAGCGGCCGACTCCAGCCAGCCGGCTTCTAGAGAGGGCGGCATCAGGCAGGCGGCCCCCTCGCGCCCTCAGAGTTTGTGCCCCCTTCAAGAGGACGTGGTGGGGCGTGGCTACAGTGAAGCCCTCACCCCCGAATCGTGGGTTCGGCATGGCCACAGTGCCCCGTACGGACGGAGATCTCGGCACGGCGTGGCATTGTTGCCACCTACCATTGACGTCACACCGGACAGGCGGAGCCCTACTCCCCACGACGTCCTGTCGGTACGGCCCGCGGGTTGCGGGCCCTACCGGGCAGCGACACCCCAGAGGATGGCGCACGCCGGATCGGTCGGACCAGGGGAGGGCCGGCCTCCAGCAGGCGGTCGTCCCCACCCTCGAAGCAAGGGCGCCATTAACCTGATGAGACCAGGTGTGGCTATAGTGATCTCCCACCAGGCGGCGGGACTGTAGCCACGCTGAGCTGACCAAGCCCATGTCATTAGCAGCACGACTCTAGTGAGCGGCCTGTCGGCTCCGTACTAGACCAGGCGGCGGGCCCCAGTAGTCGGCGGAGAAGCCGGAGGCCGGAGACAGTGACAGCCGGGCCCAGCAGCCGGCCAG
Organism: Triticum aestivum; assembly: GCF_018294505.1. Taxonomy (NCBI): domain Eukaryota; kingdom Viridiplantae; phylum Streptophyta; class Magnoliopsida; order Poales; family Poaceae; genus Triticum; species Triticum aestivum. The sequence goes on from NC_057807.1 coordinate 625,554,967, forward strand.
ATTACCATTGTACCCCTGGGGGTAGGCCTATATAAGCCCCCCAGGGCACCCATGCAAAGGGTTCTCACTCTGATAGAACTAGCCAGATCACTAGAGCAGGGGAGAGCTAGCCTTGCCTTCTCCTACCTCTAGCATACAGCTCAAGGAGCACATTTGTATCACTAAAGCCATAGTGATCATGCGGAGACCCCGCAAAGCAGGAGTAGGGGTATTGTCTTCAAGGAGAGCCCCCAACCTGGGTAAAGTACGCCGGCGTTCGTGTCTACGCCTCATCCCACTTTCGGGCACCGGGGACGTTCTACTCGCTCCCACCATGATAAGCCATCCTTTGGCATATGTCGCACCCAACCCCCGACATTTGGCGCCCACCGTGGGGCGAGGTGCACCGTCTCCCTGAGATCTGCTCTGGACGGGAACCTTGTTCCTTCCTGGCGAGCGAAGCCAGCCCAGCACGCCCGATGGCGTCAGCCTCGACGCGTTGAACGGTGCGGAGATCGCCTGCGCGGCGAGCTGCCTCGCCGACCTTGTCGGCGAGATCCACCTCTCCCACGAGCCCGCCTCCGACGCGAGCACCGGCTGCCCCAAGAGCCGCCTCGTTAGCCTCCTCGACCAGCTTCACGTCACCAGCAAGCATGCTGTGGACCTGGAGTCCGTTGGCTCCACCGACCGATGATCATCGACTCCGACATGACGTCATTTGACGTGTTCCCCACCAACGTGGCGGTCTACAACGAGCCGCCTCCTCGCGAGCACGGCGGTGGGAGCATCGTCACAGAAGTGCTCGTCATTCACAGCGGCGAGCACTCGGACGGACGCGCTCGAGACCCACTCGATGCGGCTCTGCGAGACCTGTCGGCGCCCATCCCAGAGGGCGCAGATGCTAAGATGCTGGAGGCATGCCGCGTCCAGCTTCACGAGAGCGCTGGCCGACTGGCCAGCGTGCGACGCCTCTCGGACGCCTACCGGCACGAGATGGATCGGGTCGTTGGCGGCACGCCGGCTCCTGAGGGGCCTAGCCGCCTCGGCATGGTCCGGCAGCGTGGCGCGACCATCGCCAGCATGTTCGGGGGAGAACGCCCCGTCTACGCCACGCCTGCTGAGAACATCCGGGCCGCCCAGGCGGTGACGGATGAGTTGGACAAATACACGGCGATGAGCGCCGCCACATGACAGAGCGAGTCCAGCAGCTCCTAGACGCAGCTGCCGAGCAGCACGAAGCTGGCTGCCGCGCTGAAGTGCCCGCCCAGCGGAACGAAGAGCCGCCCCTTCGCCAAGATCACGGTGCGACATCTCGGACGCCGACTGGTGGCGCCCGTGGAAGAAGAGGCAATGAGCCGGCTGCCAGCCGCAGCCGGACACGCCTTTCCATCAAGCAAGACAAAGACGGCCGCCCTCGAGCGGTGGAGCGACGAGGCGATCCACCTCCTCCTCCGCCTCGTGGAGCGAGGAACCCCACTCCGCCGCCTGTCACGCACCCGACACTCGCAGACCGCCTTGGCTGCCGAGAGGGAGTCGGAGAGAACGGCGCCCGCCATCGGATCGATCATCTCAACCGATCCCTGGCGCTAGAAGAAGAAGACGCATTGGGCCCGCCCTGCTTCGGCCCGCCAATTCGGGACGAGCCCTTCCCCAAAGGGTTCACCCTCCCATGAGATACGCCCAAATACACCGGATCCGTGAAGCCGGAGGACTGGCTGGTCGACTACTCGACAGCCGTCAGCATAGCAAACGGCAACAAGCGTGTGGCCGTGAAGTACGTCCCACTCATGCTTCAGGGCACAGCCCGGACATGTCTCAACAGCCTGAAGCCCCGCAACATCAACAGCTGGGTTGATTTCACCGAGGCCTTCATCCGCAACTTCACCAGCACTTACAAGCGGCCTCCCAAGCCCCGACAGCTCTCCTTGTGCGTCCAAGGGCCCAGCGAATCGACTCGCAACTACCTCACGCGCTGGCCGAGCTGCACAACTCCTGCGAAGGCGTGCACGAGGTGCAGGCAATCAAGTACTTCACCGCCGGGTGCCGAGAGGGCACCCTCCTCAAGCATCGGCTTCTCTGCGACGAGCCTGCGACGCTCGATGAGCTGCTGATCATCGCCGACAAGCACGCCATGGCCGATTCCTCCATGAAGGCGGAAATCTTAGTAGATGCGTCCGGCAAGGTGGCACCCAAGGCCCCTAGGACTCCGGCTGGTGATGCCAGCCGGCGGCAGCATCCAAGCGACAACAAACGGAAGGCCACTCAGCCGGCTTCCACCAGCCGGCAGGTGGCGACAGTTGAGGATCAGCAGGCGGAGGGGTAGCAGGCGCCCAAGCGTCAGAAGTGCAGCAAGCACAATTGGTTGCCCGCCTTCTCTTATGAGCAGACCCTCGATGCACCCTGCAAATTCCATAGTGGCGCGAAGCCGTCCAACCACACCACTCAGAAGTGTCATTGGCTCACCAGGATTGCTAAGGGAGATGTCCTCCTACCTCCTCTGCCTGCCGGACCGCCGCCTCCTCAGCCCCAGCAGCCGGCGGCCCGACCAATCGGTGCCATACAAGACGAGTATCCAGAAGAGCATGGAGCTTATGTTGTGTTCACCAGTGTGGCCGATGACAGACGCAGCAGGCGGCAGCAACAACAAGAAGTGCAAGCAGTTGTTGGGGAACGTAGTAATTTCAAAAAATTTCCTACGCACACGCAAGATCATGGTGATGATATAGCAACGAAGGGAGAGTGTTGTCTACGTACCCTCCTAGACCAAAGCGGAAGCGTTGACGCAACGTAGAGGAAGTAGTCGTACGTCCTCCGGTTCAACCGATCCAAGTATCGTTACTCCGGCACCTCCGAGTTCTTGACACGCGTACAGCTCGATGACGCACCCTCGATCTCCGGTCCAGCAGAGGCGCCGAGGGGGAGTTCCGTCAGCACGACGGCGTGGTGACGATCTTGATGTTCTCCTGTTGCAGGGCTTCGCCTAAGCACCGCTACAATATGACCGAGGTGTAATATCGTGGAGGGGGCACCGCACACGGCTAAGGAACGATCAATGATCAACTTGTGTGTCCTAGGGTGCCCCCCTACCCCCGTATATAAAGGAGGGAGGGAGGAGGTGGCCGGCCCTAGGGGGGGCGCGCCATGAGGAGGGGGAAACCTACTCCAAGTAGGTTTCCCTCTCTTTTCCTTATCTTATTTGGAGGGGGAAGGAAAGAGTACTAGTATTAGGAAGTAGTACTAGTAGTAGTAATAGGAAGAGGGGGAAGGAGAAAGGAAAGGGGGGGCCGGCCCCCCTCCCCAATTCGGATTGGGCTTGGGGGGGCGCGCCCCCTTCCCTTGCTCCTTCTCTCTTCCTCCTACATGGGCCCAATAAGGCCCATATACCTCCCGGGGGGTTCCGGTAACCTTCCGGGGCTCCAAACTTCTCCGGAACCTTTCCGGTGTCCAAATATATCCGTCCAATATATCAATCTTTATGTCTCGACCATTTCGAGACTCCTCGTCATGTCCGTAATCATATCCGGGACTCCGAACAACCTTCGGTACATCAAAATACATAAACTCATAATATAACTGTCATCGAAACCTTAAGCGTGCGGACCCTACGGTTCGAGAACGATGTAGACATGACTGAGACACATCTCTGGTCAATAACCAATAGCGGGACCTGGATGCCCATATTGGTTCCTACATATTCTACGAAGATCTTTATCGGTCAAACCGCATAACAACATACGTTGTTCCCTTTGTCATCGGTATGTTACTTGTCCGAGATTCGATCGTCGGTATCCAATACCTAGTTCAATCTCGTTATCGACAAGTCTCTTTACTCGTTCTGTAATACTTCATCTTATAACTAACTCATTAGTTACATGCTTGCAAGGCTTAGGTGATGAGCATTGCCGAGAGGGCCCAGAGATACCTCTCCGACAATCGGAGTGACAAAACCTAATCTCGAATTATGCTAACTCAACATGTACCTTCGGAGACACCTGTAGTACTCCTTTATAATCACCCAGTTACGTTGTGACGTTTGGTAGTACCCAAAGTGTTCCTCCGGTAAACGGGAGTTACACAATTCTCATAGTTACAGGAACATGTATAAGTCATGAAGGAAGCAATAGCAGAATACTAAACGATCAAGTGCTAAGCTAACGGGATGGGTCATGTCAATCACCTCATTCTCCTAATGATGTGATCCCATTAATCAAATGACAACACATGTCAATGGTTAGGAAACATAACCATCTTTGATTAATGAGCTAGTCAAGTAGAGGCATACTAGTGACTATATGTTTGTCTATGTATTCACACATGTATCATGTTTCCGGTTAATACAATTCTAGCATGAATAATAAACATTTATCATGATATGAGGAAATAAATAATAACTTTATTATTGCCTCTAGGGCATATTTCCTTCAGTCTCCCACTTGCACTAGAGTCAATAATCTAGATTACATAGTAATGATTCTAACACCCATGGAGTCTTGGTGCTGATCATGTTTTGCTCGTGAGAGAGGCTTAGTCAACGGGTCTGCAACATTCAGATCCGTATGTATCTTGCAAATCTCTATGTCTCCCACTTGGACTTGGTCCCGAATGGAATTGAAGCGTCTCTTGATGTGCTTGGTCCTCTTGTGAAATCTGGATTCCTTTGCCAAGGCAATTGCACCAGTATTGTCACAGAAGATCTTCATTGGTCCCGATGCACTAGGTATGACACCTAGATCGGAAATGAACTCCTTCATCCAGACTCCTTCATTTGCTGCTTCAGAAGCAGCTATGTACTCCGCTTCACATGTAGATCCTGCCACGACGCTTTGTTTAGAACTGCACCAACTTACAGCTCCACCGTTTAATAAAAACACGTATCCGGTCTGCGATTTAGAATCGTCCGGATCAGTGTCAAAGCTTGCATCGACGTAACCATTTACGACTAGCTCTTTGTCACCTCCATATACGAGAAACATATCCTTAGTCCTTTTCAGGTATTTCAGGATGTTCTTGACCGCTGTCCAGTGATCCACTCCTGGATTACTTTGGTACCTACCTGCCAAGCTTATTGCTAAGCATACGTCAGGTCTGGTACACAGCATTGCATACATGATAGAGCCTATGGCTGAAGCATAGGGAACATCTTTCATTTTCTCTCTATCTTCTGCTGTGGTCGGGCATTGAGTTTGACTCAACTTCACACCTTGTAGCACAGGCAAGAATCCTTTCTTTGCCTGATCCATTTTGAACTTTTTCAAAATTTTGTCAAGGTATGTACTTTGTGAAAGTCCTATTAAGCGTCTTGATCTATCTCTATAGATCTTGATGCCCAATATGTAAGCAGCTTCACCGAGGTCTTTCATAGAAAAACTTTTATTCAAGTATCCCTTTATGCTATCCAGAAATTCTATATCATTTCCAATTAATAATATGTCATCAACATATAAAACTAGAAATGCTACAGAGCTCCCACTCACTTTCTTGTAAATACAGGCTTCTCCAAAAGTCTGTATAAAGCCATATGCTTTGATCACACTATCAAAACGTTTATTCCAACTCCGAGATGCTTGCACCAGTCCATAAATGGAACGTTGGAGCTTGCACACTTTGTCAGCACCTTTTGGATCAACAAAACCTTCAGGTTGCATCATATACAACTCTTCTTCTAGAAATCCATTCAAGAATGCAGTCTTGACATCCATTTGCCAAATTTCATAATCATGAAATGCAGCAATAGCCAACATGATTCGGACAGACTTAAGCATCGCTACGGGTGAGAAAGTCTCATCGTAGTCAACCCCTTGAACTTGTCGAAAACCTTTTGCAACAAGTCGAGCTTTGTAGACAGTAACATTACCATCAGCGTCAGTCTTCTTCTTAAAGATCCATTTATTCTCAATGGCTTGCCGATCATCGGGCAAGTCAACCAAAGTCCATACTTTGTTTTCATACATGGATCCTATCTCAGATTTCATGGCCTCTAGCCATTTTGCGGAATCTGGGCTCATCATCGCTTCCTCATAGTTCGTAGGTTCATCATGGTCTAGTAACATGACTTCCAGAATAGGATTTCCGTACCACTCTGGTGCGGATCTTACTCTGGTAGACCTACGAGGTTCAGTAGAAACTTGATCTGAAGTTTCATGATCAATATCATTAGCTTCCTCACTAATTGGTGTAGTTGTCACAGGAACCGGTTCTTGTGATGAACTACTTTCCAATAAGGGAGTAGATACAGTTATCTCATCAAGTTCTACTTTCCTCCCACTCACTTCTTTCGAGAGAAACTCCTTCTCTAGAAAGGATCCGATTTTAGCAACGAAAATCTTGCCTTCAGATCTGTGATAGAAGGTGTACCCAATTGTCTCCTTTGGGTATCCTATGAAGACACATTTCTCCGATTTGGGTTCGAGCTTATCTGGTTGAAGTTTCTTCACATAAGCATCGCAGCCCCAAACTTTGAGAAACGACAACTTTGGTTTCTTGCCAAACCACAGTTCATAAGGCGTCGTCTCAACGGATTTTGATGGTGCCCTATTTAACGTGAATGCGGCCGTCTCTAAAGCATAACCCCAAAACGATAGCGGTAAATCGGTAAGAGACATCATAGATCGCACCATATCAAGTAAAGTACGATTACGACGTTCGGACACACCATTTCGCTGTGGTGTTCCAGGTGGCGTGAGTTGCGAAACTATTCCACATTGTTTCAAATGTAAACCAAACTCGTAACTCAAATATTCTCCTCCACGATCAGATCGTAGAAACTTTATTTTCTTGTTACGATGATTTTCTACTTCACTCTGAAATTCTTTGAACTTTTCAAATGTTTCAGACTTGTGCTTCATCAAGTAGATATACCCATATCTGCTCAAATCATCTGTGAAGGTGAGGAAATAACGATATCCGCCACGAGCCTCAACATTCATCGGACCACATACATCTGTATGTATGATTTCCAACAAATCTGTTGCTCTCTCCATAGATCCGGAGAACGGTGTTTTGGTCATCTTGCCCATGAGGCACGGTTCGCAAGTACCAAGTGATTCATAATCAAGTGATTCCAGAAGTCCATCAGTATGGAGTTTCTTCATGCGTTTTACACCGATATGACCTAAACGGCAGTGCCACAAATATGTTGCACTATCATTATCAACTCTGCATCTTTTGGCTTCAACATTATGAATATGTGTATCACTACTATCGAGATTTAATAAAAATAGACCACTCTTCAAGGGTGCATGACCATAAAAGATATTACTCATATAAATAGAACAACCATTATTCTCTGATTTAAATGAATAACCGTCTCGCATCAAACAAGATCCAGATATAATGTTCATGCTCAACGCAGGCACCAAATAACAATTATTCAGGTCTAAAACTAATCCCGATGGTAGATGTAGAGGTAGCGTGCCGACCGCGATCACATCGACTTTGGAACCATTTCCCACGCGCATCGTCACCTCGTCCTTAGCTAATCTTCGCTTAATCCGTAGTCCCTGTTTCGAGTTGCAAATGTTAGCAACAGAACCAGTATCAAATACCCAGGTGCTACTGCGAGCATTAGTAAGGTACACATCAATAACATGTATATCACATATACCTTTGTTCACTTTGCCATCCTTCTTATCCGCCAAATACTTGGGGCAGTTCCGCTTCCAGTGTCCAGTCTGCTTGCAGTAGAAGCACTCAGTTTCAGGCTTAGGTCCAGACTTGGGTTTCTTCACTTGAGCAGCAACTTGTTTGCCGTTCCTTTTGAAGTTCCCCTTCTTCTTCCCTTTGCCCCTTTTCTTGAAACCAGTGGTCTTGTTGACCATCAACACTTGATGCTCCTTTTTGATTTCTACCTCCGCGGCTTTCAGCATCGCGAAGAGCTCGGGAATAGTCTTGTTCATCCCTTGCATATTATAGTTCATCACAAAGCTCTTGTAGCTTGGTGGCAGTGATTGGAGAATTCTGTCAATGACGCTATCATCCGGAAGATTAACTCCCAGTTGAATCAAGTGATTATTATACCCAGACATTTTGAGTATATGCTCACTGACAGAACTGTTCTCCTCCATCTTGCAGCTGTAGAACTTATTGGAGACTTCATATCTCTCAATCCGGGCATTTGCTTGAAATATTAACTTCAACTCCTGGAACATCTCATATGCCCCATGACGTTCAAAACGTCGTTGAAGACCCGGTTCTAAGCCGTAAAGCATGGCACACTGAACTATAGAGTAGTCATCAGCTTTGCTCTGCCAGACGTTCTTAACGTCGTCAGTTGCATCAGCAGCAGGCCTGGCACCCAGCGGTGCTTCCAGGACGTAACTCTTCTGTGCAGCAATGAGGATAATCCTCAGGTTACGGACCCAGTCCGTGTAATTGCTACCATCATCTTTCAACTTTGCTTTCTCAAGGAACGCATTAAAATTCAACGGAACAATAGCACGAGCCATCTATCTACAAACAAACATAGACAAGCAAAATACTATCAGGTACTAAGTTCATGATAAATTTAAGTTCAATTAATCATATTACTAAAGAACTCCCACTTAGACAGACATCTCTCTAGTCATCTAAGTGATTACGTGATCCAAATCAACTAAACCATGTCCGATCATCACGTGAGATGGAGTAGTTTCAATGGTGAACATCTCTATGTTGATCATATCTACTATATGATTCACGCTCGACCTTTCGGTCCCCGTGTTCCGAGGCCATATCTGTATATGCTAGGCTCGTCAAGTATAACCTGAGTATTCCGCGTGTGCAACTGTTTTGCACCCGTTGTATTTGAACGTAGAGCCTATCACACCCGATCATCACGTGGTGTCTCAGCACGAAGAACTTTCGCAACGGTGCATACTCAGGGAGAACACTTCTTGATAATTAGTGAGAGATCATCTTAAAATGCTACCGTCAATCAAAGCAAGATAAGATGCATAAAGGATAAACATCACATGCAATCAATATAAGTGATATGATATGGCCATCATCATCTTGTGCTTGTGATCTCCATCTTCGAAGCACCGTCGTGATCACCATCGTCACCGGCGCGACACCTTGATCTCCATCGTAGCATCGTTGTCGTTACGCCATCTATTGCTTCTACGACTATCGCTACCGCTTAGTGATAAAGTAAAGCAATTACAGGGCGTTTGCATTTCATACAATAAAGCGACAACCATATGGCTCCTGCCAGTTGCCGATAACTTCGGTTACAAAACATGATCATCTCATACAATAAAATATAGCATCATGTCTTGGCCATATCACATCACAACATGCCCTGCAAAAACAAGTTAGACGTCCTCTACTTTGTTGTTGCAAATTTTACGTGGCTGCTACGGGCTTAAGCAAGAACCAATCTCACCTACGCATCAAAACCACAACGATAGTTTGTCAAATAGACTCCGTTTTAACCTTCACAAGGACCGGGCGTAGCCACACTCGGTTCAACTAAAGTGAGAGAGACAGACACCCGCCAGCCACCTTTAAGCACGAGTGCTCGTAACGGTGAAACCAGTCTCGCGTAAGCGTACGCGTAATGTCGGTCCGGGCCGCTTCATCTCACAATACCGCTGAACCAAAGTATGACATGCTGGTAGGCAGTATGACTTATATCGTCCACAACTCACTTGTGTTCTACTCGTGCATATAACATCAACACATAAAACCTAGGCTCGGATGCCACTGTTGGGGAACGTAGTAATTTCAAAAAATTTCCTACGCACACGCAAGATCATGGTGATGATATAGCAACGAAGGGAGAGTGTTGTCTACGTACCCTCGTAGACCGAAGCGGAAGCGTTGACGCAATGTAGAGGAAGTAGTCGTACGTCCTCCGGTTCAACCGATCCAAGTACCGTTACTCCGGCACCTCCGAGTTCTTGACACGCGTACAGCTCGATGACGCACCCTCGATCTCCGATCCAGCAGAGGCGCCGAGGGGGAGTTCCGTCAGCACGACGGCGTGGTGACGATCTTGATGTTCTCCTGTTGCAGGGCTTCGCCTAAGCACCGCTACAATATGACCGAGGTGTAATATCGTGGAGGGGGCACCGCACACGGCTAAGGAACGATCAATGATCAACTTGTGTGTCCTAGGGTGCCCCCCTACTCCCGTATATAAAGGAGGGAGGGAGGAGGTGGCCCGCCCTAGGGGGGGCGCGCCATGAGGAGGGGGAAACCTATTCCAAGTAGGTTTCCCTCTCTTTTCCTTATCTTATTTGGAGGGGGAAGGAAAGAGTACTAGTATTAGGAAGTAGTACTAGTAGTAGTAATAGGAAGAGGGGGAAGGAGAAAGGAAAGGGGGGCCGGCCCCCCTCCCCAATTCGGATTGGGCTTGGGGGGGCGTGCCCCCTTCCCTTGCTCCTTCTCTCTTCCTCCTACATGGGCCCAATAAGGCCCATATACCTCCCGGGGGGTTCCGGTAACCTTCCGGGGCTCCAAACTTCTCCGGAACCTTTCCGGTGTCCAAATATATCCGTCCAATATATCAATCTTTATGTCTCGACCATTTCGAGACTCCTCGTCATGTCCGTAATCATATCCGGGACTCCGAACAACCTCCGGTACATCAAAATACATAAACTCATAATATAAATGTCATCGAAACCTTAAGCGTGCGAACCCTACGGTTCGAGAACGATGTAGACATGACTGAGACACATCTCTGGTCAATAACCAATAGCGGGACCTGGATGCCCATATTGGTTCCTACATATTCTACGAAGATCTTTATCGGTCAAACCGCATAACAACATACGTTGTTCCCTTTGTCATCGGTATGTTACTTGTCCGAGATTCGATCGTCGGTATCCAATACCTAGTTCAATCTCGTTATCGACAAGTCTCTTTACTCGTTCTGTAATACTTCATCTTATAACTAACTCATTAGTTACATGCTTGCAAGGCTTAGGTGATGAGCATTGCCGAGAGGGCCCAGAGATACCTCTCCGACAATCGGAGTGACAAAACCTAATCTCGAATTATGCTAACTCAACATGTACCTTCGGAGACACCTGTAGTACTCCTTTATAATCACCCAGTTACGTTGTGACGTTTGGTAGTACCCAAAGTGTTCCTCCGGTAAACGGGAGTTACACAATTCTCATAGTTACAGGAACATGTATAAGTCATGAAGGAAGCAATAGCAGAATACTAAACGATCAAGTGCTAAGCTAACGGGATGGGTCATGTCAATCACCTCATTCTCCTAATGATGTGATCCCATTAATCAAATGACAACACATGTCAATGGTTAGGAAACATAACCATCTTTGATTAATGAGCTAGTCAAGTAGAGGCATACTAGTGACTATATGTTTGTCTATGTATTCACACATGTATCATGTTTCCGGTTAATACAATTCTAGCATGAATAATAAACATTTATCATGATATGAGGAAATAAATAATAACTTTATTATTGCCTCTAGGGCATATTTCCTTCAGCAGTGTCCTCAAGTACTCCTGAATTCATGCATTGGTTTGAGAAGCCTATCAGTTGGAGCAGGGCTGACCACCCGGAAGTGATGCCTTCCCCAGGTTCATATGCCCTGGTCCTAGATGCTACCTTTGCAACAGACATGTGGGCAGCATGCTTCTCTAGAGTCCTGATAGATGGCGGCAGCAACATCAATATCCTATACCGTGACACAATGGAGAAGTTGGGAATCAAGCAGAAGTAGCTCATCCCCAGTCGGACTGTATTCCATGTCATAGTCCCTGGCCTTTCCTGCTCACCAATCGGCAAAACCCAAATTGATGTTCTCTTCGGAGACAAGAATCATTTCCGCCGTGAGCCAGTGTGGTTTGAAGTGGTGGACCTCGAAAGCCCCTACCATGCACTGCTTGGCCGACCAGCTCTGGCCAAGTTCATGGCAGTCCCCCACTATGCTTACCTCAAGATGAAGATGCCGAGTACCAAGGGGATCCTGACCGTAGTTGGAGACTACAAGAAGTCGGTCGCTTGTGCCGCAGATAGCAGCTGGCTGGCCGAGTCCCTTGTGATTGCAGCTGAAAAGCGGCTTCTTGACCGGGTGGTGGTATTGGCAGGCAAGAAGCCAGAAATGTCACCCATCCCCAAGGAGTCGGAGGTTGAGGGCTCGTTCAAGCCGGCCAAGGAAACAAAGAAGATATCCTTGGACCCAGAGCACCCGGAGAGGCACGCTGTCGTAGGTGCGAACCTTGATAGCAAATAGGAAAGTGAGCTCGTCGATTTCCTCCGTGAGAATCGGGACATCTTCGCATGGTCTCCCAAAGAAATGCCGGGTGTTCCGACAGATTCCGCCGAGCACAAACTACATGTCCGATCTGATGCCAAGCCGGTCAGGCAGCCCTTGCGCCGCCTGTCAGAAGAGAAGATAAGAGTTGTCGGAGTAGAGATAGCCCAGCTTCTAGCAGCCGGGTTCATCATGGAAGTGTTCTTTCCAGAGTGGCTGGCCAACCCAGTCCTAGTGTTGAAGAAGAATAAGCAGTGGCGCATGTGCATTGACTATACCAGTCTCAACAAAGCTTGCCCCAAAGATCCCTTTGCTCTACCAAGAATTGACCAAGTGATAGACTCCACAGCCGGATGCGAGCTGCTGAGTTTCTTGGACGCATACTCAGGGTACCATCAGATAAAGCTGAACCCGGCCGACAGGCTGAAGACCGCCTTCATCACGCCATCTAGAGCCTTCTGCTACCTGACTATGACGTTCGGCTTGAGAAACGCTAGCGCCACATTTCAGCGTTGCATGCAGAAGTGTCTTCTCAAGCAACTTGGCAGAAATGCCCTTGTCTATGTGGGTGATGTGGTGGTGAAGACGGAGAAGCGTGGCACGCTGCTAGAAGATCTCAAGGAAACTTTCAAGAACTTGCGCCGATTCCAGATCAAGCTCAACCCGGAGAAATGCGTCTTTGGAGTACCAGCCGGCCAGCTTCTTGGCTTCCTAGTCTCAGAGCGCGGCATAGAGTGCAACCCCGTGAAGGTCAAGGTCATCAAGAAGATGAAGGTGCCCACCCGACTGCTGGACGTGCAGAAATTCACCGGCTGCTTGGCATCAATTAGCCGTTTCATCAGTCGGTTGGGCAAGAAGGCTCTTCCCCTGTACCAGCTCATTAAGAATACCACTTCTTTTGAGTGGAACGACAAGGCGGACGAGGCTTTTCTCCAACTCAAGAAGATGTTGGCAACCCCGCCTATCCTGGTGGCTCCGACTGAGAAGGAGCCCATGCTCCTCTACATCGCAGCCACCAGCCGGGTTGTCAGCATAGTCATGGTGGTAGAATGCAAGGAGGAGGACAGAGCATTGCCGGTCCAGAGCGGTGTATTACTTGAGCGAAGTACTGTCCGCCTCCAAGCAAAACTACCCAAATTATCAGAAGATGTGCTATGGCGTGCACTTTGCCTCCAAGAAACTGAAGCCTTACTTTCAAGAGCACCCAATAACCGTCGTCTGCACAGCTCCGCTTGCTGAGATCATCGGAAGCCGAGATGCTTCTGGCCGAGTGGCCAAGTGGGCTATTGATCTGGCCCCCTACACCATCTACTACCAGCCTCGCACTGCCATCAAGTCACCAGTGTTGTCCGACTTCCTCGTCGACTAGGCCGAGACCCAGTACTTTCCACCAGCACCAGACTCCACCCATTGGCGGATGCACTTTGATGGTTCAAAAATGTGCACCGGTCTGGGAGTCGGCATCGTCCTCACCTCTCCCAAAGGCGACAAGCTCAAAATATGTGTTGCAAGTCCATTTTGCCGCCTCCAACAATGTAGCAGAATATGAGGCACTCATACACGGACTCTGGCTTGCCAAGGAACTCGGCATTCGCCGGATCTTGTGCTATGGTGACTCCGACTTGGTGGTCCAGCAGTCGTCAGGCGACTAGGATGCTAAGGATGCAAATATGGCAAGCTACCGCTTCCTCGTGCAACAGCTCAGTGGATACTTTCATGGGTGCGAGTTTCTCCATGTGCCAAGAAATGATAATGAGCAAGCAAATGCTTTGGCACGGATTGGCTCCACCCGACAAGCAATACCAGGCGGCATCGCCCTATGCTGCCTTCTCAAGCCGTCTGTCAAACCGTCCCCAAAATCAGATTCCATCTTCATGCCAGCCCCTCCCGAAGCAGTCGGATCCGACTTGAGGGTCCCAGAGGCCAGCACGGGGACTTCAGCAGACGGCCCGGGGACTGCTGCAGCTGCACCCGGTTCGGGGACTCCAGAACCCGGCCCGGGGATTACAGCAGTCGGCCCGGGGACTTCTTTAATTCAGCAGGCGGAAGCAGTTGCCAGCCCGCCACCTCCAGGCCCAACCGCCCTCATACAAGTTGCAGTTGTGGCAGTCGAAGAAATAGCAGCACCATCCTGGGCTCAGCCAATTCTCAAGTTTCTGGTGAACAAGGAACTAACGACTGATGAGATCTCAGCCAGACAGGTGCAACGGCAAGCAGCAGCATACACCATCATCAATAGAGAGCTAGTACGGTGTAGTGTCACAGGCGTGTACCAGCGCTGCGTAGAGCCGGAGAAAGGCCAAGCAATCCTCATAGACATTCACCAAGGCGAATGTGGTCACCACGCAGCCTCAAGAGCACTCGTCGCCAAAGCTTTTCGCCACAGTTTCTTCTGGCCGACTACTTTGGAAGAGGCCAAGGAACTGGTCCAGAAGTGCCCGGGGTGCCAGAGATTCTGCTCCAAGCCACACTTGCCAGGTTCTGCACTCAAGACTATTCCCATTGCTTGGCCCTTTGCGGTTTGAGGTTTGGATATGGCGGGGCCATTCAAGACAACCCGTGGCGGCATGACTCATCTACTTGTCGCTGTGGACAAGTTCACCAAGTGGATAGAGGCAAAGCCAATCAAGAAACTGAATGGGCCGACTGCCATGACTTTCATCGCCGACATCACCACTCGGTACGGCATACCACATAGCATCATCACAGACAACGACACAAACTTTGCCAAAGGAGCCTTGGCTCGTTTCTGCGTGACTCAGGGCATCCGACTGGACTTAGCATCCGTTGCCCATCCGCAGTCAAACGACTAGGTTGAGCGAGCAAACGGCCTCATCTTGTCCGGCATCAAGCCCCGACTGGTCGAGCCTCTAGAGCGTTCGGCCGGCTGCTAGCTCAATGAGCTGCCGGCCGTCCTCTGGAGCCTGCGCACAACTCCGGACAAGTCGACCGGCTTCACGCCCTTCTTCCTCATCTACGGTGCTGAAGCCGTCATCCCAACAGACATAGAGTTTGACTCCCTGCGAGTCACCATGTACACCGAGGCGGACGCCAAGGAGGCGCGAGAAGACGGCGTCGACCTGTTGGTGGAAGGCCGGCTGTTGGCACTCAGCTGGTCCGCCATCTACCAGCAGAGTCTGCGCCAATACTACAACCACAAGGTGAAGCCAAGATCTTTCCAAGAGGGAGACCTTGTGCTCCGGCTGATCTAGCAAGCAGCCGGCCAGCACAAGCTCTCGGCGCCTTGGGAAGGCCCTTTCATCATCATCAAGGTGCTGGGCAATGACTCCTACTATCTGATTGACGCTCAGAAGCCCAGAGCGCGCAAAAGAGATGATTTAGGCAAGGAGACGGAGAGGCCGTGGAATGCAAACCTCCTCCGAAGATTTTACAGTTGAAAGCAGTATGTATCACGCTACCCTTTGTATTATGAACAAAGACTCTGGGTCCCCTGAGAAGAACTCGGGGACTACCCTCCTTTTATCTATATGATAAGTGTTATGCCTATGAGTATGCATTCTTTTATCATTTCCACCTGGCACCGGGTCCGACCAGTCGGCCCGGAGGTTGGCCGTCTTCTACGATATGCCGCCTCCTGCAGCCGGACAAGTAATGTGTTGGCACCTAAAGCTTCCTCTGTCAGAAGCCGTAGCTCGCGAAGCGGCTGAATGGCGGGCAGGGGTTGCAACACAATGCCCACATGAAAAATGGCTAAGGAAAAAACATATATAGTCGAGGTTGGCACCACACCTGTTCGGCCGGCTGCCGAGCAGACGGCCGGCCGAGTTCTACTTCACTTGCCAAAATCTCCAAACGGCTAAGTACTTACCCTCCCGCAAAAAAGCTAAGTACTCAAACCAGCCGCAGTCCGTAGAGCGGCTGCTTGGTTGGCAAGAGGAAAGCTAAGGGAGGGCGGCAAAGGAAAAAGCAAGGGGTATAAAGCAAAGAAAGACAGAAGTCGACAAAGCAAAAATTGCGATAAGATATTTACATAGATAAAGGCCCATCGGCCGGCATTCAACAAGTTTGATATACACCCCACGGGTGGAATTGTGTGAATTTAATCAAAATGTCCCGACTAGGAAGAAGTAAAAGGAAAAGATAAACATCCTAAGGAGCAGCAAAAGTTTCCGGCTGGGCACTGGGGTCGGCTGTGCCGGTTGGCGCGGCAGGCGGCTTCGGCTGGGCACTGGGGTCGGCTGTGCCGGTTGGCGCGGCAGGCGGCTCCGGCTGGGCGCTGGGGTCGGCAGTGACTGTTGGCACCGCAGACGGCTCTGGCTGGACGTTGGGGTCGGCAGTGCCAGTTGGTACTGCAGGCGGCTCTGGCTGGATGATGTAGTCAGCAGCGCCGGCTGACGCGGCAGGCGGCTCCGACTGGGCATTGGATTCCACGACACCAGTCGGGACGACGGAGGGCTGGATGACGGAGTCTGTGGCGCCCGTCGGAGGCACGGGCGGCTGGCCGATCTCCGTTTGGTTGCCTCCAGCAGTAGTCGGTGCCTTGGAGCGTGGATCGTTGCTTGAGGCCCGGTCAGGTGGGGGCTGACCATCCGCCCCAGCTTCTGGCATGTCATCATCACACTCCTCCTCCCCCCCTTCATCACTAGAGTTGATGACCTCGGCCGAGTCCTCGCTGTCCTCCGGGTTCAGCCCGAGCCACTCCCGCGGCGCCTCGGCGCCTTCCTCGACCACCTCCGGAACGAAGATGCTGGTGTCGGTGAAGTCGGCTATCGCTGCCGCCCTGTTGATAAGCTCGGCTTCCACTGCCACCAGCTCCTCCTGCATCTCCAGCCAGAACATGGCTAACTGGGCTAGATCTAGCCTAGGATACCACGCCTTGACAAACTCAAGGGCCCGGCACGCTCCTGCTCGGGCTGCAGAGCCTTTCCAAGTCTCCAGACGGCCAGCCACCACCTCCAGCAAGTCGGCAGTCCGACTTGGGGTGCTCAGAGCCGGCAAGCCTGGCCAGAGGGCGGAAACCGCTTGGGCCCCGACGTGCTGAAGACGGCGCATCACTTGATGGGCGGGCCTGGATGCTGAGGATCTACTCGTTGAGGGCCCGGGGGGCGTCGGCGGCAATCTGCACACCTTCCGCCCTCTGCTCCGCGCGCTGGGCCTCGATGATTTGATTTGCGGTGACGGAGTGACCCAGGAAGAAATCTGCTCGGGTAGAAGGCAAGAAGAACAAAGTCAGAAACAAGCAGTCGGCTTAGACAAAGGCCGGCAGCTCAAGACAAGAAATAAGAAGAATAAAAGCTTACCGTCGACCAAATCCTCGATGCTGCTGAAGCAGGCCGTCGTCTTAAGCAGATCGGTCTCCTTCGCCTTTGCCTCCCACTGGGCCGTCTTGAGGGCCTCCGTCTGCTCGGCGAGCTGAGCGACCAGCCGGTCTCGCTCCTCGGTCAGCTTGCTGCACTCCGCCTCCTTGCCGCGCAGAGCGGTGTTGGCTTCGCCCAGCTGCTGCTGCAAGGCGGCGTTGGCCTTTGTAAATGGAAAAGAAGAAAGAGCATCAATCAAAAAGACAAAGAGGGACGCAGTTGCCGGGAGATCCGGCCCGACTGCTCAGCAGTCGGCCCGAGCAGTCGGCCCGAATCTCGGGGACTACAGCCCGCGGGTGCGCCATCGCACCCCCGCAGAGAAGAAGCAGTTAACAAAGGTAGATCCACTGAGGAGATTCGGCTCGACTGCTCAGCAGTCGGCCCGAACCTCGGGGACTACAGCCCGCGGGTGCGCCAGCGCGCCCCCGCAAAAAAAGAAGAAAGTCGAAGCTTACTCCGGCTCTCGGACAGATGGGAGGTCTGCGTCTCCAGCTCCCAAACCCTGGAGTTGTAGGCGACCGCACGAAGATTGTGGTAGTCCTGCAGAAGGGATACCAGACGAAGTCAGCATTTGACACTCGCAAGATAAAGTTCAGGACCATCTGCTCAGCAGCCGGCCCGAAACTTGGGGACTACACCTAGTGGGTGCCCTTGCGCGCCCCCACGAAGGAAGCAAGAAGATCAAGCAATGAAGAGATCCAAAGAAGACTTATGCGGATGGCGGCCCGCGAGTCCAGGAAAGCCTCGTTGCAGCGCTTGAGGGCTTCGGCTTCGGCCCGGAGTTTGGCCTGGACATCAAGGGACGCCTGGTTCAGGGCGCCCGTCCCGCCCCCGCGTATCCAGCCGACCGGTGCAGTGCTGGTCCCCTTGGTGTCAGGAACCGACGAGCTCATGGCACCGGCCTCCAACGGCCATGGTGCTGAAGCCGCCTTCTCACGACAGCGGCGTACGGGTGTGCGGACCTCAGGAGTAAGGTCCGTCACCACCACGTCCCCAGCTGGTGGCACTGGCGGCCCAGCCGGCTGCTCGGCCTGCGTCTCGCTTGTCGGCGGCGGCGGCACGATGACGTCCGGCATGGCCACGTCGCCACCCTCCCTCTCCATGACTGGCTGCTCATCGCCGACTCCTCTGGTCGTCGCCTCGAACTCCGGCGGGGAGGCGCGGTGTTCAAAGGCGTCACGAGCAGTGGCTCCTGGCGGCGTGCAGCCTCCGCGAGCCGCTCCCTCTTCGCGGCTTCGGCCTCCTCCTGTGCTAACTTCCTCGCCGCGGATTCTACAGCCTTGTCCGCCGCCGCCTTCGGCAGACGGCCAGGCTCTTCCTCACGCGCCTCCCGCGCATTCCGTTCTATCGCCTCCCGGAGGTCGGCGGCTGAATCAATTCTTCGGCTGGTGGAGGAGGTCGCCGCTGACCTGATGACCGATCCGGCTCCCGACTTCTCGAGAGTTAGCGGGGCCTTGGGATGAGAAGACAAGTCGGAAAGTTTGTTCAGGCCGGATCGGCGAAGAAGTGGAAAGCATGGGAAGAACACTTACGCTGACACCATAACCGTCACCTTCGGTTGCCTCTGATATTTGGCCACCTTGGCTGCGGCTTTCTTCCGCCTGGTCGCCGCGACCGGGTTTTTGGGCTTCTTCGGCACGCTGCCAAACAGGGCAGCGCCTTGCCTCCGCTTGCGCTTGCCTCCACGGGCGTGCGGCCCAGAAGATGGGCCGGTGCCAGTGTTGGCAGTGCTCCGGGCGGGGCACGGCTCGTCTTCATCATCGTCATCATCGAGCCAAGTCTCCATGCCGCCGCCCTCCTCGGAGCCGCTTGCCCCACCGCTGCCGCCTGTTGCGTCGTCCGCCAGGGTGGCCGCCCCCAAGTCGGGGCCGTCCACATCACTCATCGCCCTGTCCGGCAGGTAGTCGCCACCCGGCCCCACGATGGCGGCCATCGCCTCGGACATATAAATATGCACTCCAGAATGGAGTCGCATCAACAAGAACAAGACTGAGAAACAGAGCTGAAGGAAGAAATGAAGGAACTTACGGCAGGCATCGACTCGTCGTGGGAGTACGGCCGCTTCCCGTACCGCCAGTTACTCTCCGACAGCTTGAGGTCGGAGATCTCGTTCACCATCTGCGCGACCTCGGCAGTCGGTATCTCCTTCGTACACAGGCTGGGGTCGCGGTGCCCGCTCATCCGAAAGATCGGATGAGGGCGGCCCTGGAGAGGGAGGACTCGGCGCTCGGCGAAGGCGATGAGGAGGTCAGAGCCCATGAGGCCCTCCAGCTCCTGGAGCACCCGGAGTCGGCCGATGGAGGCCGCGGCATCCGGCGACACCGGCTTCGGCTTGTAGCCCCAGTTGGGCCGGAGCCCGGTGGGAGGACCGGCCTCGTAGGCCGGCAGGTTGATGAAGTCGACAGCCGGATCGACGTTCTCAACGTAGAAGTAAGATTGCTGCCACATCTTTACAGACTGTGGCAGCTTGACGACGGGGAAGGCGTTCTGTTTTGCCAGCCGGCGCACGGCGACGAACCCGCTGCACTCGGCCGCCGTCTCCTTGGTAGAGGTGCCAAGCTTCCCATAGAAGAATGCTCCCCACAGCTCGAGTGTGGGGAGGATGCCGATGTAGCCCTCGCACGCCATGACGAAGGCGGAGAGTAGAGTCACGGTGTTGGGCGTGAGGTAATGAGGTTGGAGGTGATTGAAGTCGAGGAACGAGCGGAGGAAGCCGCTCACTGGAAGGCCGAAACCGCGGAGGATGTGCGAGCGGAAGACGACCCGCTCGTTCCCCTTGGCGCCGGCGAAATCTCTGCCTCCGGCGGCACCTGCGCCTTGACGAATGTCGCGTTCGGCATCCGGCGCGTGTCGCGGAGGAAGAAGATGTGATCCTCGATCACCGTCGATCCGTCCCAGTCGCCTCCCTTCTCGCGCGCCATGGCTTCAGGCAGGGCCGCGAAGGAGGAGGAGTGCATTGGCGGCGAACGGCGGCAGCACCACGGCATCACAGAGCATCAGTGGCAGCGATGGAGGAGAGAGCAGAGGAAGAAGAGAGAGTGGGAGGGGGCGCGCGAGCTTTGTCGCACCCCTCCCTCCCCCTACTTATAGCCCCTGGGGTACGAAGCCGAGGGGGCGGGGAATGGGTCGTGGGATTAACTGCGCCCACGACCCCACAACCCCCCATTTTCCGCGCGCATTCACCATGCCTCGAGCGGTCGTGGGGATCGCAACCGCCGCCCTCGGCGCAGAAGATCTGCCCGGCTGCCGAAGCGCGGTAGTGGCGGGCACGGCCCGCTGTCACGTCCCATCAGGAGCGTTGGATGGCAGGCTGGCCGGGTTGGCGTGCGTCGCTTGGCGCGTCTGTGGCGGGCGGCGGCCCTGGGAGGCTTATCAGGCACGCTACCTGTTTTCTCGCCTTAAAGTTCAAACAACGACCAAAAGGTCCCGCCAGGCCAAGGCCGACTCCTGCAATCGGCTAACCACGAGGTGGACCGAACATTTTTTCCGGAGCTCGGTGGGGAGGGAAGCCACCGAGACTTCGCGGCCTCTCGACCACAACGCCTCACCGGCTTCGGGGACTACTGTCGGAGTAATGGGCCACGGGTAGCCTTGCTACCTCTTGAGCACTGCGTTGGATTTCCCCGAACAGGAGAGGACGATGCAGTAAAGTAGCGTAAGTATTTCCCTCAGTTTTTGAGAACCAAGGTATCAATCCAGTAGGAGATCACGCACAAGTCCCTCGTACCTACACAAAACGATAGCAACTCGCAACCAACGCTTAGGGGTTGTCAATCCCTTCACGGTCACTTACGAGAGTGAGATCTGATAGAGATAATATTTTTGGTATTTTTGATAGATAGATGCAAAGTAAAAAGTAAAAGGCAAAGTAAAAACAAAGCAAGTAAATAAAGTATATAGATTGATATGATGAGAATAGACCCGGGGGCCATAGGTTTCACTAGTGGCTTCTCTCAAGAGCATAAGTATTCTACGGTGGGTGAACAAATTACTGTTGAGCAATTGATATAAAAGCGAATAATTATGAGATTATCTAGGTATGATCATGTATATAGGCATCACGTCCAAAACAAGTAGATCGAAACGATTCTGCATCTACTACTATTACTCCACTCATCGACCGCTATCCAGCATGCATCTAGAGTATTAAGTAAAACAGAGTAACGCTTTAAGTAAGATGACATGATGTAGAGGGATAAATTCATGCAATATGATAAAAACCCCATCTTGTTATCCTCGATGGCAACAATACAATACGTGCCTTGCAACTCTTTCTGTCACTGAGTAAGGACACCGCAAGATTGAACCCAAAGCTAAACACTTCTCCCATTGCAAGAACTACCAATCTAGTTGGCCAAACCAAACGGATAATTCGAAGAGACTTGTAAAGATAACTCAATCATACATAAAAGAATTCAGAGAAGAATCAAATATTGTTCATAGATAAGCTGGATCATAAACCCACAATTCATCGGTCTCAACAAACACACCGCAAAAAGAAGATTACATCGAATAGATCTCCACAAGAGAGGGGGAGAACATTGTATTGAGATCCAAAAAGAGAGAAGAAGCCATCTAGCTAATAACTATGGACCCGAAGGTCTGAAGTAAACTACTCACACTTCATCGGAGAGGCTATGGTGTTGATGTAGAAGCCCTCCGTGGTAGATGCCCTCTCCGGCGGAGCTCCGGAACAGGCCCCAAGATGGGATCTCGCGGATACATAAGGTTGCGGCGGTGGAATTAGGTTTTTGGCTCCGTATCTGATCTAACGGGGGTACGTAGGTATATATAGGAGGAAGGAGTACGTCGGTGGAGCTTCAAGGGGCCCACGAGACAGGGGGCGCGCCCAGGGGGGGGGCGCCCTCCACCCTCGTGACCGCCTCTGGCACTTCTTGGAGTAGGGTCCAAGTCTCCTGGATCACGTTCGGTGAGAAAATCACGTTCCCGAAGGTTTTATTCCGTTTGGACTCTGTTTGATATTCTGTTTCTTCGAAATACTGAAATAGGCAAAAAACAACAATTCTGGGCTGGGCCTCCGGTTAATAGGTTAGTCCCAAAAATAATATGAAAGTGGAAAATAAATCCCAATATAGTCCAAAACAGTAGACAAAGTAGCATGGAGTAATCAAAAATTATATATACGTTGGAGACGCATCAAGCATTCCCAAGCTTAATTCCTGCTCGTCCTTGAGTAGGTAAATGATAAAAAAGAATTTTTGATGCGGAGTGATACTTTGGCATAATTTCAATTTAAATCTTCTTAATTGTGACATGAATATTCATATCTGAAAGATTCAAGACAAAAGTTTATATTAACATAAAAGTAATAATACTTCAAGCATACTAATCAAAGTAATCATGTCTTCTCAAAATAACATGGTTAAAGAAAGTTATCCCTACAAAATCATATAGTCTGGCTATGCTCTATCTTCATCACACAAAGTATTTAATCATGCACAACCCCGATGACGAGCCAAGCAATTGTTTCATACTTTAGAAATCTCAAACTTTTTCAACTTTCACGCAATACATGAGCGTGAGCCATGGACATAGCACTATAGGTGGAATAGAATGGTGGTTGTGGAGAAGACAAAAAGGAGAATATAGTCTCACATCAACTTGGCATATCAACGGGCTATGGAGATACCCATCAATAGATATCAATGTGAGTGAGTAGGAATTGCCATGCAACGGATGCACTAGAGCTATAAGTATATGAAAGCTCAACAAAAGAAACTAAGTGGGTGTGCATCCAACTTGCTTGCTCAAGAAGACCTAGGGCACTTTTGAGGATCATTGGAATATAAAAGCCAAGTTCTATAATGAAAAATTCCCACTAGTATATGGAAGTGATAACATATGAGACTCTCTATCATGAAGATCATGGTGCTTAATTTTGAAGCACAAGTGTGGAAAAAGGATAGTAGCATTGTCCCTTCTCTCTTTTTCTCTCATTTTTTATTTTTTTATTTGGCCTTTCTCTTTTTTTTTTTTCTTTTCTTTTTGGCCACTCCTTTTTTATTATATTTTTTCTATTTATTTTCATAAAGTCCGGAGTCTCATCCCGACTTATGGGGGAATCATAGTCTCCATCATCCTTTCCTCAC
Source organism: Triticum aestivum (assembly GCF_018294505.1). Classification (NCBI taxonomy): domain Eukaryota; kingdom Viridiplantae; phylum Streptophyta; class Magnoliopsida; order Poales; family Poaceae; genus Triticum; species Triticum aestivum. Next base: position 625,578,589 of record NC_057807.1, read on the forward strand.
TGGGACAATGCTCTAATAATGATGATCATCACACTTTTATTTTTCTTACAACTCAACAATTACAACTCGATACTTAGAACAAGATATGACTATATGAATGCCTCCGGCGGTGTACCGGGATATGCAATGAATCAAGAGTGACATGTTTGAAAATTATGAAGGTGGCCTTGCCACAAATACAATGTCAACTACATGTTCATGCAAAAAGCAATATGACAAAAGTAATGCGTGTCATATGAACGGAACGGTGGAGAGTTGCATGGCAATATATCTCGGAATGGCTATGGAAATGCCATAATAGGTAGGTATGGTGGCTGTTTTGAGGAAGGTATATGGTGGGTGTATGATACCGGTGAAAAGTGCGTGGTATTAGAGAGGCTAGCAATGGCGGAAAGGTGAGAGTGCGTATAATCCATGGACTCAACAATAATCAAAAGAACTCATGCACTTATTGCAAAAATTTAGAAGTCATCAAAAACCAAAGCATTAAACGCATACTCCTAGGGGGATAGATTGGTAGGAAAAGACCATTGCTCGTCCCCGACTGCCACTCATAAGGAAGACAATCAATAAATAAAATTGTGCTCCGACTTCATCACAAGTGGTTCACCATACGTGCATGCTACGGGACTCACAAACTTCAACGCAAGCATTCTTTAAATTCATAATTACCCCTACTAGCATTGCTTTAATATTATCACCTCCATATCTCAAAACAATTATCAAGCATCAAACTTATCTTAGTATTCAACGCACTCAAAAGAAAGTTTCACAAATCTTGAATACCAAGTATATTAACTTTAAGCAAATTACCATGCTATTAACAACTCTCAAAATAATCTAAGTGAAGCATGAGAGATCAATAGTTTCTTTAAAACAAATCCACCACCGTGCTCTTAAAGATCTAAGTGAAGCACTAGAGCAAAAATTATTACGCTCAAAAGATATATAAGTGAAGCACTATGAGCAAAACTATCAAGCTCAAAAGATATAAGTGAAGCACATAGAGTATTCTAGCAAATTCCAAATCAGGTATGGCTCTCTCAAAAGGTGTGTACAGCAAGGATGATTGTGGCAAACTAACAAGCAAAGACACAAATAATAAAGACGCTCCAAGCAAAACACATATCATGTAGTGAATAAAAATATAGCTCCAAGTAAATTACCGATGGAAATAGACGAAAGAGGGGATGCCTTCCGGGGCATCCCCAAGCTTTGACTTTTTGGTGTCCTTGGATTATCTTGGGGGTGCCATGGGCATCCCCAAGCTTAGGCTCTTGCCACTCTTTGTTCCATAATCCATCAAAAGAATTCACCCAAAACTTGAAAACTTCACAACACAAAACTCAATAGAAATCTCGTGAGCTCCGTTAGTGAAAGAAAACAAAAGACTACTTCAAGGTACTGTAATGAAATCATTCTTTATTTATATTGGTGTTAAACCTACTGTATTCCAACTTCCTTATGGTTTATAAACTAATTTATTAGCCATAGATTCATCAAAATAAGCAAACAACACACAAAAACAGAATCTGTCAAAAACAAAATAGTCTGTAGCAATCTATAACTAACACAAACTTCTGGAACTCTAAAAAATCCTACCAAAATAGTAAGCACTAGAAAATTTGTTTATTGAAGAGAAGCAAAAACAATCAATGCAAAAGCCCGTTCCTGTGATTTATTGAATTGTTTCTCGTGAGCGCAAAGTTTCTGTTTCTTAGCAGAATCAAATCAACTATTATTATAGCTTATCCTATAGGTTCTACTTGGCACAAACACTAATTAAAACACAAAACCACATCTAAACAGAAAGTAGAAACAAAATTTAGCACTAAACAGGAACAAAAACAAAGAACACAAAATAAAATTGGGTTGCCTCCCAACAAGCGCTATCGTTTAACGCCCCTAGCTAGGTTTTGCCATCTTTGGTAGGCAATCCATAGGTGGCTCTCATGATATATTCATATGGTAGTTTTATTTTCTTTCTAGGGAAGTGTTCCATACCCTTTCTCAAGGGAAATTGGAATCTAATATTCCCTTCCTTCATATCAATAATTGCACCAATCATTCTAAGGAAAGGTCTACCAAGAATAATAGGACATGAAGGATTGCAATCTATATCAAGAACGAAAAAATCTACGGGCACATAATTCCTATTGGCAATAATAAGAACATCATTAATTCTTCCCATAGGCTTTTTAATAGTGGAATCTGCAAGATGCAAATTTAGAGAGCAATCCTCAAAGTCACGGAAATCTAGCAAATCACACAAAGTTTTGGGAATAGTGAAGACACTAGCACCCAAATCACACAAGGCATGAAACTCATAATCTTTAATTTTTATTTTGATAGTAGGTTCCCACTCATCATAGATTTTTCTAGGGATAGAAACTTTCAACTCAAGTTTTTCTTCATAAGATTGCATCAAGGCATCAACAATGTGTTCGATAAAGGCCTTATTTTGACTATAAGCATGAGGAGAATCTAGCACGGATTGTAACAAGGAAATACAACCAATCAAAGAGCAATTTTCATAATTAAGTTCCTTGAGATCCAAAATAGTGGGTTTAACAACATCAAGATTTTTATTTCTTTCAATCCCACTTTCATCAATTTCATCATCAAGATCTAGAAACTCAGAATTCTTAGGACGCCTTCTAGGTAAAGGAAGATCATATTCAGATTCATCAAGATTCATATTGCAAAACAAGATTTAATAGGGGACACATCAATAACTTTTAGATCTTCATCTTGATTTTCATAGGAATCGGAAGAACACGCTTTAATAAAGGCATCTTTGGAAGCACGCATCCTAGCGGTTCTTTCCTTGCACTCATCAATGGAAATTCTCATAGCTTTGAGAGACTCATTGATATCATGCTTAGGAGGAATAGATCTAAGCTTTAAAGAATCAATTTCAAGAGAAATTCTATCAACGTTCCTAGCCAAATCATCAACTTTAAGCAATTTTTCTTCAAGCAAGGCATTAAAATTCTTTTGTGAATTCATAAACTCTTTAACACTACTCTCAAATTCAGAGGGCATCTTATTAAAATTTCCGTAAGAGTTTTTGTAGGAATTTCCATAATTATTAGAAGGATTACCAGGATAAGGCCTAGGATTAAAATTCCCTCTATACGCGTTATTTCCAAAACTATTCCTTCCAACAAAATTCACATCCATAGATTCATTATTATTCTCAATCAAGGTAGATAAAGGCATATCATTGGGATCAAGAGAAGTATTTTTAGTAGCAAACATCTTCATAAGTTCATCCATCTTTTCACTCAAAACATTGATTTCCCCTATAGAATGCACTATTTTACTAGAAGTTCTTTCAATATGCCATTGAGAATAATTAGCCATAATATTTTCAAGCAATTTTGTAGCATCTCCTAACGTAATTTCCATAAACGTGCCTCCTGCGGCCGAGTCTAAGAGATTTCTAGAAGCAAAATTTAATCCGGCATAAAATTTTTGTATGATCATCCATAAATTCAAACCATGAGTAGGGCAATTGCGAAGCATCAATTTCATTCTTTCCCAAGATTGGGCAACATGCTCATGATCAAGTTGTTTAAAATTCATGATATCGTTCCTAAGAGTGATGATCTTAGCGGGAGGAAAATATTTAGAGATAAAAGCATCTTTGCACTTGTTCCAAGAATCAATACTATTTTTAGGCAAAGACGAAAACCAAATTTTAGCACGATCTCTAAGTGAAAACGGAAATAAATTCAATTTGACAATATTGTTATCCGTATCTTTCCTCTTTTGCATATCACACGAATGAACAAAATTGTTTAGATGAGTAGCGGCATCTTCACTAGGAAGGCTGGCGAATTGATCTTTCATAACAAGATTCAGCAAAGCAGTATTGATTTCACAAGACTCATCATTATTAAGAGGAGCAATCGTAGTACTAAGGAAATCATTATTATTGGTATTCGAGAAATCACACAATTTGGTATTATCTTGTGCCATGGAAACAAGTAATCCAACACACAAGCAAAGGCAAACGAGAAAAAGGTAAAAGAGAAAGAGAGGAGGAGATTGGGAAAGAGAGGGCGAATAAAATGGCAAGGGTGAAGTGGGGGAGAGGAAAATGAGAGGCAAATAATGTAATGTGAGAGATAGGGATTGTGATGGGTACTTGGTATAGTTGACTTTTGTGCAAACTCCCCGGCAACGGCGCCAGAAATTCTTATTGCTACCTCTTGAGCACTGCGTTGGATTTCCCCGAAGAGGAGAGGATGATGCAGTAAAGTAGCGTAAGTATTTCCCTCAGTTTTTGAGAACCAAGGTATCAATCCAGTAGGAGATCATGCACAAGTCCCTCATACCTACACAAAACGATAGCAACTCGCAACCAACGCTTAGGGGTTGTCAATCCCTTCACGGTCACTTCCGAGAGTGAGATCTGATAGAGATAATATTTTTGGTATTTTTGATAGATAGATGCAAAGTAAAAAGTAAAAGGAAAAGTAAAAACAAAGCAAGTAAATAAAGTATATGAGATTGATATGATGAGAATAGACCCGGGGGCCATAGGTTTCACTAGTGGCTTCTCTCAAGAGCATAAGTATTCTACGGTGGGTGAACAAATTACTGTTGAGCAATTGATAGAAAAGCGAATAATTATGAGATTATCTAGGTATGATCATGTATATAGGCATCACGTCCAAAACAAGTAGATCGAAACGATTCTGCATCTACTACTATTACTCCACTCATCGACCGCTATCCAGCATGCATCTAGAGTATTAAGTAAAACAGAGTAACGCTTTAAGTAAGATGACATGATGTAGAGGGATAAATTCATGCAATATGATAAAAACCCCATCTTGTTATCCTCGATGGCAACAATACAATACGTGCCTTGCAACTCTTTCTGTCACTGAGTAAGGACACCGCAAGATTGAACCCAAAGCTAAACACTTCTCCCATGGCAAGAACTACCAATCTAGTTGGCCAAACCAAACGGATAATTCGAAGAGACTTGTAGAGATAACTCAATCATACATAAAAGAATTCAGAGAAGAATCAAATATTGTTCATAGATAAGCTGGATCATAAACCCACAATTCATCGGTCTCAACAAACACACCGCAAAAAGAAGATTACATCGAATAGATCTCCACAAGAGAGGGGGAGAACATTGTATTGAGATCCAAAAAGAGAGAAGAAGCCATCTAGCTAATAACTATGGACCCGAAGGTCTGAAGTAAACTACTCACACTTCATCGGAGAGGCTATGGTGTTGATGTAGAAGCCCTCCATGGTAGATGCCCTCTCCGGCAGAGCTCCGGAATAGGCTCCAAGATGGGATCTCGCGGATACAGAAGGTTGCGGCAGTGGAATTAGGTTTTTGGCTCCGTATCTGATCTGATGGGGGTATGTAGGTATATATAGGAGGAAGGAGTACGTCGGTGGAGCTCTGAGGGGCCCACGAGGCAGGGGGCGCCCTCCACCCTCGTGACCGCATTTGGCACTTCTTGGAGTAGGGTCCAAGTCTCCTGGATCACGTTCGGTGAGAAAATCACGTTCCCGAAGGTTTTATTCCGTTTAGACTCCGTTTGATATTCTGTTTCTTCGAGATACTGAAATAGGCAAAAAACAACAATTCTGGGATGGGCCTCCGGTTAATAGGTTAGTCCCAAAAATAATATGAAAGTGGAAAATAAAGCCCAATATAGTCCAAAACAATAGACAAAGTAGCATGGAGTAATCAAAAATTATAGATATGTTGGAGACGTATAAAGCCTCACCCGGGTCCCTGGATTTATCAAGACTTTGGGCCAGCTCCACCTTGATGAGCCCCAAGCTGAAGCTCCGCCCTCCGGGGGCCGGCTAGCTCGACAGCCGGCCACCAGAGGGCGGCCAACTACCAGCCGACGGCATCATGAGCGGCCGACTCCAGCCAGCCGGCTTCTAGAGAGGGCGGCATCAGGCAGGCGGCCCCCTCACGCCCTTAGAGTTTGTGCCCCCTTCAAGAGGACGTGGTGGGGCGTGGCTACAGTGAAGCCCTCAGCCCCGAATCATGGGTTCAGTGTGGCCATAGTGCCCCGTACGGACGGAGATCTTGGCATGGCATGGCACTGTTGCCACCTACCCTTGACGTCACACTGGACAGGCGGAGCCTTGCTCCCCACGACGGACTGTTGGTATGGCCCATGGGCTGCAGGCCCTCCCAGGCAGCGACACCCCAAAGGACGATGCACGCCGGATCGGTCGGAACAGGGGAGGGCCGGCCTCCAACAGGAGGCCGTTCCCACCCTCGAAGCAAGGGCGCCATTAACCTGATGAGACCAGGTGTGGCTATAGTGATCTCCCACCAGGCGGCGGGACTGTAGCCACGCTGAGCTGACCAAGCCCGCGTCATTAGAGGCACGGCTACAGTGAGCGGCCTGTCGGCTCCGTACCAGACCAGCCGGCAGGGCGCGTCAGGTGGCGGGCCTCAGTAGTCGGCGGAGAAGCCGGAGGCCGGAGACGCTGACAGCCGGGCTCAGCAGCCGACCAGATTACCACTCTGATAGAACTAGCCAGATCACTAGAGCAGGGGACAACTAGCCTTGCCTTCTCCTACCTCTAGCATATAGCTCAAGGAGCACATTTGTATCACTGAAGCCATAGTGATCATGCGGAGACCCCGCAAAGCAGGAGTAGGGGTATTATCTCCAAGGAGAGCCCCAAACCTGGATAAAGTACGTCGGCGTTCGTGTCTACGCCTCATCCAGCTTCCAGGCACCGGGGACATTCTACTCGCTCCCACCATGATAAGCCATCCTTTGGCATATGTCGCACCCAACCCCCGAAAAAAAGGAAAAGAAAACGGAAAGAAAAAACAAAAAGAGGAAAGCTGAGTTAGTAATCACAACTGGTGTGGTTTCTCCGACGGTTATTGCAGTTAATAGAGAGCAGAGAGGTCGCGAGTTCAAATCCTTCGGACGCCCTCAATTTTGTGGTTTAATAGAATTAGAAAAAAAACTAAACGGGTCAGCCCAGCGTGGAGGGGATGTGCGCCCATTTGCAAAATGCACAATAACGAGCGCCAGCTGCGCCCGGGCACCAAATCGCCACGCCGAGGGTTCCTTTTCTAGTTATATGTCTCCCACCAGCACACAGACACAAAAAAGCAAGAGGTTAAATCCTATTAGTTGCGTTCTTAGGGCATCTCCGATGGCAACTCGCAAATTTTCTCCCACATCCGTCTGTGGATAGGGGAGACCATTCTGTGGACATGGATGCGGGAGACCGCCATCCAACCATCATAGCCGCATACTCCCTCTGTCTTTTAAAGAGCGAACTTCCAACTTTGTTGGAAAGTCAAACCTTTTTATGCTTGAAGGTATTTATACAATAATGCACCAACATTTATGCCATCAAATTAGTAGCATTAGATTCATGATAAAATATATTTTCATCATATACCTATTTGGTTTCATAAACATTGATATATTTTTGCACAAACTCGATCAAACATTGAGATAGTTTGACCCTCCAACAAAGTTGGAAGTACACTCTTTAAAGGATGGAGGGAGTATATTTTATCAACGTTTCAAACTAATTGGATGAAATTCGATCAAACTGGGCAGATTTCATTGAAGTTCGAACATAATTTACAAATAAGGTCGATATTTTGACCATTTAACAAAACAACATAAACCCTATAATGGACAACCTCCTCGTATGCGTGGTCGCCCTACCCTACAGAGTCACCGCCTCCGTCGGTGTCGTCGTCATGGTCCCTCGAATAGCGGAACGGCGTCAGAAGACCGTGGTAGCATTGTCCGGCAGCTACCTGCCGCTTGCGGAGGAGCCGCTATGTGTCCTGCTACGCCATGTAGAGTACTGCTACTCGAAGAGGAGATGATGAAGAAGTACATGATACATAAGTATTTTCTTCAGTTAAGAACCAAGGTTATCAATACAGTAGGAGAACCACACAGAACCTCGTTAGCAGTACTTGCACACACAAAAGAAAATACTTGCACCAAAAGCGATCAAGGGAGTTGTCAATCCACTTGGTGGTTAATTGCAAGGATCAAATCTCATACTCGTAGATAGATAAAATAAAATAACGACAATAAAATTGCAGCAAGATATATTTGAATTTTATATATGATAAAAGATAGACCCGGGGGTCATTGTTTTTATTAGAGGCTTTTCTCTCCAACACATAGTATACGGTGGGTAAACAAATTACTATTGATCAATTGATAGAAAAAGACATAGTTATGAGGATATTCAAGACAATGATTATGTATATAGGCATCACTTCCGAGACAAGTAGGATGACTCCTGCCTACATCTACTACCATTACTCCACCCGTTGACCGCTATCCAGCATGCATCTAGGGTATTAATTTAATAAAAAATAGAGTAACGCCTTAAGCAAGATGATATGATGTAGACAAAGTAAATCCAAGCAATTTGAATAAACCCCAACGTTTTATCCTTAATGACAATAATACAAATAGATGCCATTTCTCTTTCTCTCACTAGGATGGAGCACCGCAAGATCGAACCCATTACATTGCACCACTCTCATTGCAAGATAAATCAATCTAGTTGGCTAAACCAAATGGATAGATCGAAGAGAAATACAAAGCTATGACAACCATGCATAAAAGAGTTCAAAGAAGACTTGATAAGTCTCCAACATATCTATAATTTTTTATTGTTCCAAGCTATTATAGTATCAATCCTGGATATTTTATATGCAGTTACATATCATTTTCTGGGACTAACCTATTAAACTAGTGCCAAGTGCTAGTTGTTGTTTTTGTCTGTTTTTGGTTTTCCAGGAAATCAGTACCAAACTGAGTCCAAATGCTATGAAACTTTTTGGTGAATTTTTTCTGGACATAAGAGACCTTATAAGCTTTGGGAGGAGGCCAGAAGGTAAAGGAGTAGGCAACAAGCCACTAGGGTGCGCCCAGGGTGGCGCGCCCTAGTATCTTATGGGCCCGTCGTGGCTTCATCTGACCTAATTCCACCTCTATAAATTCTCTAAAAAGGGAAAACCAACAGCAAGCCTGCCAAAATACTTTTTCTACTGCCGCAAGTCTTTATTCTTCCACGATCCCATCTGGAGGCCTTTTTCGGCACTCTGTTGGAGGGGGAATCGATCACGGAGGGCTTCTACATATACACCTTGCTGCCCTTCGAATGATGTGTGACTAGTTTACCACAGATCTACGGGTCCATAGGTAGTAGCTAGATGGATTCTTCTATCTCTTTGATCTTCGTTCTCCTCAATGTTCTTGGAGTTCTATCCAGTGTAATTTTCTTTTGCAATGTGTTTGTTGGGATCCAGTGAATTGTGGGTTTATGATCAAATTGTTCATGATAAATATTTGAGTCTTTCTGAATTCTTATATGCATGATTACTATAGATTTGTATTTCTCTCCGATCTATCTGTGTGGTTTGCCTACTAGATTGAATGAACTTGCAATGGGAGAGGTGCTTTGTAATGTGTTCAATCTTGCGTTGATCTATATCCCAGTGATAGAAGGGGACAAGACACGTATTTGTATTGTTGCCATTAAGGGGAAAATGACGAGGTTTATTCATGTTGCTTGAGTTTACTTTGTCTAATCATGTCATCTTGCTTAAGGCGTTACTCTGTTCTTTATGAATTTAATACTCTAGATGCATGCTGGATAGCGGTCGATGTGTGCAGTAATAGTAGTAGATGCAGGCAGGAGTCAGTCTACTTGTCTCAGACGTGATGCCTATATACATCATCATTGCCTTGAATATCATCATAACTATGAACTTTTCTATCAACTGCATAACAACAATTTGTTTACCCACCACATGCTTTCGTTCGAGAGAGAAGCCTCTAGTGAAAATTATGGCCCCCAGGTCTATCTTTTATCATATTTAAAATCCGAAAATATCTTGCTGCAATTTAGTTAGCGTTCTTTAATTTTGGGTTTTTTATTTTATCTATCTATCACTATGAGACTTGATCCTTGCAATTAACTGCCAAGGGATTGACAACCCCTTGTTTGCGTTGGGTGCAAATATTTGCTTTTGTGTGTGTGGGTGCTACTAATGAGGTTTCACGTGGTTCTCCTATTGGATTGATAACCTTGATTCTTAATTGAGGGAAATACTTATCTCTACTATACTACATCATCGTGTCCTCTTCGGGGAAATCCCAACGCAGCTCAGAAGTAGCAAGACTCAAATAATATTCATGAGTAATCTGATCATAAACACACAATTCATCGGATCCCAACAAACACACCACAAAAAAGAATTACATCGAATAGATCTCCAAGAACATCGTGGAGAACATTGTATTTAAGGTCAAAGAGAGAGAAGAAGCCATCTAGCTATGGAACTGTAGGTCTGTTGTAAACTACTCACGCATCATTGGAAGGGCAACAAGGTTGATGTAGAAGCCCTAAGTGATCGATTCCCCCTCCGATAGAGTACCAGAACAGAGACTTGAGGCGGCGAAAAAAGTGTTTCAGGTGGCTCTCTGATGTATTGCGAATATTTGCAAATTTATAGAGGCGGAATTAGGTCAAGAAGTGCCACAAGGGGCCCACAAGCCTGGGGGCGTGCTGGTGAGCTTGTCGCTCCCTCGTGGCTCCTCTGGTCTTCTCCCGAACCTTCTAGGGTCTCTCTTGGTCCAGAAAAAATTGTCAAAAACTTTCATAGAATTTGGACTTAGTTTGGTATTGATTTCCTGAAAAGCTGAAAACAACCAAAAAACATAAACTGGCACTGGGCACTAGGTTAATAAGTTAGTCCCAAAAATTATATGTAATTGCATATAAAACATCCAAGATTGGTACTATAGTAGCATGGAATGATAAAAAATTGTAGATACATTGGAGAGGTATCAAGCATCCCGAAGCTAAATTCCTACTCGTCCTCAAGTAGGTAAATGATAAAAACAAAATTTTGATGTGGAATGCTACCTATCATGTTCATCATGTAATATTTCTTTTGTAGTATGAATAATAAGATCCAAATGATTCTATGCAATAGTCTGTAATTTGATATAAGGACATAAATACTCAGACATACTAACAAACAATCATGCCTTTCAAAATAAAAATGCTAAATAAAGTTATCCCTACAAAATCATATAGTCTTGCCATGCTCCATCTTCTTAACACAAAGTATTTATCATGCACAACCCCGATGACAAGCTGAGCAATTGGTTCATATTTTATAACGCGCTTTAGCTTTTTAAACCCCCACGCGATACATGAGCGTAAGCCATGGATATAGCACTATGGGTGGAATAGAATGCGGTGGTAGAGATTAATAAGGGGAAGTCAAAAAAATAAGAAAGTCTCACATCGACAATGCTAATCAGCGGGCTATGGAGATGCCCATCAATTGGTGTCAAAGCAAGGAGTAGGGATTGCCATGCAACAGATGCACTAAGAGCTATACGTGTATGAAAGCTCAAACAGAAAACTAAGTGGGTGTGCATCCAACTTGCTTGCTCATGAAGACCTCAGAAATTTGAGGAAGACCATCATCTGAATATACAAGCCAAGTTCTATACTGAAAAATTCCCACTAGTATATGAAGTGAAAGCATAGGAGACTCTCTATATGAAAACATGGTGCTACTTTGAAGCACAAGTGTGGAAAAGGATAGTAGCATTGCCCCTTCTCTCTTTTTCTCTCAATTTTTGTGGGCTTGTTTTGGCCTATTTTTCTATTTCCTCACTGTGATAATGCTCTAATAATGAATAATGATGATCATCACACTTCTATTTACTTACAACTCAAAATTACAACTAAATACTGAACAAAATATGACTATATATGAATTCCTCTGGCAGTGTACCAGGATGTGCAATGATCTAGTGTAACATGTATAAAAAAGATGAACTGTGGCTGAGACACAAATACTATGTCAGCTATATGACCATGCAAAGCAATATGACAATGATGATGTGTGTCATATAAATGGAAAGGGTGGAACTTGCATGGCAATATATATCAGAATGGCTATTGAAATGCCATGATAGGTAGGTATGGTGACTATTTTGAGGAACATATAAGGAGGCTTATGTGTGGTAGAGCATATCATACCATGGGGTTTGGACGCACCGGCAAAGTTTGCACCAACTTTCGAGGTCAGAAAGGGCAATGCATGGTACCGACGAGGCTAGGAAATTGAGGAAAGGTAGGAGTACGTATAATCGATGGACTCACATTAGTTATAAAGAACTCACATACTTATTGTGAAATCCTATTAGCCCTCGAAGAAAAGTACTACTCGCATGCCCCTGGGAATTGGTTGGTAGGAGTTAGCCATCTAATAACCCACAAGTATAGGGGATCGCAACATTTTTTGAGGGTAGGGTATTCAACCCAAATTTATAGATTCGACACAAGGGGAGCCAAAGAATATTTGTAGGTATTAGCAATTGAGTTGTCAATTTAACCACACCTCAAGATTAAATATCTGCAGCAAAGTGATCAGTAGCACATTAATATGATAGTTTGATAGTAGTAGTAATAGAACCAGTGGTGTCACAGCCCTAGAATTGATTGCAATTAGTTGCATCAGCATCTTGCATCATGTGTAAAATTAATTGAAACTTGAAATGGGGGATGACCAAACCCTAGTGTGGGAGTCCTGGACTAGGGGGTCCTTGGGCGTCCGATCTATTGGATATGGGCCGGACTGATGGGCCGTCGATATACAAGAGAGAAGACCACCACTCGTGTCCGATGGGGACTCTCGTGTGTGTGGATGGCAAGTATAGGTGTCCGGATATGTTATTCCTTTCTATAAAACCGACTTTGTACAACCCTAGGCCCCTCCGATGTCTATATAAACCGGAGGGTAGATCGGAGGCAGGATCACAACATTGCTGGGCTAGCCAATCTAGGGCTAGCCAACTCGATCTCGTGGTAGATCAACTCTTGTAACCCCTTTACCCTCGAATATAATCAAGCAGGAGTAGGGTTTTACCTCCATTAAGAGGGCCCGAACCTGGGTAAACACTGTGTCCTTTGTCCATAGTCACCTTAGGTCCTTAGACATACAACTTGGCCCCCCTACCTGAGATATGCCGGTTTCAACACCGACATTGGTGTTATCATTGATAGCTCCACTGTATCGTTGACAGAAGGATCAATGGCTCACCTCTTCATCAACAACGATGCTGCGTCCAAGGAAACCTTTCTCCCTGGACAGGTTTTTGTGGTTGTGGCTTTGTGCTTTGTGCCAACTCGATCGGCCGCCTCGAGCAGGCCGATAGTTATGCCCCCGGCCACCAGACCAGGTTTGGAAACCTGAACTATGTTGCTGACATCCGAGGAGACCTACTCTTCAACGAGTTCGTGGCCTCGGCCGCTACTCTATGTCCCCGCCAATAAGACTCTTCGTATCCCCTGTTAGATCCTATCCAGGGGTCAACACTCATACCCACCTCGGCCTTAGATCCGGGCGGGTCTCCCTGTCCGAAGACAGGAGAGTGAGCCCCGCCGGACTTCTTCCCCTTGTGGAACTCCCGACTGAAGACCCAGATGCAATCTTAGACTTGGCTCTGGGCAAGCATCCTGAACTACCAAGGTCTGCACTCAGTGGGTCTGATCAGGTGTCCCATGCCGAACTCAGCCGAGCAGATCCGCAGTTTCTGGTCCCACTTTTGCTCCTAGATGAAATGTTGGGATTGATGCAGACTCTCGATATCACTGGGGCTCTTACTCCAAACTGCACCCAGCTCGGGCTGGAGGCTGAGAGCGGGGAATTTTACCCCCACCCACCACCCACTTAGTAGCCACTGTTAAGGATTTAACCGACATGCTGGACTATGTGTCCGAAGACATCGACAGTATGGACGACGATGTAGACGCCGAGCCGCAACAAGTCCCACCCATCACGGGGCGTTGGACGACCACTTCAACCTATGATGTATACATGGTGGACACTCCCTATAAAAAGGACGACGAGGACAATTAGAGCCCTGATGAGGACAAACCCGTCGATAAACCACCAAAGCACCGACGTTAGCGGCGCTGCTCACGATCGTGTCAGGTGAAGGATAGTAACACCGGCACCGGAGGCAATGAGACTCCAGATGATACCGAAGATCTTGAATACCCTGTCGAGCCCATGTCCGAACAAGACGGGAGGGATGAGGGTGAACATAGTCCCGAACACGCTGATCACAAAGATTCGGAGGATAGCAACTATATGCAAGAATCCGAAGAGAAGATCAGCCTGGGCGACGAAGATTTTATCGTCCTAGAGGAACCTCTCGATCAAGAATGCTTAAAGTTATAGCTCATTGCTACAACCCGAAGCCTAAAAAAGAAGAACAAGATACGCTTAATGAAAGGTGGACTAAGGTCCTGGCTGCTGAGGAATACGGCCATGAGCGACCTGTTAAAAGTTACCCTAAGCGCAAGTTGCTGCCACAGTTCAACGATGAAGCCCTTGAGCCAATGCTGTTGAAATACAATCAGGCAGACCAACCAGACCGACCACAACGTGGACGGGATAAAGCGGCATATCAAGCCAGACACCTACCTGCACCTCCTCATCAAAGAGGCAGGGAGACAGCAGCTGCAGGATACACATATGACTTACAACATGACCTAGCCAATAAAGCTGGTCAGACTAGATCAATCTACGGATAAAGGGACCGTGCCCCGGCGCGAGACAACAACTATGAAGCCCGGCATGACGACCATTACTATAATCGGGATCAGAACTAAAATCAGATGTGAGCCAATCTCCGCCATGATATTGCACGATATAGAGGTGCCGCATACCCTTTATGCTTCATCGATGAGGTCATGGAACACTAATTTCTAGAAGGGTTTAAACCCGTAAACATCGAATAGTATGTTGGAACGACGGATCCGGCCGTCTGGATTGAAGATTTTCTTCTCCACATCCACATGGCTTGAGGAGATGACCTTCATGCCATCAAATATCTTCCTCTAAAGCCGAAAGGACCAGCATGACACTGGCTAAACATCGTGCCAGGAAACTCCATGGGAACCTGGGAAGACATGGAAGATGCTTTTCGGACCACCTTTCAGGGCATTTATGTCTGTCCACCGGATGCTGACGACTTGAGTCACATAATCCAGCAGCCAGGCGAATTAGCCCGCAAGCTTTGGAATCGGTTCTTAACTAAAAAGAACCAGATCATAGATTGTCCGGACGCCGAAGCCTTAGCGGCCTTTAAACACAGCGTCCGTGATGAATGGCTCGCACGACACCTTGGGCAGGAAAAGCAGAAGACCATAGCAGCCCTAATGGCACTCATGACTCGCTTCTGTGCGGGCGAAGATGGCTATTTGGCTCGTAGAAGCAACAGCTCGGGTGACCCCGACACTTTTGAGGTGCGGGATGGCAATGGTAAATCTCTCCGCAATAAAAACAAATGTCGGAACAACAACAACGATGACGGAGACGATACGACAGTCAATGCCGGATTCCGCGGTCCTAAGTCTGGTCAGCGGAAGAAACCTTTCAAAGGCAACAAGGACGGGCCATCTAGCTTGGATAAAATCCTCGAGAGGCCTTGTCAGATTCATGGCACGCCCGATAAGCCTACAAACCACACCAACAGGAATTGTTGGGTTTTCAAACATGTCAGTAAAATAAATACCGAACACAAGGGAAAAGGGCCTCCAAGCGAAGATGATGACGAGCCCCGTCAGCCGAACACCGGGGGTCAGAAGCAGTTCCCCCCGAGGTGAAAACAGTGAACATGATCTACATCACTCACATTCCCAAAAGGGAGCGCAAGCGCGCACTTCGGGACGTCTACGCTGTAGAGCCTGTCGCCCCCAAGTTCAACCCATGGTCAGCCTGTCCGATCACCTTTGATTGCGGGGATCACCCAACCAATATCCGTCACGGGGGCTCGGCCGCCCTGGTACTTGATCCAATTATTGAAAGATACCACCTTACTAGAGTCCTCATGGACGGAGGCAACAATCTCAACTTGGTTTACCAAGACACTGTTTGTAAGATGTGCATTGACCCGTCAGGAATCAAGCCTAGTAACACTACCTTCAAAGGTGTGATACCAGGAGTGGAGGCCCATTGCATGGGCTCACTCACACTAGAGGTAGTATTCGGCTCCCCAGACAACTTTCGCAGCGAAGAGTTAATCTTTGATATCATCCCTTTCCGCAGTGGCTACCACACACTGCTCGCACGAACCGCTTTCACCAGCTTCAATGTAGTCCCGCACTATGCTTACTTGAAACTTAAGATGCCCGGACCCCATGGCGTTATTACAGTCGATGGTAACATGGAGGGCTCCCTCCGTATTGAGGAGCACACAGCGGCTCTTGCAGCCGAAGTGTATGGCGGCTTTATCAAGCCAAACAGTTCACCGGCCAATAAAAGCCAACGACGTATCCAAACGAGTCTGGTCCATGCATAATAGCGATAAATCAATGGATCCAGACCTTGATTAATAGTTCGGCCTTCGTAGATTGCCCTACCAGGTTGTGGCTTGTGTACCACGTGTATATAATTATGCACTAAAAATACCTTGGGCGGCGCCGGAGGCACACTACGAAAGAGGTCAATTGTACGGTTTGACCCTATCTGGACCGCATATACCTTTTTCCTCTTACTGCAGGTTCATCAAGGGCCCTACTTGCAAGATGGTTGTTACAGGAGAACCTTTTAAGGCTAGCACTTCCCAACCACCAAACACTCCTCTCAAAGGACTTATTACTAAGGAGAAATGGCGCAAACGTGCGGCAGGGAATCACCGGAATTTCTTTTTCGAACTATTATCTTTAGGCCATGTGTTAGACTTTCCCTTATGTAAAACCTTTTCTTTTTTCCATGGGCATGTAATATGACCTTACAATTGAACAACACTGTCTGTCATCGATGTATCAATAAAGATATAAAGGAAGCAGATGATTACCACCTTCTTGGTTGATCCTTATATTAACCTCTCATCTGCGTCCCCCCCTTACGTTCGACTACCATATGTGGTTCGGCCCGGCCTTCATGCCAGGGGCTGTCTTTGGCCCCACACAATTCTTAAGTCCGAACACCTATAGGGAACTCTTCGACGTCCCGGATATTGCATTATATGCATCGGCTCCAAATCATGTCTTTGGTCTATAGTTGGGTTGCCCGGCTCTTGTGTTTGACACCGTACGTTCCGCAAGTTCGGCTAAGGTAGTAAAGGGAGAACTACTGCGATTGTATTTCTGGCTCGTCCGGCTAAGTACCTCAGTAGAGAAAGCCGAAAACTGACTGTCATGATAGACGAGAGTAGGTCAGCAATCCGGTGACTTACTGTTATACTACAAATCGTTCATGATTTATGCCGTGTTATATGAAGGGCTGGGCTTTCGACCAGCCATGTTGCAAAGGCGTTGTACTCCGGATGGTCGTTCATGCAAAAAGGGGCTAGTACTTAGCGCCACCAATGGACTCTTATGGCTAAGTGAAAGTACTAAAGCTGCATAGTCTAATTGCCTAGTTCGCCTCGCAAGTCGCCTCCTACATTGGACCAAGACGTTGGATAAAGTATGGTCATGTGTTTCCGAATACCCCTGTAATATTTACGTTGGGTCTGGAGCTGACGACTGGTAAACTTTCAGACATATAAACAGTAGAATAGGAGGATAAACTAATCATAAAGCATAGCTATTATACATCATGAGTTCATTATACGACTCTTACAAACTGGACTCAACTATTCAAATATGATGTCCTTTGAGCACTGGCCCTCTACAATGCGGGCTCCCTCGAGGACCACATCAAAGTACTTCTCCGGCCGCCGGTGCTCCTTGCCTTCAGGTGGCCCTGCGGTGGCAATCTCGGTGGCCTTCATTTTCGCCCATTGAACTTTGATGTGGGCGAAGGCCATCCGGGCACCTTCTATGCAGGATGATCGCTTGAGGGCATCGATCCAAGGAAGAGCATCCACCAGCCGCTTCACGAGGCCGAAGTGGCTGCTAGGTCTGGGCTCGGTAGGCCACAGACGGACTATCACATCCTTCATGGCCAGTCTGGCCACCCTATGCAGCTCGGACAACTGCTTCAGCTGGTCACTAAGGGGCACTGGGAGTTCTGGCGTAAGGTACTACCGCCAAAACAACTTCTCCATGGAGCTCCCCTCTTCGGCATGGAAGAGTGTGGAGGCATCCGCAATACTCCTCAACAGATCCGCAAAAGCGCCTGGAGAACTCCAAACTCGGATCAGCAAAATATATCTCTTACTAGTAAATCTACTCTTCATGATAAAGGCCTTACGAGCCGCAATCTGCCTCGCCTTTTAGATCTCCTGGCGAGCGCCCCGGGCATCAACCCGGGCTTCCATCATGCTCTCAAGAGCTTTGGTGAGCTCGGAGGCCTGCTCCGAACTCTTCTGCTCGAAGGACTCGCACCTGGCGATGGCATCCTTGAGCTCCTGTTCGACCTCCCCCACCCGTGCCTCATGTCTTCGGCGGGTAGTTTGCTCCTCCTCTAAATATTTGGCCGCTTTGTCCGTGGCCGCCTTGCTCGCCTCCGCCTCCTTCTTCGCTTCGGCGAGGGCACTCTTGAGGGACTCGACCTCGACGGCGCCAACTATGAATATATTCATAACAATCTCAGTCAGTTTAAAATGACTAACACACATATAACTTTCGGGTATGTCGTAATGCCGCACACCTTGGGTTTTGTTGAACTGCTTGTGCATGCGCTCGAGTTCCTCATCAGATAGCCGAAGCTTCCGATTGATCTCGGGAATCTCTGTGGCCTGAGCAGTAGCTGCCAGCATCGAAGCGTGTCCAACAATATATACGACATGTTATCAACCTGTTTTGATCCTCCGTACGAATTGTTCTAATACGGACATAGTCTCATGGGCTACTGTCTACACATGGGTTCGCCTAACACATATATGTGTATGATACGTCTCCAACGTATCTACTTTTCCAAACACTTTTGCCCTTGTTTTGGACTCTAACTTTCATGATTTGAATGGAACTAACCCGGACTGACGCTATTTTCAGCAGAACTGCCATGGTGTTATTTTTGTGCAGAAACAAAAGTTCTCGGAATGACCTGAAAATCCACGGAGGTTAGTTCTGGAAAATATAAAAAATACTGGCGAAATAATCAAGGCCAGGGGGCCCACACCCTGTCCACGAGGGTGGGGGGCACGGCCCCCTCCCCTTGGGCGCGCTCCCCTGCCTCATGGGCCCTCTGGATGTCCACCGACCTCAACTCGAACTCTATATATTTGCTTTCACGAAGAAACAAATCAGAGAGAAAGTTTCATCGCGTTTTACGATACGGAGCCGCCGCCAAGCCCTAATCTCTCTCGGGAGGGCTGATCTGGAATCCGTTCGGAGCTCCGGAGAGGGGGATTCGTCGCTATTGTCATCATCAACCATCCTCCATCACCAATTTATGATTCTCACCGCCATGCGTGAGTAATTCCATCATAGGCTTGCTGGACGGTGATGGGTTGGATGGGATTTACCATGTAATCAAGTTAGTTTTGTTAGGGTTTGATCCCTAGTATCCACTATGTTCTGAGATTGATGTTGCTATGCTTGTCACTAGGGCCCGAGTGCCATGATTTCAGATCTGAACCTATTATGTTTTCATGAATATATGTGAGTTCTTGATCCTATCTTGCAAGTCTATAGTCACCTATTATGTGTTATGATCCGACAACCCCGAAGTGACAATAATCGGGATACTTCTCGGTGATGACCGTAGTTTGAGGATTTCATGTATTCACAAAGTGCTAATGCTTTGTTCCAGTACTCTATAAAGGAGGCCTTAATATCCCTTAGTTTCCATTAGGACCTCACTGCCACGAGAGGGTAGGACAAAAGATGTCATGCAAGTTCTTTTCCATAAGCATGTATGACTATATTTGGAATACATGCCTACATTACATTCATGAATTGGAGCTAGTTCTGTGTCACGCTATGTTATAGCTGTTACATGATGAACCGCATCCGACATAATTATCGATCACTGATCCAATGCCTACGAGCTTTTCACATATTGTGCTTTGCTTATTTACTTTACCATTGCTACTGTTACAATTACTACAAAACTGCTATTATTACTTTTATCATTGTTACCATTACTATCATACTACTTTGCTACTAAATACTTTGCTGCAGATACTAAGTTATCCAGGTGTGGTTTAATTGACAACTCAACTGCTAATACTTGAGAATATTCTTTGGCTCCCCTTGTGTCAAATCAATAAATTTGGGTTGAATACTCTACCCTCGAAAACGGTTGCGATCCCCTATACTTATGGGTTATCAAGACTATTTTCTGGCGCCGTTGCCGGGGAGCATAGCTCTATTCTTTGAGTCACTTGGGATATATATCTGCTGATCACTATGAGAAACTTGAAAGACGAAAGAACTAAGATTTTCCCCTCAACTACGAGGGGAGGTAAGGAACTGCCATCTAGCTCTGCACTAGATTCTCCTTCCGTTTTGAGTAAGCTTGCAATACCCAAACTGCTACTGCTATGAATTATGATATGTCGCATGTTAGTGATGATGCCACTTCTTCTATGCATGATACTTATGATGAAACTACTTATATGCTAGATATTGTTGTGCCATTAGGTGAATATCTTGACGAACAACTTGCTAGGGTTAGAGAGAGTGAAATTATAGATGATGAAATTATTGAAGATAGTGATGATAAAGGTTCTCCCCCTAAGTATGAATTGCCTGTTGTTCCTGAAGGTTATGTTATGGATGAAGAAACTGCTAGAGACCTTCTTGCTTGCAATGATAGATCTGATCTTAAGAAGTTATTAGCTAAACTTAAACAGAAATATCTGAATGCTAGAATGAAATATGACCCTGCTTTTGCTACTTCACCTATCTTTGTTACTGATAAGGATTATGAATTCTCTGTTGATCCTGAAATAATTACTTTGGTTGAATCTGATCCTTTTTATGGCTATGAATCTAAAACTGTTGTGGCACATCTTACTAAGTTGAATGATATAGCCACCCTGTTCACTAATGATGAGAAATCTCGCTACTACTATATCCTTAAGATATTTCCATTCTCATTAAAGGGTGATGCTAAAACTTGGTTTAATTCTCTTGATCCTGGTTGTGTGTGTAGTCCCCAGGATATGATTTATTACTTCTCTGCTAAATATTTCCCTGCTCATAAGAAACAAGCTTCCTTGAGGGAAATATATAATTTTGTGCAAATTTAAGAAGAGAGTCTCCCACAATCTTGGGGGAGGCTTCTCCGGTTACTTAATGCTTTGCCTGACCATCCTCTTAAGAAAAATGAAATACTTGATATCTTTTATAATGGACTAACCGATGCTTCGAAGGACCACTTGGATAGTTGTGCTGGTTGTGTTTTCAGGGAAAGAACAGTTGACCAAGCTGAATTGCTATTGAATAATATGTTGACTAATGAAAATAATTGGACTCTTCCTGAGCCAATTCCTGAGGCAATTCCTGAGCCAATTGAGCCAACTCCTGAGCCTATTCAAAAAGCTACTCAGAAGAAGAGAGGTGTTTTATTTCTCAGTCCTGAAGATATGCAAGAGGCAAAGAAATCTATGAAAGTGAAAGGTATTAAAGCTGAAGATGTTAAGAATTTACCTCCCACTGAAGAAATACATGGTCTTAATATACCTCCTGTCGAAGAAGCACATTGTCTTGATAACCCGACATGGGTAGTAAAGGTAAATTCTCTCTATAGATATGATAAAGTTGAAATCCCGTCTATTAAGTTTCCTAGCCAATGTTTGGATGAATTTGATGATTTTATGGCTAGGCAAGAAAGTTTTAATGCTTATGTTGGTAGAGAATTAAAGAGTAATGCTTACATGATTGGACGCTTGAGTGATTATATGGCTAGGGTTAAAGGTGAACTTAAACTCATTAGTAAATATGCTTCTATGGTTACCACTCAAGCAGAGCAATTACTTAAAGCTCAAAGTGATTTACTTGATGAATTAAATAATAAACATGATTTTGCTGTTAGAGTGGCTACTAGAATTGGTAGAAACTCAGGAACCTTTGTATCCTGAAGGGCACCCTAAGACAATTGAGCAAGATTCTCAGAGAAATAATTTAGAGGTACCTAGTTCTTCTAAAAAGAACAAAAAGAAAAATGATAGGACTTTGCATGCTTCTAGTGAACCTGTTGTAGACACACATGAGAATCCCAATGATATTTCTATTTCTGATGCTGAAACACAATCAGGTGACGAACATGAACCTAGCGATAATGTTAATGATAATGTTCATATTGATGCTCAACCTAGCAATAATAATGATGTAGAGACTGAACCTGCTGTTGATCTTGATAACCCACAATCAAAGAATCAACGTTATGATAAAAAATATTTTGTTGCTAGGAAGCACAGTAAAGAAAGAGAACCATGGGTTCAGAAACCCATGCCTTTTCCTCCTAAGCCATCCAAGAAAAAGGATGATGAGGATTTTGAGTGCTTTGCTGAAATGATTAGACCTATCTTCTTACATGAAGGATATTATTACGAATAAAAGAAAGATACCTGAAGCTGAAATTTCCACCATGCTTGCTAATTATACTTTTAAGGGTGGAATACCAAAGAAACTTGGAGATCCAGGAGTACCAACTATACCATGCTCCATTAAAAGAAACTATGTTAAAACTGCTTTATGTTATCTTGGAGCCGGTGTTAGTGTTATGCCTCTCTCTTTATATCGTAGACTTGAATTGAATAAGTTGACACCTACTGAAATATCTTTGCAAATGGCCGATAAATCAACTACTATACCTATCGGTATTTGTGAGGACGTGCCTATTGTGGTTGCAAATGCCACTATCTTAACGGACTTTGTTATTCTTGATATTCCCGAGGACAATAGTATGTCGATTATCCTTGGTAGACCCTTTTTGAATACTGCAGGGGCTGTTATTGATTGCAACAAAGGCAATCTCACTTTTCATGTTAATGGTAATGATCATACGGTACACTTTCCGAGGAAACAACCTCAAGTTCATAGCATCAGTTCTATTGGAAAAATCCCAACTATTATTATTGGAGGTTTTGAATCTCCTCTTCCTACTGTCAAGAAAAAATATGATATTCTTATTACTGGGGATGTTCATATCCCCGTCGAGGTAACCTAGTGCTATTCGAAATTTCTCTGGTTTCATGCGATTCAGAATGAGTTTGTTAACAAGACTTGATCAACCTTGTTAGTGGATTCCTTTTGATGATCATGAGATGGATGAAACTAGAAGGCACAACTTTCTGTGCCCTCCTTTTACTTTCTGTTATTTAGATTAAATAAAGGAAAAATACTATTATCTGTCTATTTTCTGAATTATCCATGCAATAAAAAATATCTCGAAAATAAAAGTTCTCCAAATGCCCTGCAAATTTAGTATGATTTTTATGGAATATTTAAGGATTTTAGGCACTGAGAACACAATAGGGGGGGCAAGCACCTAGCCACGAGGGTCTAGGGCACGCCCACCCTTACTGGGCGTGCCCCCCTGCCTCATGGGCCCAGGTGACCCCCTCCACTTATTCCTCCACCCACACACTTCATCTTCCTTCAAAAAAATCCCCATCCAGCTCAAGCATGAGTTCTAGCTCATTTTGCTGGAATTTTCGATCTCCTTGCTCAAAGCTCCATTCACAAAACTGCTTTGGGAGATTATTCTTTGGTATGTGACTCCTCCAATGGTCCAATTAGTTTTTGTTCTAGTGCTTTATTCATTGCAAAATTTCCCTGCCTAGGTGACCCTGTTCTTGAACTTGCATGTCAATTTATGAGGTCCCAAGTAATTCTAATGCATGATATAGGCTCTAGGCATGTATGGGAGTAGCTGCTATCAATCGTGCTGAGTCTGATTCACTTTTATTTTGAGTTACTAAAAATTTCAGAAATTTTCAGAAAATGATGAAGAGATTTTTGAGGGGCTCTTCTAGCCAAGGATCCAAGGATAAACAAGCTAAGGAGAAAGAAAAGGCCAAGTATAATCTTCCTCGAGTAGCGGAAGTAAGGCCGTGTGAGTGGCCTTGTGATAATTTCTTGAGAGCAGCCGGGATTTATGAAGACTTTTATTCATTGACTGATAATGCGGGCCTCTCCGACTTCCTCCATGATCGGATTGAACAGTATCTCTTACTCACCAATACTTTCGTGCAAAACTTTTACTATTATCCTAAGAATTCACCTCCTTTAGTAGCTTTTCATTTATATGATGAGGCTAAGGAAATGTCATTACGTAATTTTTGCGCGGTTTGTAGAATACCCTTTGAGGGCGGCTTAGAGGAACCACATCATAAAGATGTAGATGGTTTTATTGATACTATTTGTCAGGACCCCGATCCTATGCCACACCGATCTAGCATGTAACACCTCATATCACTTTGTGGCCTCACGCACGGTATTCCCACGGGTGTCGCCTTACCAGGCCCGGGATCGTTTGCGCCTTTTGGCTCATGTATATGATAGTGTTGCTAGCATCCATATGACAAAGAACCCGGGCTGGCATGGCTAGTTGCAAACCCAAAGTGGCACTAACTTACAGGAACAGGAATACATGACCCAGCAACGAATGTGTCGGTCATTAGTGAGGGAATCCGGGCTGTAGTAGCTGGGCTAGCAGGACTCTAGAGAATCCGGGCTGTAGAAGGCTAGCAGGACTCTGGTAGACACCGCGTTACATTTCCCCGAAGGGACAGACACAGGAACGAAGAAGGACACATGCCGGCCAACCTAAGTGTTCAGAGCAGTAGCAAGCTATCATGGCTCAGTGGAAGCACTAGGAGACATTTCCCGGTAAGAGAGGCTACTAAGGATAAACAACTGGATAGTCAGATCCCACACATACCAAGCATTTCAGTAACATTCACACAATATGCTCGATATGTGCAAATACAACATGGCATCACAACATAACTCTACAACTCAAGTATTTTATTCAATAGGCTCCGAGGAGCGAGATATTACAAACATGGGTGGCATGACCCAACATTCAGAGCATACAAGTCAAATCACATGCGGAAGCTTAACATGTCTGAGTACAGACATCTACAAATGAAAAAGTCTGAGAAGCCTGACTATCTACTAGATCCTGCCGAGGGCACAAGATCGTAGCTGAGGTAACAAGCTAAACGTCAAAGTCCATGCGGAACTACTAGTGAGAAAGGAGTCTCTCCGCAAAAACATAAAATAGGTAAACATGAGTACAAATGTACCCAGCAAGACTTACATCAGAACTAACTACATATGCATCATTATCAACAAGGGATGGTGGGGTTTAACTGCCGCAAGCCAACTTTGACTTGGTGGCTATCCTGAACTACGACTGCAAGTAACTCTTTTGAGGTGGCACACACGAGTCCACATATTCACCATAACAATACACCACTATGGATCCGCTCCCGTCTCCCTACGAGTACACCATCCATAGCACTCACGCTTATCTTGCACATTTTAGAGTATCCACTTTCACTTGTATATGAACTGTATAGGCAACCCCGAGGTCCTTTAGCGCGGACGCGGCTATTCGAATAGATCATATTAACCCTGCAGAGGTGTACTTCTTCACACACGCTCTCACCACTTACCGCCATGTACACGTCATGTATCTCGGCAACCTTCAAGCGGAAGCCTGGCAAGGGTGTCGGCCACGACCTGACTAACCACACAAGTCTCTAGTCCAGGTTTATCGCCTATTCAGGTTCCATCAGCAAGGAGATCCAGCCAGGGTGTCGCTCACGGCCCCAAACAATGTGAGCAGGTTTCCGAAGCCCACCATCCAGGTGCCACTTGGTACACCGTGCCACTACACCTAGTCTATCCCAAGCCCACCTGTACCGGGTGCCACTTGGTAGACTACTAGGACTACCTACAAACACCATAAACTAGTTGCAACTCCTGGGCAGAGATCGAGTTGATTAACAAGTCGAGAGAGCTTGGAGTGCCCGGAGCCCAATGTGTGGTAGTAACTGTTCATGGATCACAAACACAGGGCTCAGTTCCGGAGGACGGATTCAATGAGACAACCCACCATGTACTCCTACATGGCCTCTCACCGCTACCTTTACCAAATCGTGTTCACACACTTAGCTCTCAACAGTAGGACATGTTCACAACTTCCCAATTCATTCCCGATGAATCAAACCTGACACAACTCCAAGCAATAGCAGGCATGACAAACAAGCATGAATGAGTAGGCACATCAGGGCTCAAACAACTCC
Source organism: Triticum aestivum (assembly GCF_018294505.1). Lineage (NCBI taxonomy): Eukaryota > Viridiplantae > Streptophyta > Magnoliopsida > Poales > Poaceae > Triticum > Triticum aestivum. The sequence goes on from NC_057807.1 coordinate 625,604,793, forward strand.
TACTCATGCTAGTGGGTTTCATCTATTTACTGTGGCAATGACAGGTCATGCAGAGGAAAGGGGTTCATCTACCGCAGCATGTAACAGTTGAAACGTTGTTGTCCTAATGCAGTAAAAGAGAGCAGGAGCGAGAGAGTGGGATTGTATTGAAATGAACAAGTGGGTTTTGCTTGCCTGGCACTTCTGAAGATAATATAGTTCTTCATCGGTGTCATCGAACTCATCGTCGAAACCACGTCTACTGAGAGGGGAAAAATACTGGCAAACAAGGAAGGACACAATCAATGCAATGCACAATATGATGCATGATCATAATATGGCAAAATGAGTGTGTTAGAGCTAATGCAACTACAAACAAAGTGGTTTGAGTCATTTTGAACCAAAGGTTCAATTCCATACTCAAACTATGAATCCAAATAGTGCACTATCATGTTTTGATCTAAACAACAATGTTAAGTTGTTTAAACATGCATGAAATCAGTGCAGATGGATAGATTGGATTTTTTTGATCATTTTTCATATATAAATTATTTCATTTGGAGTTATGGTTGAATTTCTATGAATTTTGGAAGTTTAAACATTTTTCTAGATTTTATAATTCATTTATGTAATATAAAATCGCCAGAAAATGATTATGTGGTCAACATGACGTAAGCCTGGCGTCAGCAGGTCAACTGGGCTGCCCCTGGTCAAACTTGACCAGTGGGCCCACTGGTCAGTGACTCTGTGCTGCCTAGGGTCACAGACAGGTGGGGTCGGGTCAACAGACACGTCAGCAAGTCAACCCTGACGCGTGGGTCCTGCCGGGTTATAAACTAATCTAAATAGAAAATAAACCCGGGATTAATTAGGTGCGGGGCCCAGCTGTTGGTGTCACTGCAGGGGTTAATTAGTGGGTCATTAGCCACTAATGATGCCCACGTGTCGGCGGCTAACCGCCGGTGGCACGCATACGCGGCGGCGCTCCTCGTCCAGCCATCTCCGGTATTGGCTGGACGCGCAGCTGGGCGCGCTAGAAAACTCGCGATCCAGCGCATCCAGTGGTGGTCGCGGTGTGTGCTGGGGCAGCGTGCAGCGCCGGTGGTGACAAGCCGGGCGGCGGCCGGAGCTCGGGTGTCGACGGAATCAATGACATGGCATGCGGAAGGATCAACGGTTTGCGTCTATGGCATCTACAAGACCTCACGAACCCAACGGAGGCACGCACAGGATCATTTGTTCATCGGATCCTCGTCGGCGATGAGCCCGTGCGGCGGCAACATACGGGACTCGCGGTCATCGGTGTTACAGCGAAAAATCGGCGATGGGGGAGGGGGAGATGACGGCGGGGCTCACAGGGAGTTGGATGGGTGGCTCATTTGGCTCGGGGACGCATCGGGGCGAGCGGGCGATGAAGGGGATCTCCGGTGACTAGAGGAGAAAGAAGGGGTCGGGGATGGTGCTTTGGGGCGTCCGGCGTTGCGCGAGACGACAGAGAGGTCGAGGGCGTCGAGGCGGAGCTCGGAGGCACGACGAGGGGTCGAGGAAGAGGCGGTGGCATCGACTACGATGGCGGCGGCTTACGGGCGCGTCGGCCATAGTGGAGAGGACGAGGGAAAGGGAAAAGAAGGGGAGAGTGGTGTCCAGGGGGTTGAGGCGGCGTCGAGGAGAAGACGCGAGGCATCGCGGTGGCCAGGCAATGCAGGCAGGCAGCCTGGTGGCATGGCGCCCACGCGCGCGCCGTTCGCTGTCCCTCCTCTGCCTACTGGCAGAGGTGGGTGACAACTGGCACAGGCCAGGTAGGCCGGCCCAGCCAGGTAAGTGGACCTGGGGTCCTTCCCCCCCTCTCTCTTTTATGTTTTTTCATTTTTTACCTTTGTTTTGATTTAGTTTAACCACTAAATCATTTTGGTAAATTCTGAGAAAAGTAGTGGGTGCCAGATAGACTTATTCCAGAGACCCTCTACAATTTTCAGAAATATTGGAGTGGTATAATTATTGATAGAATTTTGTAGCTCCAACTCAAATACTTATTGATTTAATTCAAAGCCCAAATATGTCCTTAAAAAATGTAAACCATTTTTGGTAGATGCTTCCACCTTAATCCAGAAATGATGAACATTTTTAAAGGGCATTCTGAATTCATTGAAAATATTTTTAGGTTGAACCTATTTGAATTCCATTTGATGCTAGGGTTTGAACATCCCCATTTCAACTTTCAAAAGAATTTAAACATGATGCAACAAGATGCAAACACCAGGTAGTACCAGAAGCTAGGGATGTGACAACTCACCCCCCACTAAACGAGAATCTTGATACGTCTCCAACGTATCTATAATTTTTGATTGTTCCATGCTATTATATTATCTGTTTTCAATTATTATGGGCTTTATTATACACTTTTATATTACTTTTGGGACTAACCTATTAACCGGAGGCCCAGCCCAGATTGCTGTTTTATTGCCTATTTCAGTATTTCGAAGAAAAGGAATATCAAACAGAGTCCAAACGGAATGAAACCTTCGGCAACGTGATTTTTTGGAAGAATATCATCCTGGAGACATGGAGTTCAAGTCAGAAGATACTCGAGGACTCCACGAGATAGGAGGGCATGCCCCCCTGTCTCATGGGCCCCTCGAGCACCCCCTGACCGACTTCTTTCGCCTATATAGTCCCACGTACCCTAAAAACATCCAGGGAGAAGATAGATCGGGAGTTCCGCCGCCGCAAGCCTCTGTAGCCACCAAAAACCTCTCGGGAGCCCTTCCCGGTACCCTGCCGGAGGGGGGATCCTTCACCGGTGGCCATCTTCATCATCCCGGCACTCTCCATGACGAGGAGGGAGTAGTTCACCCTCGAGGCTGAGGGTATGTACCAGTAGCTATGTGTTTGATCTCTCTCTCTCTCTCGTGTTCTCTCTCGTGTTCCCTCTATGGCACGATCTTGATGTATCCCGAGCTTTGCTATTGTAGTTGGATCTTATGATGTTTCTCCCCCTCTACTCTCTTGTGATGAATTGATTTTACCCTTTGAAGTTATCTTATCAGATTGAGTCTTTTATGAGAACATTTGATGTATGTCTTGCCGTGCTTATCTGTGGTGACAATGGGATATCATGTGCCTCTTGATGTATATTTTGGTGACCAACTTACGGGTTCCACCCATGAACCTATGCATAGGGGTTGGCACACGTTCTTGACTCTCCGGTAGAAACTTTGGGGCACTCTTTGAAGTACTTTGTGTTGGTTGAATAGATGAATCTGAGATTGTGTGATGCATATCGTATAATCATGCCCATGGATACTTGAGGTGACAATGGAGTATCTAGGTGACATTAGAGTTTTGGTTGATTTGTGTCTTAAGGTGTCATTCTAGTACGAACTCTTGAATAGATTGATCCGAAAGAATAACTTTAAGGTGGTTTCATACCCTACCATAATCTCTTCGTTTGTTCTCCGCTATTAGTGTCTTTGGAGTGACTCTTTGTTGCATGTTGAGGGATTGTTATATGATCTATATATGTTATTATTGTTGAGAGAACTTGCACTAGTGAAAGTATGAACCCTAGGCCTTGTTTCCTATCATTGCAATACCGTTTACACTCACTTTTACCACTTGTTACCTTGCTGTTTTTATTATCTCAGATTACGAAAACCTATATCTACTATCTATTTTGCACTTGTATCTTCATCTCTTCGCCGAACTAGTGCACCTATACAATTTAGCATTGTATTGGGTGTGTTGGGGACACAAGGACTCTCTGTTATTTGGTTGCAGGGTTGTTTGAGAGAGACCATTGTCATCCTACGCCTCCTACGGATTGATAAACCTTAGGTCATCCACTTGAGGGAAATTTTCTACTGTCCTACAATCCTGTGCACTTGCAGGCCCAACAACGTCTGCAAGAAGAAGGTTGTGTAGTAGACATCAAGCTATTTTCTGGCGCCGTTGCCGGGGAGGCTAGCGCTTGAGGTATATCTTTAGATCTTGCAATCAAATCTTTTTGTTTCTTGTTTTATCACTAGTTTAGTTTATAAAAGAAAACCAAAAAAATGGAGTTGAGTTTGTCTCATACGCTTCGTCTTTTTAGTATCTTTCGTGAGTTTGATGGAAAGGAAAATTGTGCTCGAGTGCTAAAAGAAGAATGCATTAGAATGTTTGGTACTATATCTTTGAATGATGAGCTTGATTGCAATGTTGTTAGTATGAATTCCTTGAATATCCATGATGCTAATGATATGCAAAGCCACAAGCTTGGGGAAGCTATGTTTGATGAAGATGATATTATTTATCCCCCAAGTTTTGATGAGAATATTTATTATGATGAAAGCATGCCTCCTATTTATGATGATTATATTGATGAAAGTGGGTTTGGAAGAGTGTCAACTTTAGGAAGTAGTGATCCCACTATTTTGGAGGATGTTTAATCTTATTGTGATGAACATGAAAGTGGATTTGGAAGAGTGTCAACTTTATTTAGTGATGATTCCACTATTTCGGAAGAGGTTCCAATTGATTATGAGAACAAAGTTGCTATCTATGATGATTATTGTGATGACTTGTATGCTATTGATAATAATGATAACAATGAAACTTGTCATCATGATTTTAGTTTTCAATTGGATTATGCCTCACATGAGAATTATTTTGTTGAGATTGCTCCGACTACTATTCATGAGAAGAATTGTGCTTATGTGGAGAGTAGTAAATTTTCTATGCTTGTAGATCATGAAAAGAATGCTTTAGGTGCTGGTTATATTGTTGAATTCATTCATTATGCTACTGAAAATTATTACGAGGGAGGAATATATGCTTGTAGGAATTGCAATAATGTCAAATTTCCTCCCTATGTGTTGAAAATCTTGAAGTTATGCTTGTTGTGCCATCCTATGCTAGTTGATTATTGTTACCATAAGTTGTTTGCTCACAAAATCCCTATGCATAGGAAGTGGGTTAGGCTTAAATGTGCTAGTCATATGCTTCATGATGCTCCCTGTATGTTTCAATTCTTATCTTTTATGTGAGCATCATTGCCATCATCATGCCTAGCTAGAAAGGCATTAAAGAAAACCGCTTGTTGGGAGATAACCCAATATTTATCCTTACTGTTTTTGTGTGTCCACATTATTATGCTACTGTAGTAATCATGTTTTATAGCTTTTGTTTCAATAAAGTGCCAAGTAGAACCTTTGGGAAGACTTGGGTGAAGTTCATGTGATCTTGCTGTAAAAAACAGAAACTTTTGCGCTCACGAGAATAGCTGCCATTTTTACTGGTGAGTGATTTTAGGTTGATTCTTTTTGAAGATGATTAATAGACAAATTACTCAGGTCCAGAAATTTATTTCATTATTTTTGGGGTTCCAGAAGTATACGTTTGATACAGATTACTACAGACTGTTCTGTTATTGACAGATTCTCTTTTCATTGTGTTGTTTGCTTATTTTGATGCATCTATGGCTATTATTAAGTGGTATGAACCATAGAAAAGTTGGAATACAGTAGGTTTAACACCAATATGAATTTAGAATGAGTTCATTACAGTACCTAAGTGGTGGTTTTATTTTCTTATACTAACGGAGCTTACGAGTTTTGTGTTGAGTTTTGTGTGGTTGAAGTTTTCAAGTTTTGGGTAAAGATTCGATGGACTATGGAATAAGGAGTGGCAAGAGCATAAGCTTGGGGATTCCCAAGGCACCCCAAGGTAATATTCAAGTACAACCAAGAGCCTAAGCTTGGGGATGCCCCGGATGGCATCCCCTCTTTCGTCTTTGTTCATCGATAACTTTACTTGGAGCTATATTTTTATTCGCCACATGATATGTGTTTTGCTTGGAGCGTCATTTTATTTTGTTATTGTTTGCTTGCTGTTAGTTAGAATAATGTTTTGCATCTTTAGTTTCAATAAGTGTCAAGGATAGCCTTGACCATGTTTATTTTGCTAGTATACATGTTGCTGTTTCAAAACAGAAAGTTTACCGCTGTTGAAAAAATTCCCTAGAAAAGTCAGAGAATGGTATAATGTTGAATATTTTTTCATATTAAGGTCTGATAAATTTATTACAGTGGGAATTTTCTCTCATAATTTTTGGAGTTAGGGAAGTATTGATACTCTTGCATTCTTTACAGACTGTACTGTTTTGGCAGATTGCTGTTATGGTTGCATTGTTTGCATATGTTTGCTTGTTTAATGTTTATATTTGAGGATAGGAGTATTAAATATGCAGAGGCATTTAGTATTCAATGTTTAATAATAATTTAAGTGATTTGTTACAGTATAAAATGATAAGGTTTTGCATTGGTTTATACTAACCTATCTCACGAGTTCTTGTTGAGTTTGTTATGGATGAAGCTTTTGATAAAAAGAGAAACCATGATATGAGAGGAATTAAGGAGACACAAAAGCTCAAGATTGGGGATGCCCAAGGAACCCCAAGATAATATTTCAAGAAGTCTCAAGCATCAAAGCTTGGGGATGCCCCAGTAGGCATGCCACCTTTCTTCTTCGGTAATCATCGGTTAGTATCGGTTGAGCCTAAGTTTTTGCTTCTTCACATGAGTTGTGCTATCCTTACAATGTCATTTTATTTTGTTTTGCTTGCTTCTTGAATACAATACCAAGATCTGAAACTCTTAAATGGGAGAGAGTCTTCACATAGTTGCACAATTATTTGACTACTAATTGAACTTCACTTATATCTTTCAGAGTAGTTTGTCGTTTGCTCTAGTGCTTCACTTATATCTTTTAGAGCACGACGGTGGTTATATTTTGAAGAAATTTCTAGTATCTCATGCTTCACTTATATTATTTTGAGAGTCTTAAACAGCATGGTAATTTGAATGAAAACTATCATAGGGAGTGAATTGGATGCTATGATCAACTTGATGCTTGATAATTGTTTTGAGATATAAAGGTAGTAATGTTAGAGTCGTGCTAGTGGGTAATTATGAAATTGAGAAATACTTTTGTTGAAGTTGGCAAGTCCCGTAGCATGCACATATGGTAAAAGTTGTGTGACAAATTGGTTGCATGAGGTACTCTTTTGATTGTCTTCCTTATGAGTGGCAGTCGAGGACGAGCGATGGTCTTTTCCTACCAATCTATCCCTCTTGGGGCATGCGTAGTAGTACTTTGCTTCGAGGGCTAAGTAGAATTTTGCAATAAGTATATGAGTTCTTTATGACTAATGTGAGTCCATGGATATACGCACACTCATCCTTCCACTTTGCTAGCCTCTATTGTGCCACGCAACTTTTGCCAGTATCATGAACCCATTATTTACCTTCCTCAAAACAGCCACCGTACCTACCTATTATGGCATTTCCATAGCCATTCCGAGATATATTGCCATGCAACTTTCCACCGTTCCGTTATTATGACACGTTTCATCATTGTCATATTGCTCTTTGCATGATCATGTAGTTGACATCGTATTTGTGGCAAAGCCACGTTCATAATCTTCATACATGTCGCTCTTGATTCATTTCATATTCCGGTACACCGCTGGAGGCATTCATATAGAATCATATCTTGTTCTAGCTTTGAGTTGTAATTCTTGAGTTGTAAATCAATAAAAGTGTGATGATCTTCATTATTAGAGCATTGTCCCAGTGAGGAAAGGATGATGAAGACTACGATTCCCCCACAAGTCGGGATGGGGATTTGGACTTTATAAAAATAAAAGAGGCCAAAGATGCCCACCAAAAAGAAAAAAAAGAAAAAAAAAGAAAAAAAGAGAAAAAAAGGGGAGAAAGAAAAAAAAGGAAAGAAAAAAAAGAAAAAAAAAGAAAATGAGAGAAAAAGAGAGAAGGGACAATTCCTACTATATCTTTTTCCACACTTGTGCTTCAAAATAGCACCATGATCTTCATGATAGAGAGTCTTATATGTTGTCACTTTCATATACTAGTGGGAATTTTTCATTATAGAACTTGGCTTGTATATTCCAATGATGGGCTTCCTCAAAATGCCCTAGGTCTTCGTGAGCAAACAAGTTGGATGCACACCCACTTAGTTTCTTTTGTTGAGCTTTCATATATTTATAGCTCTAGTGCGTCCGTTGCATGGCAATCCCTACTCACTCACATTGATATCTATTAATGGGCATCTCCATAGCCCGTTGATACGCCTAGTTGATGTGAGACCATCTTCTCCCACTTTTTGTCCTCACAACCACCACCATTCACCACCATAGTGCTATGTCCATGGCTTGCGCTCATGTATTGCGTAAGAGTTGAAAAAGCTGAAGCGCATTAAAAAGTATGAAACAATTGCTCGGCTCGTCATCGGGGTTGTGCATGATGGGAGTATTTTGTGTAATGAAAATGAAGCATGGCCTAACTATATGATTTTGTAGGGATAAGCTTTCTTTGGCTATGCTATTTTGATAGGACATGATTATTTGTTAGTATGCTTTGAAGCATTATTGTTTTTATGTTTTATAAGCTTTCATCTTGAATCATTTGGATATGAACATTCATGCCACAATAAAGGAAATTACATTGAGAATCATGCTAGGTAGCATTCCACATCAAAAATTCTATTTTTATCATTTACCTACTCATGGACGAGCAGGAATTAAGCTTGGGGATGCTTGATACGTCTCCAACGTATCTATAATTTTTGATTGTTCCATGCTATTATATTATCTTTTTTGAATGATTATGGGCTTTATTATACACTTTTATATTACTTTTGGGACTAACCTATTAACCGGAGGCCCAACCCATATTGCTGTTTTATTGCCTGTTTCAGTATTTCGAAGAAAAGGAATATCAAACGGAGTCCAAACGAAATGAAACCTTCGGCAACGTGATTTTTTGGAAGAATATCATCCTGGAGACTTGGAGTTCAAGTCAGAGAAGCTTCGAGGAGGCCACGAGATAGGAGGGCGCGCCCCCCCTCTGGGGCGCGCCCCCTGTCTCGTGGGCCCCTCGAGCACCCCCGACCGACTTCTTTCGCCTATATAGTCCCACGTACCCTAAAAACCATCCAGGACAAGATAGATCGGAGTTCCGCCGCCGCAAGCCTCTGTAGCCACCAAAAACCTCTCGGGAGCCCTTCCGGCACCCTGCCGGAGGGGGGATCCTTCACCGGTGGCCATCTTCATCATCCCGGCGCTCTCCATGACAAGGAGGGAGTAGTTCACCCTCGAGGCTGAGGGTATGTACCAGTAGCTATGTGTTTGATCTCTCTCTCTCTCATGTTCTCTCGTTCCTCTATGGCACGATCTTGATGTATCCCGAGCTTTGCTATTGTAGTTGGATCTTATGATGTTTCTCCCCCTCTACTCTCTTGTGATGAATTGAGTTTTCCCCTTTGAAGTTATCTTATCGGATTGAGTCTTTTATGAGAACACTTGATGTATGTCTTGCCGTGCTTATTGTGGTGACAATGGGATATCATGTGCCTCTTGATGTATGTTTTGGTGACCAACTTGCGGGTTCCGCCCATGAACCTATGCATAGGGGTTGGCACACGTTCTTGACTCTCCGGTAGAAACTTTGGGGCACTCTTTGAAGTACTTTGTGTTGGTTGAATAGATGAATCTGAGATTGTGTGATGCATATCGTATAATCATGCCCACGGATACTTGAGGTGACAATGGAGTATCTAGGTGACATTAGGGTTTTGGTTGATTTGTGTCTTAAGGTGTTATTCTAGTACGAACTCTTGAATAGATTGATCCGAAAGAATAACTTTGAGGTGGTTTCGTACCCTACCATAATCTCTTCGTTTGTTCTCCGCTATTAGTGTCTTTGGAGTGACTCTTTGTTGCATGTTGAGGGATTGTTATATGATCTATCTATGTTATTATTGTTGAGAGAACTTGCACTAGTGAAAGTATGAACCCTAGGCCTTGTTTCCTATCATTGCAATACCGTTTACGCTCACTTTTATCACTTGTTACCTTGCTGTTTTTATATTTCAGATTACAAATACCTTTATCTACTATCCATATTGCACTTGTATCACCATCTCTTCGCCGAACTAGTGCACCTATACAATTTACCATTGTATTGGGTGTGTTGGGGACACAAGAGACTCTTTGTTATTTGGTTGCAGGGTTGTTTGAGAGAGACCATCTTCATCCTACGCCTCCTACGGATTGATAAACCTTAGGTCATCCACTTGAGGGAAATTTGCTACTGTCCTACAAACCTGTGCACTTGCAGGCCCAACAACGTCTACAAGAAGAAGGTTGTGTAGTAGACATCAAAGTCACGCACCGTAGCTACCTCTAGAACACTGAAATACACACCAAGCAGGACTAGGGTATTGATCTTAACGTCTTTGCTTTCGAGATCCTCATCCAACTTGATTACGCTAGAAAGAAACTCTATCGTAAAGGATCATTGAAACTCTCCATACCATGCTAAGGCACGATCGTTTGGCGAAGTGCGAAGGAATGGCATACCCAGACTAGAATGGACGATGTGGATTACCTTGTTGAAGACAACACAAGGGGTGATTTTTCTTATCACTGGAAATGATTGAAACCCATGGTAGGATGGTACAAAGACAGTGCTAACTCGGAAGAAAATGAAAATACTGGGAATGATTCTAGTAACTGGGGAAAAACTCAACAGTCGAGAGTGATTCCACTGTTAGAATGGTTATAGCATAACCGAAGAAACTAAGAACAATTCCCAATTAATGCTGCCGAGAAGACCTAGCGCCTGCGGATGCCCTCATAAACTTGAGCACTTCCATATTCATCAAGGTTTTATCAACATCCGTGTCAAGGATCCTGGAAACACAACATACTACCATGATGAATAGTGATTGACGATGCAGATGCAAAGGAAGATAACACCTTGATGACCCACAAATATAGGGGATCTACCGTAGTCCTTTCGATAAGTAAGAGTGTCGAACCCAATGAGGAGCAGAAGGAAATGATAGGCGGTTTTCAGCAAGGTATTCTCTGCAAGTACTGAAATAAGTGGTAACAGATAGTTTTATGATAAGATAAATGGTAACGAGCAACAAGTAATAAAAGTAAATAAAGTGCAGCAAGGTGGCCCAATCCTTTTTGTAGCAAAGGACAAGCCTGGACAAACTCTTATGATAGGAAAAGCGCTCCCGAGGACACATGGAAATATCGTCAAGCTAGTTTTCATCACACTCAAATGATTCACGTTTGGTACTTTGATAATTTGATATGTGGGTGGACCGGTGCTTGGGTACTGCCCTTACTTGGACAAGCATCCCACTTATGATTAACCTCTATTACAAGCATCCGCAACTACAACAAAAGTATTAAGGTAAACCTAACCATAGCATGAAACATGTGGATCCAAATCAGCCCCTTACGAAGCAACGCATAAACTAGGGTTTAAGCTTCTGTCACTCTAGCAACCCATCATCTACTTATTACTTCCCAATGCCTTCCTCTAGGCCCAATAATGGTGAAGTGTTATGTAGTCGACGTTCACATAACACCACTAGTGGTTAGACAACATACATCTTATCAAAATATCGAACGAATACCAAATTCACATGACTACTAATAGCAAGACTTCTCCCTTGTCCTCAGGAACAAACGTAATTACTCACAAAGCATATTCATGTTCATAATTAGAGGGTTAATAATATTTATATAGGATCTGAACATATGATCTTCCACCAAATAAACCAACTAGCATCAACTACAAAGAGTAATCAACAATACTAGCAAACTACTAGCACCAATCCCGGACTTGGAGACAAGAATTGGATACAAGAGATGAACTAGGGTTTGGAGATGAGATGGTGCTGGTGAAGATGTTCATGGAGATTGCCCTCTCCCGATGAGAGGAGCGTTGGTGATGACGATGGTGATGATTTCCCCCTCCCGGAGGGAAGTGTCCCCGGTAGAGAAGCTCCGCCAGAGCCCTAGATTGGTTCCGCCAAGGTTCCGCCTCGTGGTGGCGGAGTCTCGTCCCGAAAGGTTCTCTCTGATTTTTTTCTCATTGAAAGACTTCATATAGGAGAAGATGGGCGTCGGAGAGCCACCAGGGGGCCCACGAGGTAGGGGGTGCGCCCAGGGGGGGTCGCCCCCCACCCTCGTGAGCAGGGTGTGGGCCCCCTGGCCTTCATCTTTGGCGACGATGTTTCTTTATTTATTCTAAGGTATTCCGTGGAGTTTCAGGACTTTTGGAGTTGCGCAGAATAGTCCTTCAATATTTGCTCCTTTTCCAGCCCAGAATTCCAGCTGCCGGCATTCTCCCTCTTCATGTAAACCTTGTAAAATAAGAGAGAATAGCCATAAGTATTGTGACATAACGTGAAATAACAGCCCATAATGCAATAAATATTGATCATAAAAGCATGATGCAAAATGGACGTATCAACTCCCCCAAGCTTAGACCTCGCTTGTCCTCAAGCGAAAAGCCGATAACAATAAATATGTCCTCATGTTTAGAGGTAGAGGCGTCGATAAAAATAAAATACGGACATGAAGGCATCATGATTATTTCATAACAGCAACATAAATAGATTTTGTCATATGATTACTCATGTTCAAGTAATGACCTATTCACAAAGCCAAAGCATGAATCAGAAACATTATTGGGCACTAACAATTATAATCTCAGTCATTGAAGCAATTGCAATTTATCATAACATCGGAAAGAGTCTATGTCAGAGCTTAAAAGCAAGTCCACATACTCAACTATCATTTAGTCCTTCATAATTGCTAGCACTCACGCGATACTTGTGGTTACGGAGTTTTAATCGGACACAGAGAAAGATAGGGGCTTATAGTTTTGCCCCACAACCTTTTACCTCAAGGGTAATGTCAACAATAATAATTCATGCTCCCCCACATCCAATTAGATATGTATATCATACTCTTTCCAACATGCTGAGCTTGCCAAAGGATAAAATGAAAAAGGAATGGTGAGGATCACCGTGACTCTTGTAAGGTAGAGGATAATAATAAAAGATAGGCCCTTCGCAGAGGGAAGCAGAGGTTGTCATGCGCGTTTAGGGTTGATGCACAAAATCTTAATGCAAAAGAACGTCACTTTATATTGCCCCTTGCATGTGAACCTTTATTATGCAGTCCGTCGCTTTTATTGCGTCCACAACAAGTTCGTACAAAGCTTATTTCTCTACATTAATAAGTCATGCATATTTAGAGAGCAATTTTTATTGCTTGCACCGATGACAACTTACTTGAAGGATCTTACTCAATCCATAGGTAGATATGGTGGACTCTCATGGCAAAACTGGTTTAAGGGTGTTTGGAAGCACAAGTAGTATTTCTACTTGGTGCTAAGAATTTGGCTAGCATGAGGGGGAAAGGCAAGCTCAACACGGTAGAGGATCCATGACAACATACTTTATCTCGAATGTAAGAAAACATAACTCATTATGTTGTCTTCCTTGTCCAACCTCAACTCTTTAGCATGTCATATTTTAATGAGTGCTCCCAACCATAAAAGATGTCAATGATAATATATCTATATGTGAAACCTCTCTTTCCTTATTACTTCCTATTAATTGCAACGATGACCAAAGCTATATTTGCCAACTCCCAACAACTTTAATCATCATACTCTTTCTATGTGAAGTCATTACTTTCAATAAGATCAATATGAGCTCCTTGATTCTTTTTATTCTTTTTCTTCTAATGACCCAAGATCATGGCAAAATACTCAAGCCCTTGACTCAACACTAATCTTTATTATATAGCTCACGGACTCGATTACAAGGAAAGATCATAAAGCAAAACTTAAAAGTAGATCATGCCACGACTTTATTCTACTAAATAAAGATACTACTAATAGGATCAAACTAAGAAAAACTATAAAGATAGGAGTTGTGATGGTGATACGATACCAGGGCACCTCCCCCAAGCTTGGCAGTTCCCAAAGGGAGTGCCCATACCCATGTGGTTTTTTCTCTTTCTTTGTTGTAGGTGTAAGTATTGTCGATGATGCGGGCTTGTCGTCCAATTTCCATGGCATAGGCTCTCCATCATAGAAGGATGATCGAGTCTCCGGAATCCTCAAATCTGCAGCCAAACTCATCCTTTTGAATATATATTCATACTCACAATTTTGATTTTGCAGATCATAAATTTGGGCTTGGAGGTGCTCGATCTTCTCTTGTAGCTTAAAGATAGACTCCTCGGTGCTCTTGGCATCCGGCTCGTAGTTGTTGGTGAACTCCGCGAGCATCTTGTGGCTAGCGTTTATTCCACGCTCCACCATCCCCTGACACTTGAAAACTTGTTGCTCCATTGCCTCGAGCCTCGACTCCACACTTCCGGTTCCCTTTGGTCCCTCAACATCGCGGATGTGCAGCAACCCGTCATGCATCTCAATGGTTTGAGGGTGCCGCACCACCTCCGCGAGGTAAGGGTTAATCACCTTCTCGAAGAACTTGTCCTTGGAAGCACTTGGGGTTGTCATGATGATCTACACCTGTCAGAAAAACAGCTCGAAACAAGAACAGAGGATATTTGCGTGATACGGTGGTCAAAACCTTCGGGAGTATAGATAATGAATTTTTACCGACCAAAATATGTATCATGCAAGGAAACAGTGTCCGGAGGGCACACGAGGTGCTCACGAGGTAGGGGGGTGCGCCCGGGGGGGTAGGGCGCGCCCTCCACCCTCGTGGAGGCCTCGTGTCCTCCCCGGACTGCTACTTATTTTTTTATTTTTCTAAATATTCCAAAACGGAGAAATATTGCCTTAAAAATTGTTTTGGAGTCGGTTTACTTACCGTACCACATACCTATTCCGTTTCGGAGTCTGGAACATTTTGGAAAGTGTCCTTTATGTACTCCTCCGAGGTCACGATTTCAATAATATTAGATTCAACATTTATAGGATTACCTGAGATATAGTGTTTGATCCTTTAACCGTTTACCACCTTCGGATTTGTGCATGCGAAGTTGTTGATTTTTATGGCACCAGAACGATAGACATCCTCGATAATGTAGGGACCTTCCCATTTAGAGAGAAGTTTTCCTGCAAAAAATCTTAAACGAGAATTGTATAGCTATACATAATCACCTACATTAAACTCACGCTTTTGTATCCTTTTGTCATGCCATCTTTTAACTTTTTCTTTAAACAACTTGGCATTTTCATATGCTTGGGCTGTCCATTCATCAAGCGAGCTAACATCAAATAACCTCTTCTCACCGGCAAGTTTGAAATCATAGTTGAGCTCCTTAATAGCCCAATATGCCTTATGTTCTAGTTCGAGAGGTAAGTGACAAGCTTTTCCATAGACCATTTTGTACGGAGACATACCCATAGGATTTTTATATGCAGTTCTATAGGCCCATAATGCATCATCAAGTTTCTTGGATCAATTCTTCCTAGACGTATTGATATTCTTTTGCAAAATTAATTTGAGCTCCCTATTGCTCAATTCTACTTGACCACTAGACTGAGGGTGATAAGGAGATGCAATCCTATGATTAATGTCGTATTTAGCAAGCATCTTACGGAAAGCACCATGAATAAAGTGTGAACCACCATCAGTCATTAAGTATCTAGGGACTCCAAATCTCAGAAAAATAACTTCCTTAAGCATTTTAATAGAAGTGTTGTGATCAGCACTACTAGTTGGAATAGCTTCTACCCACTTAGTAACGTAATCAACAACAACTAGAATATGAGTGTAACCATTAGAGGCAGGAAAAAGTCCCATATAATCAAAGCCCCAAACATCAAATGGCTCAATAACAAGTGAATAATTCATAGGCATTTCTTGACGTCTACTGATATTACCAATTCTTTGACATTCATCGCAAGACAAAACAAACTTACGGGCATCCTTGAAGAGAGTAGGCCAATAAAAACCGGATTGCAATACCTTATGTGCAGTTCTATCTCCAGCGTGATGTCCTCCATAAGCTTTGGAGTGACACTTGCGTAGGATCTATTCCTGTTCATGCTCAGGTACAAAATGTCTAATGACACCATCTACTCCTTTTTTATAAAGATGTGGATCATCCCAAAAGTAATGTCGCAAGTCATAGAAAAACTTTTTCTTTTGCTGCTATGTGAAGCTAGGCGGTATAAATTTAGCAACAATATAATTAGCATAATCAGCATACCATGGAGTGCTATGAGAAGTACTTATGACATTTAATTGCTCACCAGGAAAGCTATCATCAATAGGTAGTGGGTCATCAAGAACATTCTCTAACCTAGACAAGTTATCTGCAACAGGGTTCTCAGCTCCCTTTCTATCAACAATATGCAAATCAAATTCTTGAAGTAGGAGAACCCATCTAATAAGTCTAGGTTCTGCATCCTTCTTTTCCATAAGATATTTAATAGCAGCATGATCAGTGTGAATAGTAACTTTGGAATCAACAATATAAGGTCTAAACTTATCACAAGCAAACACCACTGCTAAAAATTCCTTTTTGGTAGTAGCATAATTTCTTTGAGCACTATCTAGAGTCTTACTAGCATAATGGATAACATTTAATTTCTTATCAACTCTCTGCCCTAGAACAACACCTACAACATAATCACTAGCATCACACATAATTTCAAAGGGTAAATTCCAATCAGGTGGCTGAACAACAGGTGCAGAGACTAGTGCTTTCTTAAGTATTTCAAATGCTTCTACACAATCATCATCAAAGACAAATGGTACATCTTTTTGTAATAAATTAGTCAGAGGCCGAGAGATTTTTGAGAAGTCCTTAATGAACCTCCTATAAAATCCGGCGTGACCAAGGAAACTTCTTATACCTTTGATGTCCTTTGGACATGGCATCTTTTCAATAGCATCAACCTTGGCTTTATCAACTTCAATACCTCTTTCAGAAACTTTGTGCCCCAAGACAATACCTTCATTAACCATAAAGTGGCACTTTTCCCAATTCAAGACAAGATTAGTTTCTTCACATCTCTGCAAAACTCGATCAAGATTGCTTAAACAATCATCAAAAGAGGAACCATAGACGGAAAAGTCATCCATGAAAACCTCACAAATCTTTTCGCAAAAGTCAGAGAATATAGCCATCATGCATCTTTGAAAGGTAGCAGGTGCATTACATAAACCAAAAGGCATACGTCTATAAGCAAAAGTACCAAAAGGGCATGTAAAAGTAGTCTTTGATTGATCTTTAGCTGACACAGGTATTTGAGAGAAACCAGAATAACCATATAGAAAGCAATAACGTGTATGTTTGAAAAGTCTTTCTAGCATTTCATCAATAAAAGGTAAGGGGTAATGATCTTTCTTAGTAGCCTTATTTAATTTGCGGAAATCAATTACCATCCTATAACCTGTGATAATTCTTTGAGGGATCAATTCATCTTTATCATTAGGGACAACAGTAATACCTCCCTTCTAAGGGACACAATGGACAGGACTTACCCACTGACTATCAGCAACGGGATAAATTATACCTGCCTCCAGAAGCTTGAGTATTTCTTTTCTTACCACTTCTTTCATTTAGGATTCAAATGTAGTTGAGGATCACAAACTGGTTTGGCATCAGCTTCAAATTTATTTTAAGTTGACATAGAGTGGGACTAATGCCCTTAAGATCATTCAGAGTATATCCAATAGCAGCACGATGCTTCTTCAGAGATTTCAATAATCTTTCTTCTTCATGCCCTGAAAGGTTAGCGCTAATAATAACAAGATATATTTTCTTTTCATCAAGATAAGCATATTTAAGATTATCAGGAAACGGTTTAAGCTCAAACACGGGATCACCCTTGGGTGGAGGGGGATCCCCTAGGATTTCAACAGGCAAATTGTGTTGCAGAATAGGTTCCTGTTTAAAGAATACTTCATCTATTTCCCTTCTTTCATTCATGAACATATCATTTTCATGGTCTAGCAAATAGTGTTCTAAAGGATCACTAGGAGGTACAGCAATAGATGCAAGACCAATAATTTCATCCTTATTAGGCAATTCTTCCTCACGATGTTGTTTACTAAATTTAGAGAAATTAAACTCATGAACCATATTATCCAAGCTAATAGTAACAACATTCGTTTCGCAGTCTATCTTAGCATTAACAGTACTCAAGAAGGGTCTACCAAATATAATGGGACAAAAGCTATCTTGCGGGGAACTTAGAACAAGAAAATCAGCAGGATATTTAGTTTTCCCACACAAGACTTCAACATCTCTAACAATTCCCATTGGTGAAATAGTATCTCTATTGGCGAGTTTAATTGTGACATCAATTTCTTCTAACTCGGCAGGTGCAATTTCATGCTTAATCTCTTTATATAATTCATAAGGTATAACACTAGCACTAGCACCCATATCACATAAGCCATGATAATAATGATCTCCTATTTTAACAGAAATAACAGGCACGCCTACCACAGGTCTATGTTTATCTCTATCACAGGGTTTAGCAATTCTAGCAGTTTCACCAGTGAATTGAATAACATGCCCATCAATATTATCCGACAAGAGATATTTAACAATAGCAATATTGGGTTCTACTTTTACTTGCTCAGGGGGTGTATAAGTCCTAGTATTGCTTTTATGAACAACAGTTGAAGCTTTAGCATGATCCTTCATTCTAACAGGGAAAGGAGGTTTCTCAACATAAGAAGTAGGAACAATAGGATCATTATAAGTGACAATCTTTTCTTCAACATTAATAGGTGCAGCTACTTTTACTTCTATGGGAGGATGATATTTAAACCACTTCTCCTTGGGGAGATCAACATAAGTAGCAAAAGATTCACAGAAAGAAGCTACTATCTCAGAGTCAAGTCCATATTTAGTGCTAAACTTACGGAAAACATTGGTATCCATAAAAGATTTAACACAAT
The DNA here is from genome assembly GCF_018294505.1 of Triticum aestivum. NCBI lineage: Eukaryota > Viridiplantae > Streptophyta > Magnoliopsida > Poales > Poaceae > Triticum > Triticum aestivum. The sequence goes on from NC_057807.1 coordinate 625,623,546, forward strand.
CAAAATTGGGTGTCATACCTGACTCCTTACCTTTGTCGTGGTCCCAATCTTCAGAGTTGCGTTTAATTCTATCCAATAGATTCCATCCAAATTCAATAGGCTTCACCATAAAAGAGCCAGCACAAGAAGTATCGAGCACAGTGCGATTGTTATCAGAAAGCCGAGCATAAAAATTCTGGAGAAATGTCAATTTTGAGAGCTCATGATTGGGGCATGAATATAACATTGATTTAAGCCTCCCCCAAGCTTGAGCGATGCTTTCTCCTTCGTGAGGCCAAAAATTATATATATAATTGCGATCACGTTGAACAAGATGCATAGGGTAATACTTCTGATGAAATTCCAATTTCACTCTTTTATAGTTCCATGATCTCGTATCATCACATAGCCTATACCATGTCAATGTGTTTCCCTCAAAAGATAAAGGGAAAGCCTTCTTCTTAACAACATCATCGTGTATACCTGCAAGCTTAAATAGTCCACAAATATCATCCACAAAGCGTAGATGTTCGTCAGGATGCTTTGTTCCATCTCCTACGAAAGTGTTAGCTAGCAGTTTTTCCATCATACCCGAAGGAATTCCAAAAGGAGTTTCATTTTCAATAGATTCAGTAGGTTCAGTGGGTTGAGGAGCAACTCTTGGCTCAACCGGACGGGGTGAAGATACCCCTAACAAGCCCCTCAAACAATTACTTTCCATAGTAACAAGTGACAGAAAATTTCAGCACACTAAATAAAATTTTCCTTACCAAATTCCACCTACCAAAGGCGCTTCACTCCCCGGCAACAGCGCCAGAAAATAGTCTTCATGACCCACAAGTATAGGGGATCTATCGTAGTCCTTTCGATAAGTAAGATTGTCGAACCCAACGAGGAGCAGAAGGAAATGATAAGCGGTTTTCAGCATGGTATTCTCTGCAAGTACTGAAATAAGTGGTAACAGATAGTTTTATGATAAGATAAATGGTAAGGAGCAACAAGTAATAAAAGTAAATAAAGTGCAGCAAGGTGGCCCAATCCTTTTTGTAGCAAAGGACAAGCCTGGACAAACTCTTATGATAGGAAAAGTGCTCCCGAGGACACATGGGAATATCGTCAAGCTAGTTTTCATCACGCTCAAATGATTCGCGTTCGGTACTTCGATAATTTGATATGTGGGTGGACCGGTGCTTGGGTACTGTCCTTACTTGGACAAGCATCCCACTTATGATTAACCTCTATTGCAAGCATCCGCAACTACAACAAAAGTATTAAGGTAAACCTAACCATAGCATGAAACATGTGGATCCAAATCAGCCCCTTACGAAGGAACGCATAAACTAGGGTTTAAGCTTCTGTCACTCTAGCAACCCGTCATCTACTTATTACTTCCCAATGCCTTACTCTAGGCCCAATAATGGTGAAGTGTTATGTAGTCGACGTTCACATAACACCACTAGAGGTTAGACAACACACATCTTATCAAAATATCGAACGAATACCAAATTCACATGACTACTAATAGCAAGACTTATCCCTTGTCCTCAGGAACAAATGTAATTACTCACAAAGCATATTCATGTTCATAATCAGAGGGGTAATAATATGCATATAGGATCTGAACATATGATCTTCCACCAAATAAACCAACTAGCATCAATTACAAGGAGTAATCAACACTACTAGCAAACTACTAGCACCAATCCCGGACTTGGAGACAAGAATTGGATACAAGAGATGAACTAGGATTTGGAGATGAGATGGTGCTGATGAAGATGTTGATGGAGATTTCCCTCTCCTGATGAGAGGAGCGTTGGTGATGATGATGGTGATGATTTCCCCCTCCCGGAGGGAAGTGTCCCCGGCAGAAAAGCTCCGCCAGAGCCCTAGATTGGTTCCGCCAAGGTTCCGCCTCGTGGCGGCGGAGTCTCGTCCCGAAAGGTTCTCTCTGATTTTTTTCTCATCGAAAGACTTCATATAGGAGAAGATGGGCGTCGGAGAGCCACCAGGGGGCCCACGAGGTAGGGGGCGCACCCAGGGGGGCGCCCCCCACCCTCGTGAGCAAGGTGTGGCCCCCTGGCCTTCATCTTTGGCGACAATTTTTCTTTATTTATTCTAAGGTATTCCATGGAGTTTTAGGACTTTTGGAGTTGCGCAGAATGGTCCTTCAATATTTGCTCCTTTTCCATCCCAGAATTCCAGCTGCCGGCATTCTCCCTCTTCATGTAAACCTTGTAAAATAAGAGAGAATAGCCATAAGTATTATGACATAACATGAAATAACAGCCCATAATGCAATAAATATTATCATAAAAGCATGATGCAAAATGGACGTATCACACCTCCTCAGATTTCACCTTAGCGTGGCCAAGGGATCAAAATCTGGATGATTGACCGTGAAACATTTAGCACTCCGCTTCTAATGTTCTCCTTGATGTTCTACATACCACAGTCATACTTAATGCATTAACGTGGCCATCAAGTATAGGTCGGACTTCGGAAGACAAAGGATTTATAAGGAACACTTCTAGAAAAGTCACATGAAATCCTTATAGAGAAGATCGGCAGATTGCTCATTCAAGATACTACAATAATAGATCTTCCGGCTAGGTGTGTCGGCCAAAACATTAACCTTGCCAGAGCCTACATCATAGATCTTGAAAAAATACCAACCATCACATCTGCCTGAGATTTAGATCCAGTTGGTGACAGGATATTTTAGTCAACATGTCTGGAAAAGAAAGTTTGCAACACAAATCGACGAGATGACATTGCAAGATTCTCGGGAAATGAATTATGATAGGAAACTCCAAAACATGAGCTGGTTCTGCTAAACACATGTGTACACGCTGTCCCAAACAAGCATGACCACATGGTAGTCTTACAATAAAACACTACCGAGTTCTGGTTGGGAATCATCATCAAGGATATCGAAGTCCTTGCATAAGGCAGGCTCTTAAGAAGAAACTTCTTCTCCTTGAACAACTCAATCAGTGGCTTGGTGTGCTAGGTAATACATATGGAATGGAGGTAATTAATCTACCAAACCACAATGTACTTTGCACATGCATGAATGACTTGGAACCATTCCAAAGGAAGCAAAAACAATCTTCCTCGGATCCACGGCGGCAACTTACACCAAGTGCACGTGAATTAGAGGAAGTCACTTCTTTCATATAACATATACTTCATGAATGGAACATGAAGATAATGCTTATAAAAGTTTCCATCACTAGCTGGATGTTCAACACGAATCATGGAGATGATAAAAATGTTGTCAATGGGCTCAAAAACAATTTATCGAGATTTCCATATAAATGGTATTCCACAATCATGTGAACAAGGTGATAGCATTGGTCAGACCCAAAAGATATAATGATGTATGGTTGAGGAAACAACCACGAGTAAGACAACATTACGAATATCGTTGGTTCTGATTTGATTTGACGATAGCCCATACTCAAATCAAAGATTGGATAAGATGGTAGGTCCATTAGCTGATCACGAGGGTCAATCGATGAAGATACCATCTTTCTTCAACACACATACAAGATATCCCCTGAAATGAACTAAGTCGGACAGTGGCTGTTTTGAGGAAGGTATATGGTGGGTGTATGATACCGACAAAAACTGTGCGGTATTAGAGAGGCTAGCAATGCCGGAAAGGTGAGAGTGCGTATAATCCATGGACTCAACATTAATCAACAGAACTCATGCACTTATTGCAAAAATTTATAAGTCATCAAAAACCAAAGCATTAAATGCATACTCCTAGGGGGATAGATTGGTAGGAAAAGACCATCGCCCATCCCCGACTGCCACTCATAAGGAAGACAATCAATAAATAAAATTGTGCCCCGACTTCATCACAAGCGGTTCACCATATGTGCATGCTACGGGAATCACAAACTTCAATGCAAGCATTCTTTAAATTCATAATTACCCCTACTAGCATTGCTTTAATATTATCACCTCCATATCTCAAAACAATTATCAAGCATCAAACTTATCTTAGTATTCAACGCACTCAAAAGAAAGTTTCACAAATCTTGAATACCAAGTATATTAACTTTAAGAAAATTACCATGCTATTAACAACTGTCAAAATAATCTAAGTGAAGCATGAGAGATCAATAGTTTCTTTAAAACAAATCCACCACCATGCTCTTAAAGATCTAAGTGAAGCACTAGAGCAAAAAATATCACGCTCAAAAGATATAAGTGAATCACTATGAGCAAAACTATCAAGCTCAAAAGATATAAGTGAAGCACATAGAGTATTCTAGCAAATTCCAAATCAGGTATGGCTCTCTCAAAAGGTGTGTACAGCAAGGATGATTGTGGCAAACTAACAAGTAAAGACACAAATAATAAAGACGCTCCAAGCAAAACACATATCATGTAGTGAATAAAAATATAGCTCCAAGTAAATTACCGATGGAAATAGACGAAAGAGGGGATGCCTTCCGGTGCATCCCCAAGCTTTGACTTTTTGGTGTCCTTGGATTATCTTTGGGGTGCCATGGGCATCCCCAAGCTTAGGCTCTTGCCACTCTTTGTTCCATAATCCATCAAAAGAATTCACCCAAAACTTGAAAACTTCACAACACAAAACTCAATAGAAATCTCGTGAGCTCCTTTAGTGAAAGAAAACAAAAGACTACTTCAAGGTACTGTAATGAACTCATTCTTTATTTATATTGGTGTTAAACCTACTCTATTCCAACTTCCTTATGCTTTATAAATTAATTTATTAGCCATAGATGCATTGAAATAAGCAAACAACACACGAAAAAAAGAATCTGTCAAAAACAAAACAGTCTGTAGCAATCTGTAACTAACGCAAACTTCTGGAACTCTAAAAAATTCTACCAAAATAGTACGCACTATACAATTCGTTTATTGAACACCAGCAAAAAGAATCAATGCAAAATCTCGTTCCTGCGATTTATTGAATTTTTTCTCGTGAGTGCAAAGTTTCTGTTTTCAGCAGAATCAAATCAACTATCATCATAGCTTATCCTATAGGTTCTACTTGGCACAAACACTAATTAAAACACAAAACCACATCTAAACAGAAAGTAGAAACAAAATTTAGCACTAAACAGGACCAAAAAACAAAGAACACAAAATAAAATTGGGTTGCCTCCCAACAAGCGCCATCGTTTAACGCCCCTAGCTAGGCATAAAAGCGAAGATAGATCTAACGAGTGCCCCCCTTGGCACCGGAAGTGTAAGTAGCAAGAGAAGGTCTCCTTTCTAAGTCATTCATACTTCTATTCAGATTAAGAACATTGCCATTAATGGATGAGGTGAGATTAAGCACGTTACGAAAATTTGCATCCAAGCTAGACTTCATTTCTTTAATAATTTCATTTTGATAAAAGCACAAGAGAGTAGTTGATTCAACTTTATCATTTAAAGGATGCCCAAATATGGTTTTAATTTTTTCATAGGTATCTATAGCATCCCCTTCAAGAAAACCTTCTTCAAAAATAGAGTCTAGAACTTGTTTGAAAGAGGCGGGCAAGCCAACATAGAAACTTTTTAAGTAAACATCAATTTGATATTGTGGCACATAACTAGCCCGGATTCTTAATAACCTATCCCAAGCATCTTTTAAAGATTCATCAAGTAAATAGCGAAAGATTTCGGAGTCATCATCATCAAAATCATCTAAATTCTCATTACTGATCCCGGTGGGTCTCTTTGTAGCATCATTGTTTATGAGCTTAGAAAGGATAGATAGGTTATCCAAGGCACTAGAACTCGGGAGAAATCCCTTAGTTATTTTTGATTCGGCCATGGTAACAGGAAGGCAAATGAGGAAAAGGCAAAAGAGAAAGAGAGGAGGAGATTGGGAAAGAGAGGGCGATTAAAACGGCAAAGGTGAAGTGGGGGAGAGGAAAATGAGAGGCAAATAATGTAATGCGAGAGATAGGGATGGGTACTTGGTATAGTTGACTTTTGCGCGAGCTCCCCAGCAACGGCGCCAGAAATTCTTCTTGCTACCTCTTGAGCACTGCGTTGGATTTCCCCGAAGAGGCGAGGATGATGCTGTAAAGTAGCGTAAGTATTTCCCTCAGTTTTTGAGAACCAAGGTATCAATCCAGTAGGAGATCATGCACAAGTCCCTCGTACCTACACAAAACGAGAGCAACTCGCAACCAACGCTTAGGGGTTGTCAATCCCTTCACGGTCACTTACGAGAGTGAGATCTGATAGAGATAATATTTTTGGTATTTTTGATAGATAGATGCAAAGTAAAAAGTAAAAGGCAAAGTAAAAACAAAGCAAGTAAATAAAGTAATGGAGATTGATATGATGAGAATAGACCCGGGGGCCATAGGTTTCACTAGTGGCTTCTCTCAAGAGCATAAGTATTTTATGGTGGGTGAACAAATTACTGTTGAGCAATTGATAGAAAAGAGAATAATTATGAGATTATATAGGTATGATCATGTATATAGGCATCACGTCCAAAACAAGTAGATCAAAACGATTCTGCATCTACTACTATTACTCCACTCATCGACCGCTATCCAGCATGCATCTAGAGTATTAAGTAAAATAGAGTAACGCTTTAAGCAAGATGACATGATGTAGAGGGATAAATCCATGCAATATGATAAAAACCCCATCTTGTTATCCTCGATGGCAACAATACAATACATGCCTTGCAACTCTTTCTATCACTGAGTAAGGACACCGCAAGATTGAACCCAAAGCTAAACACTTCTCCCATGGCAAGAACTACCAATCTAGTTGGCCAAACCAAACGGATAATTCGAAGAGACTTGTAAAGATAACTCAATCATACATAAAAGAATTCAGAGAAGAATCAAATATTGTTCATAGATAAGCTGGATCATAAATCCACAATCCATCAGTCTCAACAAACACACAGCAAAAAGAAGATTACATCGAATAGATCTCCACAAGAGAGGGGGAGAACATTGTATTGAGATCCAAAAAGAGAGAAGAAGCCATCTAGCTAATAACTATGGACCCGAAGGTCTGAAGTAAAGTACTCACACTTCATCGGAGAGGCTATGGTATTGATGTAGAAGCCCTCCGTGGTAGATGCCCTCTCCGGCGGAGCTCCGGAACAGGCCCCAAGATGGGATCTCGTGGATACAGAAGGTTGCGGCGGTGGAATTAGGTTTTTGGCTCCGTACATGATCTGACGAGGGTACGTAGGTATATGTAGGAGGAAGGAGTACGTTGGTGGAGCTCCGAGGGGCCCACGAGGCAGGGGGCGCGCCCAGGGGGGCGCTCTCCACCCTCGTGACCGCCTCTGGCACTTCTTGGAGTAGGGTCCACGTCTCCTGGATCACGTTCGGTGAGAAAATCACGTTCCCGAATGTTTTATTCCGTTTGGACTCTGTTTGATATTTTGTTTCTTCGAAATACTGAAATAGGAAAAAAACAGCAATTCTGGGCTGGGCCTCCGGTTAATAGGTTAGTCCCAAAAGTAATGTGATAGTGGAAAATAAAGCCCAATATAGTCCAAAGCAGTAGACAAAGTAGCATGGAGTAATCAAAAATTATAGATACGTTGGAGACGTATCAGTGATCGTTTATCTCATCGTCATGGCTAGTAGTCCTATCATCGTTATTACTCCCGAGCATGAAGTTCTTAATTCTAAACAAAGGATGGGGGAGAAAATCTAAAAGATGCTTGGCATAGAATTTGCAATGCTCAAAATAAATCTACTAGGAAGCTTTATCTTTCCATTCTTCTTCGCAATTTTTATGTAGGCATTACTCCTTAGAATAGATGCATTCTTGATACCATTGTCGGAGGGGATTTCTTGGGTAGCCATACTTTTGATGCTTATAATGCTATGTTAGATTTGTTTGGCCCACCACCTCTTTTGGTTAATGGAACTATTTTAACTTTGGAACATGTGATGCAAAGGCTTGAAATTATTGAAAATAAAGTTGCCACTGTTGAGTCAATTGAAAATTTGGATAAAAAGATCCACAACCAAATTACCCAATATGGGTCTAGGGTTGGAGTTACTTTGAAAAAATTTAAGGTGAAAGAACCTATAGTTAACGAAAGAATAGATCTAGATTCTACAAGAATCGGTAAACTTGAGGATATTATTACTAACTTAGGGTCTGCCTTTTCATCCGTGAAAAATACTCCAACTCCTCCTACCAAAATTACTAAATTTATTTATGTTCTTAAAAATAAGGGTGAATCTTCTAGTAAGGAAAGTGCGGGTCTTAAATCAATAAGTGTTTATCCCAATTGTCTCTATATCATTAAGGAACCTTTTGCTACAAATGAATTTCTTGATTTCTTGCCTAGGAGTTTAATCATTGCTAAAAATAAAGAAACTCCTAAGGGTTATAAGTGCTCCATTGAAGAATTAAATACCAAGTATGGCAATATTTAGATCTACTCTGGCTTTTATGCCTAGCTAGGGCGTTAAACGATAGCGCTTGTTAGGTGGCAACCCAATTTTATTTTGGTTCCTTGATTTTTTCTTATGTTTAGTAATAAATAATTCATATAGCTTCTGTTTAGATGTGGTTTTATTAATTAGTGTTTTTTCCAAGTAGAACCTATAGGATCATCTTGGGTGATAGTTAATTTGATTCTGCTGAAAAACAGAAACTTTTGCGCGCACGAGGTTTTTTTTAATAAATCACAGAAACTTGATTTTTAGTTGATTTTTTTGCAGTATATCAATAGACAAAGTTCCTAGGACTTCCTATTTTGGTACCATTTTTAGAGTTCCAAAAGTATTTGAAAGTTACAGATTGCTACAGACTGTTCTGTTTTTGACAGATTCTGTTTTGTGTGTGTTGTTTGCTTATTTTGATGCATCTATGGCTAGTATCGGGGGGTATGAACCATAGAGAAGTTGGAATACAGTAGGTTTAACACCAATATAAATAAATAATGAGTTCATTACAGTACCTTATGTGGTGGTTTTTCCTTCTTGCACTAACGGAGCTCATGAGATTTCCTGTTGAGTTTTGTGTTGTGAAGTTCTCAAGTTTTGGGTAAAGATTTGATGGACTATGGAATAAGGAGTGGCAAGAGCCTATGCTTTTGGATGACCATGGCACCCCAAGATAATACAAGGACAACAAAAATCCTAAGCTTGGGGATGCCCCGGAAGGCATCCCCTCTTTCGTCTTTGTTCATTGGTAACTTTACTTGGAGCTATATTTTTATTCACCACATGGTATGTGTTTTGCTTGGAGCGTCTTATATGATATGAGTCTTTTCTTTTTAGTTTAACACAATCATCCTTGCTGTACACACCTTTTGGGAGAGACACACATGATTTGGAATTTATTAGAATACTTTATGTGCTTCAGTTATATCTTTTGAGCTAGATAGCTTCGCTCTATGTGCTTCACTTATACTTTTTAGAGCACGGTGGTGGATTTTTTTTGTAGAAATTATTGATCTCTCATGCTTCACTTATATTATTTTGAGAGTCTTTTAGAACAGCATGGTATTTTCTATGGTTATAAAATTGGTCCTAGAATGATGGGCATCGAAGTTGGATATAATAAAAACTATCATAGGAAGTGAATTGGATGTTGTGATCAATTTGATGCTTGATAATTGTTTTGAGATATAAAGGTGGTAATATTAGAGTCATGCTAGGTGGGTAATTATGAAATTGAGGAATACTTGTGTTGAAGTTGGCAAGTCCCGTAGCATGCACGTATGGTAAAAGTTGTGTAACAAATTTATTGCATGGGGTGCTCTTTTGATTGCCTTCCCTTGTATGGGGGCGGGCGATGGTTAACTCCTACCAACCTCCCCCCTAGGAGCATGCGTAGTAGTACTTTGCTTCGAGGCTAATAAAACTTTTGCAATAAGTATATGAGTTCTTTATGACTAATGTGAGTCCATGGATTATACGGACTCTTGCCTTTCCATCATTGCTAGCCTCTTCGGTACCGTGCATTTCCCTTTCTCACCTTGAGAGTTGGTGCAAACTTCGCCGGTGCATCCAAACCCCGTGATACGATATGCTCTATCACATATAAACCTCCTTATATCTTCCTCAAAACAGCCACCATACCTACCGATTATGGCATTTCCATAGCCATTCCGAGATATATTGCCATGCAACTTTCCACCGTCCCGTTTATCATGACATGCATCATCATTGTCATATTGCCTTGCATGATCATGTACTTGACATCATATTTGTGGCAAAGCCACCTTGCATAATTTTTCATACATGTCACTCTTGATTCAATGCCCATCCCGGTACACCGCCGGAGGCATTCATATAGAGTCATATATTGTTCTAGTTTCGAGTTGTATTTCATGAGTTGTAAATAAATAGAAGTGTGATGATCATCATTGTAAATAAATAGCTATTACATGAGGAATCGTATCCGACATAATTATCCATCACTGATCCAATGCCTACGAGCTTTTCACATATTGTGCTTTGCTTATTTATTTTTCCATTGCCACTGTTACAATCACTACAAAACTGCTATCTTTACTTTTGCAACTGTTACCATTACTATCTTACTACTTTGCTACTAAATACTTTGCTGCAGATTCTAAGTTATCCAGGTGTGGTTGAATTGACAACTCAACTGCTAATACTTGAGAATATGCTTTGGATCCCCCTGTGTCGAATCAATAAATTTGGGTTGAATACTCTACCCTCAAAAACTGTTGCGATCCCCTATACTTGTGGGTTATCAAGACTATTTTCTGGCGCCGTTACCGGGGAGCATAGCTCTATTCTTTGAGTCACTTGGGATTTATATCTGCTGATCACTATGAGGAACTTGAAAGACGAAAGAACTAATATTTTCCCCTCAACTATGAGGGGAGGTTAGGAAATTCCATCTAGCTCTGCACTAGATTCTCCTTCTGTTTTGAGTAAGCTTGGGACACTTAAACCTGCTACTGCTATGAATTCTGATATGTCGCATGTTACTGATGACGCCACTTCTGCTATGCATGATTCTTATGATGAAACTACTTCTATGCTTGATACTACTGTGCCATTAGGTGAATATCTTGATGAACAACTTGCTAGGTTTAGAGAGAATGAAATTATTGAAGAAGAAATTATTGATGATAGTGATGATGAAGGTTCTCCCCCTAAGTATGAATTGCCTGTTGTTCCTGAGGGTTATGTTATGGATGAAGAAACTTCTAGAGATCTTTTTGCTTGCAATGATAGATCTGACCTTAAGAAGTTACTAGATGAACTTAAACAGAAAACTCTGAATGCTAGAATGAAATATGACCCTGCTTTTGCTACTTCATCTATCTTTGTTACTGATAAGGATTATGAATTCTCTGTTGATCCTGAGATAATTAGTTTGGTTGAATCTGATCCTTTTTATGGCTATGAATCTGAAACTATTGTGGCACATCTTACCAAGTTAAATGATATAGCCACCCTGTTTACTAATGATGAGAAGTCTCGCTATTATTATATCCTTAAGATATTTCCATTCTCATTAAAGGGTGATGCTAAAACTTGGTTTAATTCTCTTGATTCTGGTTGTGTGCGTAGTCCCCAGGATATGATTTATTACTTCTCTGCTAAATATTTCCCTACTCATAAGAAACAAGCTGCCTTGCGGGGAATATATAATTTTGTGCAAATCGAAGAAGAGAGTCTCCCACAAGCTTGGGTGAGGCTTATCCGATTACTTAATGCTTTGCCTGATCATCCTCTTAAGAAAAATGAAATACTTGATATCTTTTATAATGGACTAACCGATGCTTCCAAGGACCACTTGGATAGTTGTGCTGGTTGTGTTTTCAGGGAAAGAACAGTCGATCAAGCTGAATTACTATTGAGCAATATGTTGACTAATGAAAATAATTGGACTCTTCCTGAGCCAATTCCAGAGCCAATTGAGCCAACTCCTGAGCCTATTCCTAAACCAACTTTGAAGAAGAGGGGAGTTCTATTTCTAAGTCCCGAAGATATGCAAGAGGCAAAGAAATCAATGAAAGAAAAGGTATTAAAGCTGAAGATGTTAAGAATTTACCTCCTATTGAAGAAATACATGGTCTTAATATACCGCCTGTTGAAGAAACACATTGTCTTGATAACCCGACACAGGTAGCAAAGGTAAATTCTCTCTATAGATATGATAAAGTTGAAATCCCGTCTACTAAATTTCATAGCCAATGTTTAGATGAATTTGATGACTTTATGGCTAGACAAGAAAGTTTTAATGCTTATGTTGCTAGAGAATTAAAGAGTAATGCTTTCATGATAGGACGTTTGAGTGATTATATGGCTATAGTTAAAGGTGAACTTAAACTCATTAGAAAATATGCTTCTATTGTTACCACTCAAGCGGAGGAAGTACTTAAAGCTCAAAGTGATTTGCTCGATGAATTAAATAATAAACATGATTTTGCTGTTAGAGTGGCTACTAGAACTGGTAGAATGACTCAGGAACCTTTGTATCCTGAAGGCCACCTTAAGAGAATCGAGCAAGATTCTCAGAGAAATAATTTAGATGCGCCCAGTCCTTCTAAAAAGAAGCCCCCGACCCGGCGCTCGCCCTCGACCCCGACGCGCCACGCCTCCCTCCTCTTCCTCCTCCCCTCCCAACCTCGGCCGTCGTCGGGCCTGCCTCCTCGCCCCTGCACCCTCTGTAACCCCCCTCTCTCTGCTAGCTAGGGTTCTTTGGTTAATTTACTTAGGTTTTAGTTAGGGCAGTAGGTTAATTAGGTTATCTATTTAGTTACGAATTTAGCTAGGTTGAATTCATATGCAAATTTAGGTAGGATGAATTTATATGCAATTTTCAACTGGACATGTGATATGTGGACATGTCATGTTTGGAATTTGGACATGTCATTTGGACATGTGATGTTTTGGTTCAATTTTGGTAAATGATCCGAGTGGCCTATGTTATGCCGGAATGTTGATTCATTTCCATTCCGGTGAATTTCAGGCGCTCGATATGTCCATTTTTTTAGCAAAGGTCATGCCGAAATTTTCCGTGAATTTTGGCATGATTTGTGCTAGATAGTAGGCATATCGAGTGCTAGCACATAGATTTCTTTTTTATGTAATTTCTCATTTTTTTCATACTTTTAGAAATAAACAAGGAGACTTAATCATAGGAAACATGTCGAACAACGAAGAAACTGGGCCTTCTGACCAAGATGCAAACGAGATGGATCATGAGGGTGAACAAGAGTACCTCGACTATTTGACTGCTAAGCAAGGTTTGCAGGTCGGCCTCGATGATGGTACTGACACCGACATCGACACCGACTGTGCCGGCACCGATGGCGGCACCGAGACTGGCAGGGAAGGTGCCAGCGGGGAAGGTACTGGCGCCGATGCCGCTACCAAAAAGAAGAAGCATAAGAAGCAGAGGATACGAAAACCTAACAAGCTAGTGATTGGACGACTAGTGATCACAAAGATGGCACTAGGCAAGTTTGAGCCATTAGATCCGGAAGAACCTCGCAAGTGCTATGGGAAGCAAGTAGGATGCATCCTACGGGAATGCGCAAGCATCAATGACGATGACTTAAGGAGTAAATAACATTTGATGCAGTTGCTCCTAACGAATTTGCACAAGAGATTCAAGTTCCCCGACCGGGATGATAACATAGAATAACCATGGGATGTTCAGCAATGATTTGGCCTCCTGGAAAGGGAGGGTGAAACGAGCTATTGAGGCTGAGGAACCCCTGTCCAAGATTCTGGAGGAAAATCCGACACTTACGGAAGAGGAGTTCAAAAAGTTCAAGGACACTTGCGCTACCGAGGCAGCCAAGGCTAAGGCTGCGAAATTCAAGAGCCTTCAGCAAAGTAACACGGGGAAGCATAGCCTCGGAAGCCGTGGCTACCTCGGTAAAAGGCCCATATGGGATAAGGAGGACGCGGAACGGGAAGCCGCGGGTCTCCTAGACCCCTTCGCGAAGTTCACCAACCCCTTGGAGTGTGACTTCATCAAGGCCCGCTACAAGTGGGACAAGGAAAAAAGGTTTTTTACATGGACCAGATCATGAGGAAATTGATTAGACTACTGGTAATGATTCTTTTAGCACCTTACATTTAGCTCCATATCTAGTCGACTACACATTCCTAAATGGTTCACGCTCCTTCTGCAGGAGAAGCAACACCAGCTTGCAGCCGAAAGCCCTACTTCCCCGATGAGGCCCAAGTGGGACACCCCTCTCAACCGGGCCTTGAATGAACTTAAGGGACTCCCTTTTGGGCCAGCGGCTGCAATATTGTCGTGTGCACAGCGCTGGACACGGCGCCACGTGGAAGGTGTTTTACAACAAGGGCCCGGAGGCCAAGAAGCAGAAAAAGAAGTTTAGTCAGGCGGACATCGACGCGAAGGTGAAGATTGTGGTCGAGAAAAAAGCAGCCGAGGACGCGGAAAAAACAGCCGAGGAGCATTGTCCCTTATAAAAAAAGAAAGAAAAACAGAAAGGTCAAAAAAGGCCAAAGAAAAAAAGGCCAAAAAAAGAAAGGCACAAAAAAGGGGGGACAATGTTATTATCCTTTTGCACACTTGTGCTTCAAAGTAGCACCATGTTCTTCATATAGAGAGTCTCTTATGTTGTCACTTTCATATACTAGTGAGAATTTTTCATTATAAAACTTGGCTTGTATATTCCAACGATGGGCTTCCTCAAAATGCCCTAGGTCTTTGTGAGCAAGCAAGTTGGTTGCACACCCACTTAGTTTCTTTTGTTGAGCTTTCATACATTTATAGCTCTAGTGCATCCGTTGAACGGCAATCCCTACTCCTCATGTTGACATCAATTGATGGGCATCTCCATAGCCCGTTGATTAGCCTCGTCAATGTGAGACTTTCTCCTTTTTTTGTCTTCTCCACACAATCTCCATCATCATATTCTATTCCACCCATAGTGCTATATCCATGGCTCACGCTCATGTATTGCGTGAGAGTTGAAAAAGCTGAAGCGCGTTAAAAAGTATGAACCAATTGCTTGGCTGAAACCAGGGTTGTGCATGATGGGAGTATTTTGTGTGATGAAAATGAAACATAGCCTAACTATATGATTTTGTAGGGATGAACTTTCTTTAGCCATGTTATTTTGAGAAGACATGATTGCTTAGTTAGTATGCTTGAAGTATTATTATTTCTTATGTCAATATGAACTTTCATTTTGAATCATTTGGATCTAAACATTCATGCCACAATAAAGAAAATTACATTGAGAAATATGCTAGGTAGTCCATCCGAACACATTCTCTTGAGAGTTTCCTCCGGTTCGTTGTTCCATAGTTTTATACCTACATTCCTTTCCTATTCCTCTATTTTCATCAAGACCTATGTTTTCTGCCCCTTTATTCCGAACGGAGCCTAAATATTTGGTATAAGGGCATGGGACAGTGGGTGCACTAGCAGTCTAGCACCATGTACGTAAACATGGGCATAAAGTGGTGATTCATAGTTTGTTGCCCCGAGAAACAAACATCCAAGAAACATATCTGGGTTGGTCCCATTTTCGTTCACTCTAGCCACCTACTCATATGTGTGGATAGCAAATCTAGTCCTGGTCATACCACTGTGTACAGCGTTACCCCTATATTTCCATTTTCGACCAAGAGACCGGTTGGATGACCAGTCTGTACTACTTTCACCCCCTTTCCTTCCTGTTTGTACCAAGTCCGATGTACAAACTAAATTCCCCCACCCCCACCTTATGTCTTGTTTGAACCAAGTATACAAGATTCGACTCCATGAAGTAGCTTTACCTCTAACAATAGAAAAAAAGGTGTAGTTGGACCATCCGATCAAGAGGGGCTGAGAGGTAGAAAATGATGCACATGCAGCGATGTAGCGAGCTGGGGAAGTAGAGCTAAGGCGGTTGATACGTCCATTTTGCATCATGCTTTTATGACAATATTTATTGCATTATGGGCTGTTATTTCACGTTATGTCACGATACTTATGGCTATTCTCTCTTATTTTACAAGGTTTACATGAAGAGGGAGAATGCCGGCAGCTGGAATTCTGGGCTGGAAAAGGAGCAAATATTGGAGGCCTATTCTACGCAACTCCAAAAGTCCTGAAACTCCACGGAATACCTTGAAATAAATAAAGAAAAATTGTCGCCAAAGATGAACGCCAGGGGGCCCACACCCTCCTCACGAGGGTGGGGGGTGCCCCCCCTGGGCGCGCCCCCTACCTCGTGGGCCCCCTGGTGGCTCTCCGATGCCCATCTTCTCCTATATGAAGTCTTTCGATGAGAAAAAAATAGGCAGCAACCTTTCGGGACGAGACTCCGCCGCCACGAGGCGGAACCTTGGCGGAACCAATCTAGGGCTCCGGCAGAGCTGTTCTGCCGGGGGCACTTCCCTCGGGGAGGGGGAAATCATCACCATTGCCATCACCAACGCTCCTCTCATCGGGAGAGGGCAATTTCCATCAACATCTTCACCAGCACCATCTCATCTCCAAACCCTAGTTCATCTCTTGTATCCAATTCTTGCCTCCAAGTCCGGGATTGGTGCTAGTAGGTTGCTAGTAGTGTTGATTACTCCTTGTAGTTGATGCTAGTTGGTTTATTTGGTGGAAGATCATATGTTCAGATCCTTTATGCACCTTATTACCCCTCTGATCATGAACATGAATATGCTTTGTGAGTAATTACGTTTGTTCCTGAGGACAAGGGAGAAGTCTTGCTATTAGTAGTCATGTGAATTTGGTATTCGTTCGATATTTTGATGAGATGTATGTTGTCTAACCTCTAGTGGTGTTATGTGAATGTCGACTACATAACACTTCACCATTCTTTGGGCCTAGAGGAAGGCATTGGGAAGTAATAAGTATATGATGGGTTGCTAGAGTGACAGAAGCATAAACCCTAGTTTATGCGTTGCTTCGTAAGGGGCTGATTTGGATCCATATGTTTCATGCTATGGTTAGGGGCTGATTCGTAAGGGGAGAAGTCTTGACGATATTCCCATGTGTCCTCGGGAGCGCTTTTCCTATCATAAGAGTTTGTCCAGGCTTGTCCTTTGCTACAAAAAGGATTGGGCCACCTTTCTGCACCTTATTTACTTTTATTACTTGTTGCTCATTACAATTTATCTTATCACAAAACTATCTGTTACCACTTATTTCAGTACTTACAGAGAATACCTTGCTGAAAACCGCTTATCGTTTCCTTCAGCTCCTCGTTGGGTTCGACACTCTTACTTATCAAAAGGACTACGATAGATCCCCTATACTTGTGGGTCATCAAGACTCTTTTCTGGCGCCGTTGCCGGGGAGTGAAGCGCCCTTGGTAGGTGGAATTTGGTAAGGAAAAATTTATTTAGTGTGCTGAAATTTTCTGTCACTTGTTACTATGGAAAGCAATTGTCTGAGGGGCTTGTTCGGGGTATCTTCACCCCGTCTAGTAGAGCAAAGATTTGCTCCTCAACCTACTCAACCTACTAAACCTATCGAAAATGAAACTTCTTTTGAGATTCCTTCGGGTTTGATGGAAAAACTGCTAGCTAACACTTTTACAGGAGATGGCACAAAGCATCCTGATGAACATCTACGCTATGTGGATAATGTTTGTGGACTATTTAAGCTTGCAGGTATACCCGATGATGTTGTTAAGAAGAAGGCTTTCCCTTTATCTTTGAAGGGAGACACATTGACATGGTATAGGCTATGTGATGATACGAGATCATGGAACTATAAAAGATTGAAATTGGAATTTCATCAAAAGTATTACCCTATGCATCTTGTTCATCATGATCGCAATTATATATACAATTTTTGGCCTCGCGAAGGAGAAAGCATCGCTCAAGCTTGGGGGAGGCTTAAATCAATGTTATATTCATGCCCCAATCATGAGCTCGCAAGAGGAGTAATTATGCAAAATATTTATGCTCGGCTTTCTGATAACAATCACACCATGCTCGATACTTCTTGTGATGGCTCTTTTATGATGAAGACTATTGAATTCCGATGGAATTTATTGGATAGAATTAAACGCAACTCTGAAGATTGGGACCTTGATGAAGGTAAGGAGTCAGGTATGACACCTAAGTTTGATTGTGTTAAATCTTTTATGGATACCGATATTTTCCGTAAGTTTAGCACTAAATATGGACTTGACTCTGAGATAGTAGCTTATTTATGTGAATCTTTTGCTACTTATGTTGATCTCCCCACGGAGAAGTGGTTTAAATATCATCCTCCCATAGAAGTAAAAGTAGCTGCACCTATTAAAGTTGAAGAAAAAATTGTCACTTATAATGATCCTATCGTTCCCACTTCTTATGTTGAGAAACCACCTTTCCCTGTTAGAATGAAGGATCATGCTAAATCTTCAACTGTTGTTCGTAAAAGCAGTATTAGAACATATACACCTCCTGAGCAAGTCAAAGTAGAACCTAATATTGCTATTGTTAAAGATCTCTTGTCTAATAATATCGATGGGCATGTTATTCAATTCCAGGGTGAGACTGCTAGAATTGCTAAACCTTGTGATAAAGATAAACATAGACCTGTGGTAGGTGTGCCCGTTATTTCTGTTAAAATAGGAGATCATTGTTATCATGGCTTGTGTGATATGGGTGCTAGTGCTAGTGTTATACCCATTGATTTATACAAAGAAATTATGCATGATATTGCACCTCTTGAGTTAGAAGATATTGATGTTTCAATTAAACTTGCCAATAAAGATACTATATCTGCAATGGGAATTGTTAGAGACGTTGAAGTCTTGTGCGGAAAAACCAAATATCCCGCTGATTTTCTTGTTCTTGGTTCTCCACAAGATAGCTTTTGTCCCATTATATTTGGTAGACCCTTCTTGAATACTGTTATGCTACGATAGACTGCAAAAAGAATGTTGTTACTTTTGGCTTGGATGATATGGTTCATGAGTTTAATTTCTCTAAATTTAGTAAGCAACATCGTGAGGAGGAATTTCCTAGTAAGGATGAAATTATTGGTCTTGCTTCCATTGCCGTACCTCCTAGTGATCCTTTAGAACAGTATCTACTAGACCATGAAAATGATATGTCCATGAATGAAAGAAGGGAAATAGATGAAGTATTCTTTAAACAAGAACCTATTCTGCAACACAATTTGCCTGTTGAAATCCTAGGGGATCCCCCTCCACCCAAGGGTGATCTCGTGTTTGAGCTTAAACCATTGCCTGATAATCTTAAATATGCTTATCTTGATGAAAAGAAAATATATCATGTTATTATTAGTGCTAACCTTTCAGAGCATGAAGAAGAAAGATTACTGAAAACTCTGAAGAAGCATTGTGCTGCTATTGGATATACTCTAGATGATCTTAAGGGCATTAGTCCCACTCTATGTCAACATAAAATAAATTTGGAAGATGATGCCAAACCAGTTTGTGATCCTCAACGATGTTTGAATCCTAAAACGAAGGAAGTGGTAAGAAAAGAAATACTCAAGCTTCTGGAGGAAGGTATAATTTATCCCGTTGCTGATAGTCAGTGGGTAAGTCCTGTCCATTGTGTCCCTTAGAAGGGAGGTATTACTGTTGTCCCTAATGATAAAGATGAATTGATTCCGCAAAGAATTATCACAGGCTATAGGATGGTAATTGATTTCCACAAAGTAAATAAAGCTACTAAGAAAGATCATTACCCCTTACCTTTCATTGACCAAATGCTAGAAAGATTATGCAAACATACACATTATTGCTTTCTAGATGGTTATTCTGGTTTCTCTCAAATACCTGTATCAGCTAAAGATCAATCAAAGACTACTTTTACGTGCCCTTTTGGTACTTTTGCTTATAGACGTATGCCTTTTGGTTTATGTAATGCACCTGCTACCTTTCAAAGATGAATGATGGCTATATTCTCTGACTTTTGCGAGAAAATTTGTGAGGTTCTCATGGACGATTTTTTCGTCTATGGTTCCTCTTTTGATGATTGCTTGAGGAATCTTGCTCGGGTTTTGCAGAGATGTGAAGAAACTAATCTTGTCTTGAATTGGGAAAAGTGCCACTTTATGGTTTGTCTTGGGGCACAAAGTTTCTGAAAGAGGTATTGAAGTTGATAAGGCCAAGTGAGGGAGTCCTGGATTAGGGGGTGTCCGGATGGCCGGACTATGACCTTTGGCCGGACTCCCGGGCTATGAAGATACAAGATTGAAGACTTCGTCCCGTGTCTGGATAGGACTTTCCTTGGCATGGAAGGCAAGCTTGGTGATATGATATGAAGATCTCCTCCCATTATAACCGACTCTGTGTAACCCTAGCCCTCTCCAGTGTCTATATAAACCGGAGAGGTTTAGTCCGTAGGACGAACAACAATCATACCATAGGCTAGCTTCTAGGGTTTAGCCTCTCTGATCTCGTGGTAGATCAACTCTTGTACTACCCATATCATCAATATTAATCAAGAAGGAGTAGGGTTTTACCTCCATCGAGAGGGCCCGAACCTGGGTAAAAACATCGTGTCCCTTGTCTCCTATTACCATCCGCCTAGACGCACAGTTCGGGACCCCCTACCCGAGATCCGCCGGTTTTGACACCGACATTGGTGCTTTCATTGAGAGTTCCTCTGTGTCGTCACCTTTAGGCCCGATGGCTTCTTCGATCATCAACCACGACGCGGTCCAGGGTGAAACTTTTCTCCCGGGACAGATCTTCGTATTCGGTGGCTTCGCACTGCGGGCCAATTCGCTTGGCCATCTGGAGCAGATCGAAAGCTACGCCCCTGGCCATCAGGTCAGGTT
Organism: Triticum aestivum; assembly: GCF_018294505.1. NCBI lineage: Eukaryota > Viridiplantae > Streptophyta > Magnoliopsida > Poales > Poaceae > Triticum > Triticum aestivum. Next base: position 625,644,234 of record NC_057807.1, read on the forward strand.
TGAAAGTTTAAACTACACGGCCGACATCCACGGGGACTTGATCTTCGACGGATTCGAGCCACGGCCGAGCGCGCCGCACTGTCACGATGGGCATGATTTAGCTTTGCCACCGGACAATGCCCAGAGCGTCGCTCAGGTGCCCGCTCCGACCATTAGCTCGGAGCCGACTGCGCCAGTTGGGGACGGACGGTTGGACGCCGCCCCAGGAGCCGCAATCTCTACGGCGATAGAGCCAAACACCAGCCTAGTCCTTTGCGAGGCCTATGACTCCAGGGTGCCGGACTCCGTTCCAAACTCCGAATCTTCCGCACCTCTTCCGATCGAACCCGATTGGGCTCCGATCATGGAGTTCACCGCCGTGGACGTCTTTCAGCACTCGCCCTTTGGCGATATCCTGAATTCGCTAAAGTCTCTCTCTTTGTCAGGAGAGCCCTGGCCGGACTATGGTCAGCATGGTTGGGATGCGGACGACGAAGAAATTCGAAACCCACCCACCACCCACTTTGTAGCCACTGTCGACGATTTAACCGACATGCTCGACTTCGACTCCGAAGACATCGACGGTATGGACGCCGATGAAGGAGACGACCAAGAACCAGCACCTATAGGGAACTAGAAAGCCACCTCGTCATATGACATATACATGGTGGACACCCCCAAAGCAGGGGATGGCGATGAAAAAACGGAGGACGACCCCTCCAAGAAGCAACCCAAGTGCCAACGTCAGCGGTGCCGCTCTAAATCCCGCCAAAGCAAAAACGGTGAGTCCGGCACCGGAGACAACAACACCCTGGACAGTGCCGAAGACAACCCCCTCTAGCAGGATTCAGCGCAGGAGGACGAAGGAGCCAGCCCTCATGAGAGAGCTGCGGACAGGGAGGTCAAGGACGACAATTATGTGCCTCCCTCCGAAGACGAGGCAAGCCTCGACGACGACGAATTTGTCGTGCCAGAGGATCCCGTCGAACAAGAGCATTTCAAACGCAGGCTTATGGCCACGGCAAGCGGCCTCAAGAAAAAACAGCAGCAGCTTAGAGCTGACCAAGACTTGCTAGCCGACATATGGACTGAAGTCCTGGCGGCCGAAGAGTATAAACTCAAACGCCCCTCCAAGAGCTACCCAAAGCGTAGGCTGCTACCCCAACCAGAGGAGGAAGCAACTAAACCTACATCACCAGCGTACGATGCGCCCGATCGGCCACCCCGTGGCCGCGACAGAGAGGCCTTCTGGCCCTCGACCCAAGCCGCACCACAGCGCCGCTCAAAAAATACCAGAGCGCAGGGACACGCAACAAACCTGTGAGACATATTGGAGAATAACGCAAGGCAAACAAGATCGATCTATGGATTGTGTGGGTGCCCCACGTCACATGACGATAACCGTCACGCCGGATATGATAAATGCGGCCAGGCCAAACACAAAATACAAAGCTCATCCGAGTTGCGTCGCGATATAGCCCAATATAGGGGTGCCGCACACCCATTATGCTTCATAGACGTAGTAATGGATCATCAAATTCCCGAGGGTTTTAAACCCGTAAACATGGAATCATACGATGGCACAACAGATCCCGCGGTATGGATCGACGATTATCTCCTTCATATCCACATGGCCCGTGGTGATGATCTACACGCCATCAAATACCTCCCGCTCAAGCTTAAAGGACCAGCTCGGCATTGGCTTAACAGCCTGCCAGCAGAATCAATTAGTTGCTGGGAGGACCTGGAATCCGCGTTCCTTGACAACTTCCAGGGCACTTATGTGCGACCACCAGACGCCAATGACCTAAACCACATAATCCAGCAGCCAGAGGAATCGGCCAGACAATTCCGGACACGGTTCCTAACCAAGAAATATCAAATAGTCGACTGTCTGGACGCCGAGGCCCTTGCAGCCTTCAGGCACAACATCCAAGTCGAATGGCTTGCCCGGCACCTAGGACAGGAAAAGCCAAAATCTATGGCAGCCCTCATGACACTCATGACCCGCTTTTGGGCGGGAGAATATAGCTGGCTAGCTCGTAGCAATAACATAACCAAGAGCCCTGGCAATTCGGATACCAAGGACAACAATGGCAGGTCACGTCACAACAAGCACAAGCGCCGCATTAACAGCGACAACACTGAGGATACGGCAGTTAATGCCGGATTCAGAGGCTCTAAACCCGGTTAGCGGAAGAAGCCATTCAAAAGAAACCCTCCGGGCCCATCTAGTTTAGACCGGATACTCGATCGCTCGTGCCAGATACACGGCACCCCCGAACAACCAGCCAACCACACCAACAGGGATTGTTGGGTGTTCAAGCAGGCAGGCAAGTTAAGTGCTGAAACCAAAGACAAGGGGCTGCATAGCGAGGACGAGGAGGGGCCCCGGCCGCCGAACAACAGAGGATAGAAGGGCTTCCCCCCGCAAGTGCGGACGGTGAACATGATATACGCAACCCATATCCCCCAAAGGAAGCGGAAGCATGCTCTCAAGGACGTCTATGCGTTGGAGCCGGTCACCCCAAAGTTCAACCCATGGTCCTCCTGCCCGATCACTTTTGATCGAAGGGACCACCCCACTAGCATCCATCACGGCGGATTCGCCACATTGGTCCTAGACCCAATCATTGACGGATTTCACCTCACTAGAGTCCTCATGGACGGCGGCAGCAGCCTGAACCTGCTTTATCAGGATACAGTGCAGAAAATGGGTATAGATCCCTCAAGGATTAAACCCACAAAGACAACCTTTAAAGGAGTCATACCAGGTGTAGAAGCTAGTTGTACAGGCTCGGTTACACTCGAAGTGGTATTCAGATCCCCGGATAATTTCCAAAGCGAAGAGTTAATCTTTGACATAGTCCCATTCCGCAGTGGCTATCATGCCCTGCTTGGACGAACCGCATTTGCAAAATTCAATGCGGTGCCGCACTATGCATATCTCAAGCTCAAGATGCCAAGCCCTCGCGGAGTCATTACGGTAAATGAAAACACCGAACGCTCCCTCCGAACGTAGGAGCACACGGCGGCCCTGGCGGCGGAAGTTCAAAGTAGCCTATCAAGGCAATTCCCCCATCCGAGTGTTAAACATCCGGACAATGTCAAGCGCGCCCGAAGTAACCTACAACAAAACCGGCTGGCATGTTCCGAGCAAGCATAGCAGTGCGGCCCCAACCCCAGCCCTCGCCAGATGGCGATAGCGGTACCACGCGTACATAATTACGCTTTGGAAATACCATGGGCATAAGGGGAGGGGCACAACTACGGCACGCCCAGAATGCGGCTTAACCGCACTAGGGGCTCCCTATTCTGCCGTTTCTTTCTTTTTTTATATACTTTCAGGACCCAACTATCCGGAAGGCCTGTCCGGCAATACACTCGCCGAACACACGACGCAACAGCCAGGGAGAGTACAAGCCACGTCAAATGTCCAGGTGGTCTCTATAATGAGCTAAATACCCGTTTTACTTAAAAGTCTCACAGCTTGCCCCTGGAGGGGGATATGTGAAATAATCCCATCTCTTGCTTATCGCACTATTTGTATCGTTCTGCTTTCATAGCAGCCCCCTTTAATAAACAATATATAGCTCTTATCTATTATTGTATTCATCTGTTTTTATACAAATATGTTCATTCATGACATTTTGCAACCGTAGACTTTGGTACGGCCAATACACTAGGGGCTTAAGCACCCCATAACACAGTGTGAGAAGACCGAACACTCTCATGAGTGTGGCACCCCGAACTTATAGCACTATATGCATCGGCTCCGAATCATGTTTTGGGTCAATAGTTGGGTTTTCCTGGCTCCCATGTTTTGGTACCTTACGTTCCGCAATGTTGGCTAAGGTAGCGCTGGGAGAACTACTGCGATTGTGCCCCAGTTGAGCTGGGTTAACACCTCAGTAGAGAAAGCTAAAACTGACCGTCAAGATAATGCGAGAGACCGGTCGCTGTTCGCGAGGTTTTTTGAGTCCCTAAAGACTTATGCCGCTTCGAGCGAGGAGCCGGATTTATCTGGCCCAGGCGTGGATAGCGCCCCGAACTCGGTCTTCTGAATACTAGGGGCTTCGCCGAAATTTAAAATTATAGAATTCTATGGCTAAGTGAGAATGATAAAGCACTATAAGCCCGATGGCCTTGTTCGTTGTGCTGAGCGCCTCCCTAGATGGACCCAAGAATGGGAACAACAGCGCTCAGGTTTATCCCGAACACCCCAGCACTCGTGGCATGGGGGCAGAAGCCGACGACTTGCATCTCTCGGATTTGATAAACGGCCGCACAAAAGGTAATATTTTAAATTTTTAAGCGTTGCTTAGCGCATATGAACAAAGTTTTTAGCGTACAGGATAACAGATGCGAGTCTACTCAAAAATTACATCTTTGGAGCATTCATCCGCTATAATGCGGGCACCCTTCAGGACGCCCTTATAATACATCTCGGGCTTGCGATACTCCTTGCCCGGTGGTGGCGCATCCATCACAAGCTTCTCAGCGTCCATCTTCCCCCAGTGCACTTTAGCACGGGCAAGGGCCCGACGGGCACCTTCAATACAGACGGAGCGCTTGATGACTTCAATCCATGGACAAGCATCCACCAGCCGCCGCACCAGACCGAAGTAGCTCCCAGGCATGGCTTCTCCAGGCCACAGCCGAACTATGAGGCCCTTCATGGCCTGTTCGGCCACCTTGTGGAGCTCGACCAGCTGCTTCAGCTGGTCGCTCAGGGGCACCGGATGTCCGGCCTCAGCATATTGAGACCAGAACACCTTTTCCATCGAGCTCCCCTCCTCGGCGCGGTAGAACGCGGCAGCATCAGACACACTACAGGGCAGATCGGCGAACGCTCCTGGAGAGCTCCGAATTTGGGTAAGTAACAAATAATTCACTTTTATATGCTTGCTTTGCATAAAGAATGCCTTACCCGCCGCTATCTTCTTTATCGCCTCGATCTCCTAGAGGGCCTTCTGGGCTTCGGCTTTAGCGGTTTTGGCACTCTCAAGAGCCAAGGCGAGCTCGGACTCTCGAGTCTTCGAGTCACGCTCCAAACTCTCGTGTTTCTCCATGAGAGCCTGGAGCTCTTGCCGCACCTCCGCCACCCGCGCCTCCTATTTCTCTCGCTCGATGCGCTCCAAGGCCGCACTATTTTCGGCCTTGGACACCGCTTCCTTCAGGGTTGCCACCTCGGTCGTGGTCCCTGCAACATTCACGTTTGTCCTATCATTATTTGCAACCAGGTTTTTTTATACATTTACATACGGTATTACATACCCTCCTTGTCCTCGAGCTGCTTCTTGGCACGGCCGAGCTCGTTCTTGGACCGCTCGAGTCTCTTCTTCAATGTATCGACCTCCGCAGTCAGTGCGGCAGAGGTCAGCAACGCAGCCTGCATTCCCATATTGACATATTTATGTTAGACTCTTGCGTATATCTTTTTAGATCCTCAGCTCGGCTTTTCTTTTCGAACGCCGAACTAAGCATCAGGGGCTACTGTCTATGCAGTAACATTTATATGTTTTACATACCTCGAAGCCTGTTAGCAGGCTGGTACAGGCTTCTATCAGTCCGCTCTTGGCGGACTGAACATTCTGAATCACCACACTCATAACAGTGCGGTGCTCCTCGTTGATGGAGGCGCCATTAAGCACCTCCAACAAATTTTCCGGCGTCTCTGGTTGGACGGAGGTCGCCTGCGTCGTAGGCGCGCCTTTCTTACAAAGGCGCCGCCTGCCGGACTCTGGAACCGTTGTTGGTTCCGGAGCGGTGTCCGGCCCGGGGCCAGACTTAGATCCCTCTGGGGTTTTACCCCCTTTGGGCCTGGAGTCCGGAAGGTCGCCTTGTGGCGCCTCCAGGACCACCTCCTCCTGGTTTAGCCCCTTTTGGGACTCCACCTCAGCATCGTCTGTAGGGAGAGGGGAGGAGGCCATCGGGAGTGAAGCACTATTCACATCCGACGGGTCTAGGGAGCCGCTCGACGAATCGCCGAGCTGAGCCCGGGGCAGACTGCATACTTGAATTCAGCGTCAGAAGGTACCATACATCAGAGGAGCGGCATAAGTTATTCTAGTATCCGGATACTTACGATTTTGCCAGGGGCTTGACCCTGGATGGCCATTCCTCCCCGCCGTCTTCGGCATCAGAGGCGTAGTCCGGCAGAAGGGTCCTCCCCTTCTTGGACCCTCCGGCCTCCCCAGTTGGGGCGGCCTTCCTCTTCTTTCCTCCCCTCGCTGGAGGGGGAGAGGCTTCTTCTTCTTCTTCTTCTTCCTCCTCGTCCTCAGAGGCGGAGGGTGCTTCGGGGTTGTCGGGCGATGAATCCGACACCACCAGGCACTGGGAACTCTTTCGGGTCCCCGTGGCCTTCTTCTTGGCCTTCTTCTCCAGCACCACATGAGGTGCCAGAACCAGCAGCTTTGTCAAGCGCGCGTCTGCTGGGCCTTCGGGCAAAGGGGTCGGGCAGTCAAACTGTCTGGATGTCCTCTTCCAGTCCTGTCAAAGGAGCAGGAGTTTAGATCCTGCATGGAATCAAACCATGAAAATCAAGTGTCCCGAGAAAGACTAAAGGCAAGCTTACTTCGGTGGCTTGGCGCTTGGCACATAATCCGCGATCCTCGGTGACGGGTGGGGAGACCTCGGAGCTCTTGAATAGCACATTCCAAGCGTCCTCGTGTTTTGTGTCGAAAAGCCGGGACAGAGTCTGGTGCTGGGCCGGGTCGAACTCCCACAAGGTGAAGGCCCGTCGTTGACACGGGAGAATCCGGCGGAAGAGCATGACTTGGACTACGTTGACAAGCTTAACCTTCTTGTTCACCAGGTCTCGGACGCAGGTTTGGAGTCCGGTCACCTCTTCCGGACTACCCCACAACAGGCCCGTCTCCTTCCAAGATGTGAGCCGAGTGGGGATGCCGGATCGAAATTCGGGAGCCGCTGCCCATTCAGGGTCATGCGGCTCGGTGATATAGAACCACCCCGACTGCCATCCTTTGATGGTCTCTACGAAGGTGCCCTCGAGCCATGTAACGTTGGCTATCTTGCCCACCGTGGTGCCTCCGCACTCCGCTTGACGTCCTCCCACGACCTTCGGCTTGACGCTGAAGATCTTCAGCCATAGGCCAAAGTGAGGCTGGATGCGGAGGAAGACCTCACACACGACGATGAACGCCGAGATGTTGAGAACGAAGTTCGGGGCCAGATCGTGGAAGTCGAGGCTGTAGTACAACATGAGCCCCCGGAGGAACGGGTGAAGAGGAAAGCCCAGTCCGCGGAGGAAATGGGGGAGAAACACGACCCTCTCATGGGGCCTAGGGGTGGGGACGAGTTGCCCCTCCTCGGGAAGCCGGTGCGCGATGTCGTCAGACAAGTATCCGGCATTCCTCAACCTTTTGATTTGCCCCTCCGTGACGGAGGAGACATCCATCTACCTCCCGCTCCGGACATGATTGGAGAAATGTAGATGTGGGAAGTGCGGACTTGGGCGCTGGAGTTCGAGTGCGCAGGGATGGATAAGCAAGGAAGGAAGAAGGCATGAATGGAAAGGGTGGATCCATATCCCCTTATATGGGTGGCCGAGACTATATGCCCTCACCAGCCCAATAAAACTCGCTTATCTCCCAAGCGTCGCGGTTAATGGCGCGGTTGGGTTACCCACGCCCGTATTGATGAGAATCCCGGAATAAGGGGACACGATCTCTGCTTTGACAAGACATGCCAAGGAAACCGCCTCGCTAAATGCGCTGAGGTGGAACAGTAAAACGATTCGAATAAAGGCTTGGCTGTGGCGTGATGTCATGCTGTGGAATACGTCAGCATATTAGATTTGTGCAAATATTATTCTCTCTCCGGTGGCATGTGGAACTTATTTTGCAGAGCCGGACACTATCCTTGTGTTCAACACCTTCTATGGAGTATTCGGAGGAGGAACCCGCCTTGCAATGCCAAAGACAATTTGCGTGCCGGACTCGTCGTCATTGAAGCCTAGTTCAGGGGCTACTAAGGGAGTCCTGGATTAGGGGGTGTCCGGATGGCCGGACTATGACCTTTCGCCGGACTCTCGGACTATGAAGATACAAGATTGAAGACTTCGTCCCGTGTCCAGATAGGACTTTCCTTGGCATGGAAGGCAAGCTTGGCGATATGATATGAAGATCTCCTCCCATTGTAACCGACTCTGTGTAACCCTAGCCCTATCCGGTGTCTATATAAACCGGAGAGGTTTAGTGCGTAGGACGAACAACAATCATACCATAGGCTAGCTTCTAGGGTTTAGCCTCTCTGATCTTGTGGTAGATCAACTCTTGTACTACCCATATCATCAATATTAATCAAGCAGGAGTAGGGTTTTACCTCCATCGAGAGGGCCCAAACCTGGGTAAAAACATCGTGTCCCTTGTCTCCTGTTACCATCTGCCTAGACGCATAGTTCGGGACCCCCTACCCGAGATCCGCCGGTTTTGACACCGACACCAAGGTTGATGCTATTGAAAAGATGCCATGTCCCAAGGTACTTTTGCTTATAGACGTATGCCTTTTGGTTTATGTAATGCACCTGCTACCTTTCAAAGATGCATGATGGCTATATTCTCTGACTTTTGCGAAAAGATTTGTGAGGTTTTCATGGATGACTTTTCCGTCTATGGTTCCTCTTTTGATGATTGTTTAAGCAATCTTGATCGAGTTTTGCAGAGATGTGAAGAAACTAATCTTGTCTTGAATTGGGAAAAGTGCCACTTTATGGTTAATGAAGGTATTGTCTTGGGGCACAAAGTTTCTGAAAGAGGTATTGAAGTTGATAAAGCCAAGGTTGATGCTATTGAAAAGATGCCATGTCCAAAGGACATCAAAGGTATAAGAAGTTTCCTTGGTCACGCCGGATTTTATAGGAGGTTCATTAAGGACTTCTCAAAAATCTCTCGGCCTCTGACTAATGTATTACAAAACGATGTACCATTTGTCTTTGATGATGATTGTGTAGAAGCATTTGAAATACTTAAGAAAGCACTAGTCTCTGCACCTATTGTTCAGCCACCAAATTGGAATTTACCCTTTGAAATTATGTGTGATGCTAGTGATTATGCTGTAGGTGCTGTTCTAGGGCAAATAGTTGATAAGAAATTGAATGTTATCCATTATGCTAGTAAGACTCTAGACAATGCTCAAAGAAATTATGCTACTACCGAAAAGGAACTTTTAGCAGTTGTGTTTCCTTGTGATAAGTTCAGACCCTATATTGTTGATTCTAAATTAACTATTCACACTGATCATGCTGCTATTAAATATCTTATGGAAAAGAAGGATGCAAAACCTAGACTTATTAGATGGGTTCTCCTGCTTCAAGAATTTTATTTACATATTGTTGATAGAAAGGGAGCTGAGAACCCTGTTGCAGACAACTTGTCTAGCTTAGAGAATGTTCTTGATGACCCACTACCTATTAATGATAGCTTCCTTGATGAGCAATTAAATGTCATTAGCACTTCTCGTAGCACTCCATGGTATGATGATTATGCTAATTATATTGTTGCTAAATTTATATCACCTAGCTTCACATACCAACAAAAGAAAAAGTTTTTCTATGACTTGCGACATTACTTTTGGGATGACCCACATCTTTATAAAGAAGGAGTAGATGGTGTCATTAGACGCTGTGTACCTGAGCATGAACAGGAATAGATCCTACGCAAGTGTCACTCCGAAGCTTATGGAGGACACCATGCTGGAGATAGGACTGCACATAAGGTATTGCAATCTGGTTTTTATTGTCGTACTCTCTTCAAGGATGCCCATAAGTTTGTTTTGTCTTGCGATGAATGTCAAAGGATTGGTAATATTAGTAGACATCAAGAAATGCCTATGAATTATTCACTTAGCCATTTGATGTTTGGGGCTTTGATTATATGGGACCTTTTCCTGGCTCTAATGGATATACTCATATTTTAGTTGCTGTTGATTAGGTCACTAAATGGGTAGAAGCTATTCCAACTAGTAGTGCTGAGCATAACACTTCTATTAAAATGCTTAAGGAAGTTATTTTTCCGAGGTTTGGAGTCGCTAGATATTTAATGACTGATGGTGTTTCACACTTTATTCATGGTGCTTTCCATAAGATGCTTGCTAAATATGACGTTAATCATAGGATTGCATCTCCTTATCACCCACAGTCTGGTGGTCAAGTAGAGTTGAGCAGTAGAGAGCTCAAGCTAATTTTGCAAAAGACTGTTAATAGGTCTAGAAAGAATTGGTCCAAGAAACTTGATGATGCATTATGGGCCTATAGAACTGCATATAAAAATCCTATGGGCCTGTCTCCGTATAAAATGGTTTATGGAAAAGCTTGTCACTTACCTCTCGAACTAGAACACAAGGCATACTGGGCTATTAAAGAGCTCAACTATGATTTCAAACTTGCCGGTGAGAAGAGGTTATTTGATATTAGCTCACTTGATGAATGGAGAGCCCAAGCGTATGAAAATGCCAAGTTGTTTAAAGAAAAGGTTAAAAGATGGCATGACAAAAGGATACAAAAGCGTGAGTTTAATATAGGTGATTATGTATTTCTATACAACTCTCGTTTAAGATTTTTTGCAGGAAAACTTCTCTCTAAATGGGAAGGTCCATACGTTATCGAGGAGGTCTATCGTTCCGGTGCCATAAAAATCAACAACTTCGCAGGCACAAATCTGAAGGTGGTAAACGGTCAAAGGATCAAACACTATATCTCAGGTAGTCCAATAAATGTTGAAACCAATTTTATTGAAACCGCAACCCCGGAGGAATACATAAAGGACACTTTCCAGAATGTTCCGGACTCCGGAAAGGAATAGGTATGTGGTACGGTAAGTAAACCAAATCCAAAACAATTTTTAAGGCAATATTTCTCCGTTTTGGAATATTTAGAAAAATAGAAAAATAAGTAGCAGTCCGGGGAGGACACGAGGCCTCCACGAGGGTGGAGGGCGCGCCCCCCTACCTCGTGTGCCCTCCGAACTCCGTTTCCTTGCATGATATGTATTTTGGTCGGTAAAAATTCATTATATATACTCCCGGAGGTTTTGACTCTTGTATCACGCAAGTCTCCCATGTTCTTGTTTCGAGCTGTTTTTCTGACAGGTCTAGATCATCATGACAGCCCCAAGTGCTTCCAAGGACAAGTTCTTCGAAAAGGTGATCAACCCTTACCTCGCGGAGGTGTTGCGACACCTTCAAACCATTGAGATACATGATGGGTTGCTGCACATCCGTGATGTTGAGGGACCAAAGGGGACCGGAAGCATGGAGTCGAGGCTCGAAGAAATGGAGAAACAAGTTTTCAAATGTCAGGGGATGGTGGAGCGCGGAATCAACGCTAGACACAAGATGCTCGCGGAGTTCACCAACAACTATGAGTCGGACGCTAAGAACACCGAGGAGGCCATCTTTAAGCTACAAGAGAAGAGCGAGCACCTCCAAGCCCAAATTTATGATCGGCAAAACCAAAACTATGAGTATGAATATAGATTCAAAAGGATGAGTTTGGCTGCATATTTGAGGATTCCGGAGACTCGATCATCCTTCTATGATGGTGAGCCTATGCCATGGAAGTTGGACGACAAGCCTGCATCATCTTCACCACCTCCATCACCTCCGAGGAAATAATCATATGGGTATGGGCACTCCCCTTGGCAACTTCCAAGCTTGGGGGAGGTGCCCTGGTATCGTATCACCATCACAACTCCTATCTTTACCGTTTGTCTTACTTCGATCCTATTAGTAGTATCTTTATTTAGTAGAATAAAGTCATGGCATGATCTAGTTTTGAGTTTTGCTTTACGATCTTTCTTTGTAATCGAGTCTGTGAGCTATATAATAAAGATTAGTGTTGAGTCAAGGGCTTGAATATTTTGCCATGATCTTGGGTGATTAGAAGAAAAAGAATAAAAAGAATCAAAGAGTTCATATTGATCTTAGTGAAAGTAATGACTTCACATAGAGAGTGTATGATGATTAAAAGTTGTTGGGAATTGGCAAATATAGCTTTGGTCATCTTTGCAATTAAAAGGAAGTAATAAGGAAAGAGAGGTTTCACATATAGATATATTATCATGGACACCTTTTATGATTAGGAGCACTCATTAAATTATGACATGCTAAAAGAGTTGAAGTTGGACAAGGAAGACAACGTAATGAGTTGTGTTTTCTTACATCCGAGATAAAATGTGTTCATGGATCCTCTACCGTGTTGAGCTTGCCTTTCCCCCTCATTGTCGGGGGAAACTGATCCACGAACACCTATGGGACCGGAGCCCCTTTCGGTTCGGCGGGAGGCGGAGGTCGCACGAAGAGCTGATCGAGGCGGAGCACACGAGCAGTTTACCTAGCTTCGGAGCTCTCCGAAGAGATAACACTCCTACTGCTGCTTGTCTGATTCTATTATGTTCTTGCTCCAGAGCGAGCTAAGTGTTTTTCTGACTTATGAAAGAGTCGAACCCCCCTCTATGTTGCGCATGGGCCTCCTTATACGTTAAAGGGGTCACCGACAGGTGGCAACGCAGAGAAGGGTACAAATATAAAAAGTGAGGTGGTTGGTACAGTCACTTGTACAGTGTTTCCTACCTAACCCTGACGGCAGGGGACGAGGGCATTAAATGCCCGTCTGCGTCGCCCAAATAGTGCAGGAAAAGTACCGTCAGGGACGCCTCAGTTCGCCATGATGGCGATCTTGTCAGCGTCGCATGCCACTTCGCACCCCTGGTTGCACAGCCTCCCGCCACGCATGCCTGGAAAAGCCCTCAGGGCGACACGTTGGTGGATGCGCTGGAGCGCGGGCGCAGAGTGGCCGCCTGCCGCGGCAAGCGCCTTGCCGCGGCCGTTGTCTTGTCGGGCCCGGAAGCTTGTCGCTCGCCGAGCCTTGAGGTGCCTTGGTTGGCCTTCCCGGCAAGCTCCTCTTGCCGGGGCCTTGTCTCTTGAGCTTAAATACCTTGTTCTTGAATGGCTCCAAAGGAGCCAAGGAGGATCTTGGCAGTCACCCGGCAAGCCCTTGCCGCGGGGCGCTGCAACTGCCCGTGCACAAGTTCGGGGTACTAGGGTACCCCTATTCTAGTACACCGACAGGAGCCCCCGGGCCTGGGCCATACACGGTGCCGAGCGCTGTTGGGCCAGGCCCAAAACAGGGCACGGGCACACGCGGCCTGGATTTTGCCGTTACTCACTCCGTATCCACCGCGCCCTCCCTAACGGCACGCGTCGAACGCGGCGTCGTGGGAGAGATCGTGGGTGGATTCTTTATTCGGAAGGGCGAAACGTCCGCCCCGTCCCTCTTTATAAGCAGGGGAAACAGGGGCAGTTCGTTCCCCCTCGCTGGTTGCTGCTACTCCATCTTCACAAACCTCCGCCGCTCCCCCCTTCTTCTCCAAGCCGAGAGAGATCAGCGCTCCGCCCCCCATTGCCACCAGCATCACCACGCCGCCGATCTCCCCACCACCTCCGCCATGGCCCCGAAGGCCGACAAGGGGAAGGGCGTGAAGTCAGCCGAGGCGCAGCGGCTCGCGGCGCTGCGGAAGGAGCGGGCGATCTTCTCCCCCCAGCTCGGTGCGAAGGAGCTGAGGGAGTACTTCTACCTCTTCTGGGCGACGGAGACGCGAGCGCATCCGCGCACGAGGGTACTCCCGGCCGCCGCTTCGGAGCTGGCTCCAACGGGTATCCATTCTTCGCGCTGTTCTTCCATTGCGGGCTCTGCCCGCCCTTCTCGGAGTTCTTCTGCGACATAATGAACACGTACGGCCTCCGCCTCCTTGACTTCACCCCCAACGCCGTTCTGACCATGGCAGTTTTCGCACATTTGTGCGAAAACTTTGTCGGAGTCCACCCCAATGTAGCCCTTTTCCGCCACTTCTTCATGCCTCGGGTCGAGAGAGGAGAGCCGCTTGCCGGGGGATCGCCTGGATCTCGAGAGCCGGCAAGAAGGAAGCGTATCTGGAGGGGGAACTCCGCAGCAAGTGGGAGGAGTGGAGAGCGGAGTGGTGTTGGATCGTCGAGGAGAACCCGCAGCCGTTCACTGCCGTGCGCCAAGCCCCAATAGTGCGCGGCAACGATTGGAGCAACCTGGCCCCGGAAGACGAGAGGCTGAAGATCGCCACCACCAGGATCCTTCGCCTCAGGCTTGCCGGGCTTACTGTAGGCGCTGTCGGAGCAGATTTCCTTCGCCGCCGCATCGCCCCCCTGCAGGAGAGGGGGAGGCCCGCCTGGGAGTTCAAGAACTCGGCGGACATCATGAGGCTGCGGCCGGGCCTTAACTTCAATTTCACCGTCCTGGAGCTGGACGCGATGCTCACGGAGTTGTTCAAACGCGACCCCCAGCACCCATTTACGTTGCCGAGGGGCGTCGTTCCTTTGTGCAATAACTCTTCGCTTGACCGGATCCGTGCCATGATGCCGTTGTGCGACTCACACGGCATCGCCCCAACTTGGCAAGAACTTGTGGATGACGTCGTGCAAGCGTTCTTCGACAACTTGGAAGAAGTGCCCGTCCGTGCCGACGAGCAGAAGAGCCTCACCCGCGACACCACCGACGAGGAGCTGCGGTGCATCGCCACTAGGGCGGAAGAGGCTGCGGCAGCGGCTGCCGCTGGTGGATTCGGGTTCACCTTGGAGGAGGCCGAGGCGGCGGAGGCGGTAAACCTTGCCGAGCGCGAGGAGTTCGCCGGCGAGGAAGAGCCTACCGCGCCTGAAGACGAGCCGAGCGATCCCGGCGAGGAGGAGCCCGAGCCTTCAGAAAGCTTGCCGCAGGCGGAGCCCCCGGCCCCGCCAAGAAGGCGTCTTCGCAGGGCCGCGGACGTGGCGGGCGGCAGGCGGGTCAACAGCCGCCGAGCCGCGCGACACGCTCTACCGCGGCAAGTACCGTTGCCGCGGGAGCGCCCCACGCTGCTGCGGCAACTGGAGCGGGATCTTCCCGGTCCACCGCCACCGCCCCTGCCAAGCGGGCAAGGGATCCTACTCCTCCGCCTCGCCGCACCGGAGGGGAGGCGGACTTCGATCTCTCCGCGCTCAGCTCCGACGAGGAGGAAGAAGAGTAAGTTTCTTTGTTGTCCTTGTAATCCTCCAATTCTTGTTGTTCTTCAATCTTGTTCCTGACTTGCTTCGATCTGAACTTATTCCTTTTCAGGACGCTGGCTCAAAGAGCGGCGAAGAGAGCCAAGGCCGTGGTGATCGTCATCGAGGATGACCCCACCGTGTCAGCAGGGGGTGGGTCCGAGACCACCTTGTCGGACCGGGCAGCCACTCCCCTAAGCAGCCCCCAGTGCAGCCCCCAGCGTAAGTTTGTAGTTTACTTTCTGCTGTTGGGCGCGCATGAGTGCTTCTTTCTCTACTGACATCTTGACTGTTGATTTGTGTAGGAGCAGAACAGCCTCATCAAGAACGCCCGGAAGCTGGTCCCGAAGTGCCATCTGCTTCGACTACGCCGCCAAGGGAGGAGTCCCCGGCAAGGGAGCGCTCTCCGCCAAGGGAGAACTCTCCGGCAAGGGGCAGCTCTCCGGCAAGGGACAGCACCAACGACCCCGCGGCGGCTGAGACCGCAACTGCAGATCTTGGTACAGGTAATCCTCTTGCCCAAAAACTTCCCTTGGGTTTTTCTTCTTCTGATTTTCTTCTTGCACATTTGCTTGATTCTTCTCCCTTCTTCGTTCTTCAGATCCATCTGCTGCGGAGCCAATGGAGACTGAGGACGCCGGCGAGGAAGGCGCGCGTGGCAGCAACGTCGACGCCGCCGTTAACGAAGAAGGGGCCGGTGCTGATGAACCCGCCGGCGAGGAGGCCGCCAAGGCTGCCGGCGCAGAAGCTGGCGAGGGGTCGGGCGATCGCACTGACGGCCCTGAGGCCGCAGGAGCGCCAGGCGCTGCACCGACCGCCGATCCCTCCGCCGCTGCTGCGGAGCCAGGCTCCGAAGAGCCTCAGCCCGGCGCCTACTTGAAGGCCGGCGACGGCATCTTCATCAAGCTCCCCTGGGCGTCGAGCTCCAGGGCGCCGGTCGAAGGAGAGACTTTCGATGAGGAGCTGCTCGCCTCCGCTGGGCTGTCCTTGGTCGACGCGCCAAGCAGCAGTGGCGAGCCTGAGGAGGAGCAGCTGCTGCGGAAGCTGCTGTCACTCTACCGCGCCCGACAAGCCAAGCTGGCTTCCCGGGAAGCACTTGTCGCGAAGGCGGGAGTGGATATGGAGAAGCGCGCAGAGGAGCTCCGGAGCATCAACCAGGAAGCTCTCCGGTCCCTGGCACAGGAGCGGGAGAGACTCGCAGAGGAGCGTACGGCCTTCCTTCTTGAGAAGGCCGAAGTTGAGGAGGAACAAAGGCTCGCTGCCGAGAAGCAGTCCGCGCGAGAAGGCGAGTTGGTGCAGCGGAAGGCCTATCTTGACAGCTACGAGGAGGAGCTCGTCGCGCGCGAGGAAAAACTTGGCGGGACTCTCAAGGAAGCAAGGGATGCTGCCGCAACTGCAGAGGCCGCCAAGAAGGAGCTGGAGGCGAGGGTGGCGCAGCTGGAGGCGAACATCCAGAAGAGCGGCGAGGAGCTTGCCGCGCTCCAGCGCGAGCGCGAGAAGGATGCTGCTGCTCATGGTGAGCTGCAGGGTCTTCTCGCTGAGAGGAGCAGGGAGCTCAGCGCCGCCAAGGACTCCAACGCGGATCTCGAGCTGAAGCTGACCACGCTAACTCAGACGCTGGACGGCGCCAAGGAGCGGGAGAAGACTTTGTCGGAGAAGGTCAAGGCCGACGAGGCGCTGCTGGCGAGCATCGCCGTCACCCAGAATGCATTCAAGGAGACTGTGGAGCACTGGACCGAGGGTCTGGTGAACATCGCCGCAGTCATCGACGGGGAGCTGGCGCAGCTGGGGATGGAAGACCTCGGGTACTCTTCCGACGAGCATCTCCAACCCAGCGCCAAGCTCAGCCTATTCTTCAAGGGCGTGGCGACGGCACTCCAGCGGCTTCGGGAGAAGATCCCAAAGCAGCTGGCCGACGAGTCACGCAGGATTTGTGCCGGCGCTCTTCAGAAGGTGCTGATGAAGGTGGCCTTCCGCAACCCAGGCCTCAACTTCACCAACGTCCTCAAGTCCTTGCCGCCGGATGCCGACGTGGAAGCGCTCAAGGCCCTTGTCGCACCCATTGTGGACAAGGTGAGCGGGATCAAGAGGGTCGAGGGCGATCGTGTAGACTAGGCCGCCCGTTTTATCTTGTTTTCCCTTGTCGCTGCTAATCATGTTATGAAAACAGTCTGTTAGAGCTGCGACAAGTTATCTTGTAATATAACTTTATTTCTGGTATTGATTGCTACGTTATTTCCTTTACTAGATTCCTTCCTTTGTATGTTTTTACCCTACGCTTTTAGGAAACTTGCCGGCGCAGGCACCCGAGCCGCGAGCGCTGAGTGCGGGACTTCAGCAGCCTGCTGGCGGTGCCGCCCCCGACAAGAAACCTTGTCGCGACTAGTTGCAGCACACTTAAGTTGTTGAGCGGACTCGAAACAAAGTAAGGGCGCAACTAGCTACGAGTTGGTTCCTCCGCGCACAGGTTTTCCATACAAAGCACGGTCGTTCGAGGAAGATAACTTAAAAAAGAATTAAAACTAATTGCTCAAGCTTTGGCAACTTAGCTTTTCTGTTGTTTGCTTCCCGGCAAGGTGAAACTTCTTTGAACGACGCCCTGTCCACACCATAATC